>NW_022436968.1:5232775-5416409 GCF_009761245.1 Sapajus apella | reverse complement strand
GACAAAAAAAAAAAAAAAAAAAGAAATCTGCTTCACCTGGACTTATTTGTGGAGTCTTCCCTCTTCCTAATTCTTCTTCTTTTTTTTATTTTTATTTTTTAGATAGAGTCTTGCTCTGTACCCCAGGCTGGAGTGCAGTAGCGTGATCTTGATCTCAGCTCACTACAACCTCTGCCTCCCAGGTTCAAGCGATTCTCCTGCCTCAGCCTCCCAAATAGCTGGGATTACAGGTGTGCACTACCGCCCCTGGCTGATTTCTGTATGTTTAGTAGAGATGGGGTTTCACCATGTTGGCCAAGCTGTTCTCAAACTCTTGACCTCAGGTGATCCACTCGCCTCGGCCTCCCAAAGTGCTGGGATAACAGGTGTGAGTCACCATGCCCAGCCTCATTCTATCTTCTACATGCTTCAAATACATTCTTTTACCACCATTGCTACTGCCCTAATAGTGGGAAACTGTAAATTTCTGAAGTCAAACTACCTTCATTTGAAATTTGGTTCACACTAGCTATGTGAATTGAATAAAGTTTTTTTTTTTTTTAACTTTTATTTTAAGTTTGGGGTGCATGTGAAGGTTTGTTACATTGGTAAACATGTGTCATAGGGGTTTTTTTGTCCATATTATTTTACCACCCACGTATTAAGCCAAGTACCAAACAGTTACCTTTTCTGCTCCTCTCCCTCCTCCCACCCTTTTCCCTCAAATAGACCCCAGTGTCTGTTGTTTCCTTCTTTGTGTTCATAAGTTATTATTTAGCTCCCACTTAAAAGTGAACATGTGGCATTTGCTTTTCTGTTCCTGTGTTAGTTTGCTAAGGATAATAGCCTCCAGCTCCACCCATGTTCCTGCAAAAAACAAGATCTTGTTCCTTTTTATGGTCGTATAGTATTCCATGGTATATATGTACCACGTTTTCTTTATCTAGTCTGTTATTGATGGGAATTTAGGTTAATTCTGTGTTTTTGCTATTGTGAATTGTGCTGCAGTGAAAATTTGCATGCATGTGTCTTTATAGTAGAATGATTCATATGTATCTGGGTATATACCCAGTAATGGGACTGTTGTGTCAAGTGGTAGTTGTCCTTTTAGTTCTTAGAGGAATTGCTATACTGCTTTCCACAATGGTTGAACCAATTTACGCTCCCACCAATGGTATATAAATGTTCCTTTTTCTCCACAACCTTGCCAGCATCTGTTATTTGACTTTTTAGTGATAGCTATTCTTACTGGTGTGAGATGGTATCTCACTGTGGTTTTGGTTTGTGTTTCTCTGATGATCAGTAATACTGAGCTTTTTCTTCATATGCTTGTTGGCTGCATGTGTGTGTTCTTTGGAGAAGTATCTGTTCATGTCCTTTGCCCACTTTTTGATGGGATTGTTTTTCTCTTGTAAATTTGTTTAAATTTCTTATACATGGTGGATATTAGACCTTTGTCAGATGCATAGTTTGCAAATACTTTCTCCTATTCTGTAGGTTGTCTGTTTGTTGATAGTTTCTTTTGCTGTGCAGAAGCTTTTGAGTTTAATTAGATCCCACTTGTCAATTTTTGCTTTGGTTGCAATTGCTTTTGGTGTCTTTGTCACGAAATCTTTGCCCATTCTTATGTCTAGGATTGTATTGCCTAGGTTGTCTTTCAGAGTTTTTATAGTTTTGGGTTTTACATTTAAGTCTTTAATCCATTGTGAATTGATTTTTGTATATGATTTAAGGAAGGGGTCCAGCTTCAGTCTTCTGCATATGGCTAGCCAGTTA
Source organism: Sapajus apella (assembly GCF_009761245.1). NCBI lineage: Eukaryota > Metazoa > Chordata > Mammalia > Primates > Cebidae > Sapajus > Sapajus apella. The sequence goes on along the minus strand of NW_022436968.1, from coordinate 5,414,654 downwards.
TTCCAGCAACATGTATTGAATAGGGAGTCTTTTCCCCATTGCTTGTTTTTGTCAGCTTTGTTGAAGATCAGATGGCTATAGATGTGTGGCCTTATTTCTGGGCTCTCTATTATGTTCCATTTGTCTATGTGCTTGTCTTTGAATCAGTACCATGCTGTTTTGGTTACTGTAGCTCTGGGGTATATAGTTTGAAGTCAGGTGAAGTGATGCCTCTCATTTTGCTCATTATCTTAGGATTGCCTTGGCTATTTGGTCTCTTTTTTTGATTTCATATGAATTAACTTTTTTTCTAGTTCTGTGAAGAATGTCATTGGTACTTTAATAGGAGTAGCATTGAATCTGTAAATAGCTTTTGGCAGTATAGCCATTTTAATGATATTGATTCTTCCTATCTATGAGCATGAGATTTGTTTTTTATTTGTTTATGTCTTCTCTGATTTCATCTGTGTTTTGTAATTCTCATTGTACCACTCCTTCATCTTTCTGGCTAGCTGTATTCCTAAATCTTTTATTCTTTTTGTGGCAATTGGCAATGGGATTGCCTTTCTGATTTAACCCTCAGTTTGGCTGTTGTTGGTGTATAGGGATGCTAGTGATTTTTGTACATTGATTTTTTATTCTGCAAATTTGTTGAAGTTGTTTATCAACTGGAAGAGCTTTTGGGCTAAGACTATGGGACTTTCTAAATATAGAATTATGTCATCTACAAACAGTGATAGCTTGATGTTCTTTCTTCCTATTTGAATGCCCTTTGTTTCTTTCTCTTGCCTGATTGCTCTGGCTAGGACTTTCAATACTATGTTGAATAGGAGTGGTGAGAGAGGGCATCCTTGTCTTGTGTTGGTGTCAAGGGCAATACTTCCAGCTTTTGCCTGTTCAGTATAATGTTGGCCGTGGTTTTGTCATAGATGTCTCTTATTCTTTTGAGGTATGTTCCTTCAATACCTAATTTATTGAGAGTTTTTATGTTGAAAGGGTGCTGAATTTTATTGAAAGCCTTTTTTTGCATCTATTGAGAGTAATCATGTGGTTTTTGTCTTTAGCTCTGTTTATGTGATGAATTACATTTATTGATTTGCATACATTAAACCAACCTTGTATTCTGGGGATAAAGCCTACTTGATTATGGTGGATTAGCTATTTGATGTGCTGCTAGATTCAGTTTGCAAGTTTTTTGTTTTTGTTTTTGTTTTTGTTTTTTTAAGGATTTTTGCATCAGTGTTCATCAAAGATATTGGCCTGAAGTTTTCTTTTTTTTATTGTGCCTCTGCCAGGTTTTGGTATCAAGGTGATGCTGGCCTCATAGAATGAGATGAGAAGCAGTCCCTCCTCCTCAATTTTTCAGAACAGTTTCTTAGGAATGGTACCAGCTTTTCTTTGTACATCTGGTAGAATTTGGCTGAGAATCCATTAGGTCCCAGGCTTTTTTTATTTGGTAGGCTATTTATTACTGATTCAATTTTTGAGCTTGTTATTGGTCTGTTCAGAAAATCAATTGCTTCATGGCTCAGTCTTGGGAGGGTATATGTGTCCAGGAATTTATCCATCACTTCTAGGTTTTCTACTTTGTGTCCACAGAGGTATTTGTAGTAGTTTCTGATGGTTGTTTTTGTTTCTGTGGGGCCAGTAGTAACATTCCCATCATCATTTCCAATTGTGTTTATTTGGATCTTTTCTCTTGTTTATTAGTCTAGCTAGTGGCCTATTTTGTTAATTTTTTCAAAAAGCCAACTCCTGGATTTGTTGATCTTTTGAGCGGTTTTTTGTATCTCGATTTACTTACAATTCAGCTCTGATTTTTGTTATTTCTCATTTTCTGCTAGCTTTGGGGTGGATCTGTTCCCACTTCTCTAATTCTTTCAGTTGTGAAATTAAATTGTTAATTTGAGATCTTTCTTACTTTTTCATGTGATCCTTTAGTGCTATGAATTTGAACAATGCATAGACTATAACAAGTGCTCAATTAATGGTGGCTATTAATGTTCGGACCTTAATCTCTTCTTCCCTAGACTACTTGTTCGTGTGATTGCTTTACACACTCACTGGTCTGTGTGTGTGACACGGGTCTGTGTGTTTGACACTGGTCTGTGTGTATAAGTGTGTTATCGTATTAGCTGGTAGTGATCTTTGTTTTCTATATTTATGCTTCTTTCAAGTTTTCTTGTAAGGCAGATCTGGTAGTAATGAAGTCCCTCAACATTTGCTTCTCTGAAAAGGATCTTATTTCTCCTTCACTTAGAAAGCTTAGTTTGGCTGGAAATGAAATTTGTGGTTAAAGATTTTTTTCTTTAGGAATGTTGAATGTAGGCCCCAATCTCCTCTGGCTTTCAGGGTTTTAGCTGAGATCTGGTGTTAGCTTGATCAGGTTCCCTTGCTTGATCAGGCAGGTAGGTGACCTGCCCTTTCTAGCTGCCTTTAATTCTTTCTTTCATTTTGACCTTGAAAAATTTGATGATTATGTGTCTTGGGGATGATCTTCTTGTATAGAATCTTACACAAGTTCTCTGTATTTTCTAAATTTGACTATTGGCCTCTTTAGCAAGGTTGCAGAAGTTTTCATGAACAAAATCCTGAAATGTCTTTTTCAGGTTATTTGCTTTCTTCCCCTCCCTTTCAGGGACAGCAATGATTCATAGATTTGGCCTCTTTACATAATTCCATACTTCTCAGAGGTTTTGTTCATTTCTTTTTATTCTTTTTTTCTTTATTTTTGTCTGTCTTATTTCAGAGAACTAGTTTTCAGGTTCTGAGAGTCTTTCTTCAGCTTAGTTTATTCTGCTGTTAATACTTGCGACTACGTTGTGAAATTCTTATACTGTGTTATTCAGCTCTGTCAGACCCATTAGGTTCTTTTTTATCCTGGCTGTTTTATCCTTCATTGTGATTTTTATTTTCCTTGAACTGGGTTTTGCCATCCTCTTAAATCTCAGTGATCTTTTTTCCTATCCATATTCTGAATTCTATTTCTGTCATTCCAGCCAGTTCAGCCTGGTTAAGAACTCTTGTTGGAGAACTTGTGCGATCATTTGGAGGATATACAACACTCTGTTCATTTGAATTACTGGAGTTTGTGTGTTGGTTCTTTTTCCTCTCCATTTGTGGGCGTTCCTTTAACTGCAGTGTAGATCAAGTATAGTCAATAGACTTCTTTTCTGGATGTTTTCATCAAGCCAAGGCTATGTGCAGTGTCTTTATTTGAAGCTGACTTCTTGTATCTGGTTTCAGAAGGGGATATGTTAGTGAGGTATTTTTGGTGTTGAAGATTTAAGGTGTGATCTAGCAGGTGGCACTTAGGCGTATCGGTCAGTTGGTAGACTCTTACTCACTTGTGTGGCTTCCCTATGATTCTTCGCAGTTGCAGCTGTGTTCCCTCTCAATGCTCTGAAAGTGTGAATTCCTCTCCCCCTTGAGTGGTGACTGTAGATTTTGACTTGGCACTCCTGAGCTGCCCACTGTAGTTCTGGGGTGATCCCAGTGTTTATGTTCCTTTCCCAACTTGGAGACAGAGAGTAAGGAATCTTAGTAGTGGTTGTGGCTGAGGGTCATTTGCTTGTTTCTGGGGGTCCCACCCGAGAGAGATGCAGGTCAGCAATCACTCAGTGCAATCAGCCCAGGATGGAGTGTCCTTGTGCTGTGGGTCCCAGCTAGGGGTTTTACTGTCTGGTGATAAGCAGTGTGTGGCCCATGGGAAATAGACTGGCCTCTCCTTGGGTTAACTGCAGCTTGTTTGAGGTGTGGATAAGGAACTTAGGGTCTTTTCTCCTTCGTTAGTCCAACGGTGGCAAGGGCAGCTCCACTGCAGAGAGGCTTTTAGTTGCCCCTAGAGGCTCTGTCCAGGGAGCTGCCAAGTTGCTACTGGCTTGATAGCTCTGGTGGGGGTGCCTGGAGGCCCGGGCCTGGAGGATCTACCTGATGAGGAGATATGAGAATGGGTACCCACGTAACAGGCTGGTCACTTTTCTGTTGGGGTGATACAGATGCTTGGGGCCTGCTCTAGTCCCTAGTTGCCTCAGATCTCCAGTATCTGGAGGTATCACCAGTGAAGGCTGTGAAACAGCCAAGATGGCAGCCTGTCCCTTTCTCTGGGAGCTTCTTCCCAGGGAGGTACAGGCCTGTTGCTGGCCCAAAGGCACCTGTAGGAGGTGGCTGGAGATTCTGGTTGGTAGGTCCCTCCCACTGAGGAGAAACAGGATCCAGGACCCTCTTATAAAAGCAGTCAGGTCACATTTGGTAGAGCAGCTGTGCTGTGCTAGGGTTCTACTTCAGCCCCCAGTTGCTTCAGGCACTCCAAAGCCTGAAGGCTGGAATGTCTTAAGTCACTGAAACAGCAAATATGGTGGTCCTCGCCTCCCTCTAGGAGTGCTGTTCCCGAAAAGGTTGCAAATCTCTGTCAGCCAGAGAACACTGGCAGGGGTGGCTGGAGGCCCCTGTTGGGAGTTCCCACCCAGTGAGGAGGAATGGGATTGGGACCCGCTGAAAGAAGCAGTTGTGCTGTGCTGGGAGATCTCTTCTATCCCTGATCAGCTTGGACGCTCCAAAGTCCAAAGGCTGGATCACTTCAGTCACCCAAACAGCAAAGGTGGGGTCCCACCCCTCCTCTGGGAGCACCCTCCCAGGAGGACTTCAAATCTCCATCAGCTAGAGAACATGGTTGGGGCATGGCTGAAGGCCCTGGTTGAGAGGTCCCACCCAGTGAGGAGGAATGGGATTGGGCACCCACTTAAGCAGCAATTTGGCCATGTTTTGGTAGAGCTGCTATGCTGTCCTGGGCTCAGACTCTCTAAATCCTGAAGGCTGGAATGGCTAAGGCACCCAAACAACAAAGATGGCAGGCCACCCCTAACTCCAAAAGCTCCTTCTAAGGGAGGCGCAATGCTGCTAGCAGTGGCTGGCTGGAATTCTAACCCAGTGGGTCTTCTCTTGTGAGGTGCCATGGAAGTGGGGCCTGCAGACTGTCACTGCTCAGCCCCCCTCATTTGCATCTCTTTCCTAGGTGTATGTGCAGGGGTCTAAACTCCCACTTTGCCAGAGCTGCAGCTACTTTTGCTGGAAAGCCTGAGTATTTAAGTCTCCAGGGTCTGCATGCTTGCCTGAATGGCTGCTCTGCCAAGACTCCACATAGCCTTGTCTGTCATACCGAAAGCCCCAGTGGAGTAGATTCACAAGGGGACCTTCTAATCCTCGGGTTGCCAAGATCCGTGGGAGAAGCAAGATTTCCTGAAGTCGCACGTTCGGTCACTGCTTCCCTCGGTCGGGGAAGTTCCTCTGGCTCTGTGTTGTTCCTGCGTGGCCCAACGTCCTTTCTTGCTTTTCTTCATTCTCCATGAGTCAAGTTGTTTCCTTGATTAGTCCCAATGTGAGTACCTGGATGTTGCAGTTGAAGGTGCTGTATTTACTTGCCTTTTCTGTTCCTCTCATTGAGAGTCATGCACGTTAGCCACTTCTAGTCAACCATACTGGCCACTCCCATTCTGAATGAAGTTTCTTAGTTCTCTCTCATTTGTTGTTGTTGTTGTTGTTTTTTAGCCTATAAAATACATGTAATAATAGCCTTACCTCTCCAGATAAGATGATCATATAAAACACTTTGAACAATGCTTGGAATATAACAAGTGCTCAGCTAATGGTGGTTATTAACATTCAGACCTTTATCACTTCTCTCCTTGACTAGTCATTTCTAATTGGATTCATTTGTCCCCATGCCAACCCCTAGTCTCTTTCATTTATACTAGTATATAGAATTCAGAGGATCTGAGAATTGGATAGGAAAAATTACATCTTTATTTTGGCTTAATTGAAGCTTGACATCTTTCCATTCTAGAAGTCCAATGCTCAGTGCATCAGAGGCACCAGCATCTTTCCATTCTAAATGTAGGCTTGAAATGAGAGAAATATTCATAATATCTGTGTCCATGTAACCAACAAAAATCACAAATATCTAATAGCAAATTGCAGTTGTTGCAGGTATCTCACGTATGCTTATCACTACTTTTAAGTTATGATAGTGCTTTCTACTAGGTGGTATTATTTATTTTATTAAAAAGCTTTCGTGCTGTCAGCTTCTATTATATCCTACATTAAAATATTTTGATAAGTTATAATTCAGTATAATTGGTTTCTTTTCTAAAACAATGAATTTTAAACCATTATTCTGAGAAGTAATATATAGACTTCACCTGATTTTAAAAGAGACTTTTACACACACACGGAAAAGTAAAACACACCTTATTTAAAGTGAGCTTTATAAGAAAAATTATGCATAGCCATATTACTCCCTCCTTAATGTGTTTCACTGTCTCCCTTCACTGACAGTACCAAGCACAAACTCCTTAGGTAGACATGCAAGACATACAAAGGTGTCCATCTACCCCTATAGCCTCACTGATTCTCATGCACTGCCCAAGACCCTATCTTTCCTGCCATTCTAAACTACTCATAGGACCTGGAAGACACCCTGTCTTCCATGTCTGTATTCATGAGTGCATGTTTTGGTTGCTTTGGTTTTGGAATGCCCTTCTTCTTCTTCTTTCCCATTTATTGCCTCTTACTTATCCATCAAACTTTTATTCATTATTAAAGACTTCGTTAATGTCTCCTCCTCTTTAAGTCCTTGTGAACTCCCAGTCCAGCTGAGGTGACTTTCCTCACTTCTCCCACAGAACCTTGTGTAAGGATCCATTTAGTTGTCAGAACAAGTGTCAACTGGGTGCTATTTGTCACGTTTTATTAGTCTTCACTTTTACTGTTTACTTTCCTGCTCTCAATTAGGCTGTGAGTTCCTTGAGAGAAGATTATGATTTATTTCTCTCCTCTTCTCTCTCCATAGTTCCCACAGTAGTACTAGTCTTGAACTCAATGAATGGGTGACGTCTGATAGAACACAAGTATGAATAGAATTGATATGTTACTTCAGAGGGAAAGTACCAGAGATATTCTGAATTGTTATTTTGCCCTCTTCTTCTGGGAACAATGGAAGAAAATATTACTCCTTTGGGAGGCTGAATGACATACTGGGTGAGACTAATCAACTAATGTAATGATAGAGGAGAAGCTTTGTGTCTTTTGGGGAGAAAAGATGTGTAATTTTTTTCCTCTGCAGTCAGGGAAGAAAGGTACCTTGGCTTCAGTAGAGAGGCGTGCTCTTCTAAAAGGACTCTGTTGTTGTGGGCTAAATGTCCCACACCTGCCTTTAAGGGGGAACTAAAATACAATGATAGTAGACTCTTCAAAAATTTGATGAAATAAATGGACGAATATGGGTAGAGCTGCAACTAGTTATTTCTGACCAGGCAGAAACCTCAATCATCGTACTGTTTTCACATTTATCTGATTTGATTATGGTTTGATGTCAAGGAGGTTCTTGATTTTACCCTAGGCATCCTGTGCTATTACTAAATTCTATGAAAATTATGTTTGAAATCTAAGAATTAAGAAAGAAAAACTTTTTATTTGAGGAGTGAGAGCTCCCTTTAATTTAGGCCCAGAGAGGCATAAACTGTGAGAGCATGTGACAGTAGTCACATCTTACTCCCCCTTTGAGCTAAATAATTATCTAATTATCTCTTGAAGCCATTTGCTATGTGGGCTCTAGACTAACTGAAACCAAGTTACCACAGAATGCCATATGCTAGATACCATAACTCATACCGTATAGTTCAGTGATGTACGGCCAATCACTAATCAATGTTACTTCTGTAAACCAATAAGAATTCCTGTCAGACAACTTTATATCACCTCACTCCTTCTTCCCTTTTGCCCTTAAAAACCTGCTAGTACCCATAAACCATCCCTTCTATGTACAACTATTATATATCCATAATTTAAAAAAAAAAAACAACAACTTAAAAAAAAAAAAACTTCTTGTAACAAAGGCTGAGTGGAGTACTCCCCAAGGCAACTTGGAAGTGTGTTTAAGGCTGCAGTTCTCAACCCTGGCTCACATAAATTGTCTATATTAATTTTGCTTCAGTTTCTTTCTTTAGGTCAACAGAATCCATGTGGTTGTTATAATGTGTCCATTGGGCACCATTTTACATTTATATCAGCAGGAAAAAAATAGCATTATAAATGGTAACAATTGAATAATTATGCTGAAGAAAAATAAATTGGATTCTTACCTCACATTTATGACAAAATAGAGTTAAGGTGAATTAAAGATTTTTTTTTTTTTTTTTTTTTTTATTTTGTTTTTTTGAGACTGAGTCTCACTCTGTTGCCAGGCTGAAGTGTAGTGTGATCTTGGCTCACTGCAACCTCCACATCCTGGGTTCAAGTGATTCTCCTGCCTCAGCTTCCCAAGTAGCTGGAATTACAGGCACCCGCCACCACACCCAGCTAGTTTTTGTACTTTTAGTGGAGATGGGGTTTCACCATGTTAGCCAGGATCGTCTCCAGCTCTTGACCTCGTGATCCGCCCACCTCGGCTTCCCAAAGTACTGGGATTACAGGCGTGAGCCACCACGCCCAGCCGAATTAAAGACTTTTAAAGTAAATAACTAAATCACAAAAGTATTAAAATAAAATATAAGATACATTTTGGAATATACTCCTCATGTAGAGGAGTAGGCCTAAGTGTGACCCAAAAAACTGGAAGCCATAAAATAAAGACTAAAGTATGTGACAGCATACAAATATTTTCAAATTCTGCATTAAAAACACAAGAAACCATAAAGTCAAAAGAGAAATAAAAATCTGGGAATAAAGAGTTGCAGCTTGCATCATAGATAAAGGGCTATCTTCTTAAATACATAGATTTCTTTTCAAAAGTACCAACAACCAAATAGAAAATAAATAGGGGCAAAGGTTAAAAGCAATTACTAAAAAAGGAAATACAAGTGATCCTTACTTAAAATACAAAAAGATTAATAACCTTACTTAAGAGAAAGGCAATTAAACTCATGATCAGATGCCATTTTTCATCTATCAAACTAGAAATATAAATGATGAGGGTATGGGAAAACAGGTAATCTCATACATTATATTAAAAACGTAAGTTGGTACAACTTCTACAGACTATAAATTGTATTATTGGTTAAAATTAAATGTAATCATATTATTTGATTCTGCAAAGGAAATTTTTCACACACACACATGCAATGTGGCTCCTTTGCTTCAGTATACATATACATTGTCGTGTAAACTACAGTAGCAATCTTGTAATTATAGAGACAAAATGATGTCCAAAGAAACGCAATGAGCATGGCAGAGTGAAGCAGTGGAAAGCGTTTAGGTCTTCAACTAAGCTACTGATCATACCCTACCAAGAGTTGCCTTACATCTGGACTTCTATGAGATAATCAGCTTTTCTATTAAGTCCTATTTGAATTGGGGTTTCTGTTATTTACAGCTGTATGTATTCTAAGTATACATATGATACATGTATATTTAGAGACACACATATATATTTAATTTTGAATATACTATTTGCTAAATCAATTATAACCATTTTTGTATATTTAGAATGTATGCATTTCCAATCTTAAAAATAATAACTCTAGTTTTAAATAAATGTTTATGTTTTTGGAGGGAGGATAAAATTTTAGGAGTGAAATCACCATTAGAACTTCTAAGGATCTTGTTACTGTTAAAATAACAACTTTTGAAAAATAAAACAAGTTTATTTAAACAAAGAACAATTTGTCAGTCAGACGCCCCTCAGAACCAGAGCGTAGCAGAGGTTGAAAGAGCTCTCCTATGCAATGTAGACAGGCAGCATTTATAGACGGAAAATGAACATGAAGTATAGAAACAGCTTGGTTGGTTAGAGATCTATGTTTGCCTTATTTGGCCATGGTTTGGTCAGTTGGCTGCCCGAGACTGGATGAAGCTCAGCTGCTGTGATTGGCTGACACCCAGCTATTTGTTATAAAATATACCCCTAAGTAAGGCTTTCACTTTGTTTACTTAATAAGTTAGATTGCCCTCCAGTTACATAGGGAGGTATGGAGATGGCCTCAGGCCAAATTTAGTTTACTGTTAAAAATTGAAAGGCACTGGTCAGGGCCTTTTTATAGCTAATGTACATTGTAGAGTGTTTATTTCTGATCACCTTTACTAATAACACTAGATATTAACATAAAATTTAGTGCCATTGTAGGTGAAAGGATATCATTTTGTTACCTTTCTATCATTAGAATTAATAACATGATTTATTAAGAAGTTACATTTTTCCAGGATTCCACTTGTCAGATCAGAAGCAGAAAAAAAAGGTAGCAAGTGCAAGGGTCTAGCCTCAGATCTCAAATATAAAGAGTTAGTAAATAGAGCCAGCCAGTCAGAACCTGTTTCTATATCTTTTCACATAAAGATCTCATGAGCCAGTGACAGGAAAGAATTTGTTGAAAAGAGAGAGGCTTCAGACATTGGTATTTTTGTGTTACCCTACCTCATGAGTTGAACTGGATGTAATGAATTAGAGATATTATACCCATCCTAGAAGTTCAAACAGTTGAGAATAGGGAGATATGGATATTGTGCATCATTTTCTGTGTGAAGTCCGTGGAGAGGACCTTTATTAGAGTGGTTCCCAGTGATGTTACATCTACAAAGTAGAAATAGTGGTATAGCATGAGGAGGCTTCAAGTAAAAGCTGGTCAATTTTGTAAGAAATCGAAAGTTACAATTTTTCATGCCTGAGTTAATGAGTGAAAAATTGTACCTCTACATTTGTATTTCTTATATTATGTATATACCCATCTTAGTCATTTATTAGTCATGCACCTCTCTGAGCCTCAACTTCCTTATTTCCAAAATGGAGATAATAATTCCCATATAATGTGATTTTCTTCTGTAAGTACATACTCATGGGTCTAGTCCAATATCCCATAAGTAATTTATTCTTTACCACACTAAAGACGATATATGAGAGCCAAACACACTAACCAGGTAATGTACTAGATAAAGCTATGTCAATATATACATGGCCAAATTCCAGTCACTGTGACAATTGCTGCCTTGAGATGACTCTGCTGTCTTTGACCAGGATGAGGAATCTTTGGTCAAACATCTGTCTGGTCAAACATCTTTCTGGTCAAGCTGGATAGGGCTCACTATTCATGGTCCACATACTTCTCTCGGCAAAGGAAGGAGTTCTGCTGGCCCTGCAGTTGCAGAGCTATTTCTCCCATAAGAGGCTTACTTGGTACAATTTGTTTCAGTCATAGGTGTGCACCCTGGCCGATGAGAAGATATGAATGTATCTGGGTTTGCACCAGTCCTACGCAACTTCGGTGGAATTCTGTCTGACTGGTGCTCTCAGGAATTTAAGTTCACTGTAAGACACAGGTCCTGGTAGATTCTAGACTTTGGGACAATTTTACTGGCTTACAAGGCATATCTCCAAGTAGAGGGGAGTACACTCATCTGCTTTTCTTTACTATAATTTTATCCCATGGCACTGGCCTCATTCAGAGCCCAAGATGACCTGATGTTCCTCAGCAGAATTCTTCACTTAGGGTGGTGCAGGCAGCCATATAATTCACTGCATTACTTGAGTTACCTGCAAAGTATGAAGTTTTTCAGGAAGATATTGAAGCTTGAAGCCTAGTGGTTGCCTCAGGGACCAGTCACTTGTTTCCATGTAACAATTTTCATTAAAATTTTGATTGTGTCCAGTAAACCAGTGTTTTATGCTTGTCACCTTCAGAATTCTATCTCAGCATTATCAGGATCTCATGACAACATGTAGGCGTACTTTCTTGTATGGACATGTTTTGTTTTTGGCTGGTTGAGAGGTAATGCCAAGTTTCTGAGTTCCATGGGAATAGAGCCAAGAGACATGTGGCTTCTTAGAGTTAGTGTCCATGGGAGCGGATCTGAGAAAATCTCATGGATGATCTATGGCCTGAACCGCATAATCAAATTTTGTGCTGAATAGTGTCCTTTGTAAGATGTTAGAGAAAAAAAAAATCCGTACACTCGTAGGAAAAGGTTTCTTAATAGAGTAATCTTGAATGGTTAGGAAAACAAATTAAAGGGGTGAATTGGTGATTTAGTCTTTCTACATTTTAATTTAAAGTGATCATTAAGATAAATGGACTCCAATATAGTTGTTAGCTCTTCTCAGGAGACATTTTCAATAGGTCTCATTAGGATCAGAATCTGGTATTATGTTTTACATTTCTATAAATTAATTCTAGTGGATAATAGTTTGCCTGTAGTGCATATACATAGAACTAATAAAATACCATTTTATTAAAGTTGATTTTTAGGAAAGTATATGTGTGTGCTTATTCAAAACATCAGCTTTATTATGAAGCAGAAACAATAGCATAATACTGTTAAAAAATTTTCTTTCTTACAGTAATCCAAAAGTGGAATCAATGAAAATGAAGCATGTGTGTCTTGCGTCATTGTCAAACTGTACAGTTCCATATCAGGAATACTTAGTGTAACATTAAACCTGATATAAGCTAGTTAACCTTTATAAGTTATCTTATTAAGGAGTTGTCTGTCATTATTATATATACATTTTATGCCTGTCATGTAAATTGGGCAGGCTCATATGTAAAATCTTACATTCAAGAACATCTTGTGTTCTTGACAGGATGTGATACTATTGAAGTATTTTGATATGTAATCTAGAAAAATATATTTAAATACTCCTTCTGTCTAGTGTTTTGAATGGCAACCAAGATAAACTTACTCTACTCATTTTCATAATATATTTTCCAAAGTCTTCCTCTGCAAAATGCCACTGAGGTATCAATGAACTAAATTTAATACCATTTTTCATTGCTTGACATCTCACTCAGGGATGGCCAAAATAGTATAGTTTGCTTTGATATGTTTTGTAGTGTGTAAACTGGAACTAAATGATCATGCAAGTGAAATTTCAACACTCAATTTTACGTGCCAGGCAAGTCGTGACTTGCTTATCATTGCCTATAGTTTCATTTCTTAGTTATATTATTGGTAGTATGCATGTGTTTTATTTTTAAAAGTGATCATTTGATATTTGAAATGGATTTTATTATAGTTTAATCAGTATTTGAATTTAGGTTTCTATTTTGTATATAACTAATATACAAATATAAATTATTGAAATATTTATATTAATTATAAACTAGCTATGTTAACACATAGAATTTTAATTATCTTCCCTATTAAACTTAGTCACTGCTTTATAACTAAGTTACTAAACTAATGGAGGGTGGAGAGGAGGGATCACTTCAAAATTATTTATATATGTTACTGCAATTAAGGATTTCTAGGTACTTTACAACTGTTTTGCAATTCAATTTGAAAATTGGTGAATTTTAGTGAAAACTGGTAGAAGTTGAGATACCAGTATCATTAAGTGGTAAGAAAAGATGTAGCTTTCTTGTATCTCTGTGGCTTCAGTAGAACTATATACCTTTGACAACTGCAGTGCATTTGGAAATTGAACCTATGAAAACATATAAATAGTTTTCAGGTCAAGATAAAGAGAAATGAAACAGATATAACTAGTCCTTGCTTCCATATGTATAAAGCAACTTGACCAGGACCAATTTAATAGGAATTTAACTCCTGAGAACCAGAGTAGCAGACTTAAAATTCCTCAATCAAACTTTTGTGCTAAACCATTAGACTTCTATAATAAAGTGAAAATCAGAAATCCAGAATTAATCATTATAATAAAAACTGTTGTGTCTTTCAGAAAATGTGAAAACAGTTTAATATAACTTATATTGTTTCTACACATTAGATATAAGAAATAATTTCATTTAATCATAGTACAATAAATTTGATTAACATTATCAAATTATAAAAGTAACAGTTATTGTTGAGATAGCATCAACTTATTATTCTTCATTTCAGATAATAGAGTCAATTATTTTGATATGCTTAGTAATGTTTGCAAGTATTAATATAATGAAATACTGAGATTTGAACACAATGACAGTAAACCATTGAAATTTCAAATTTACATTATACAGCCATCATGAATCCATAAGTGAATGTTAATAATGTAACAAAATATAAAATGATTGTAATTTAACCATCTAATCATTAACATCTGGAGTTTTAAGACCACTATTTAATCTGCTAATTTGATCTGAAATATAAGTAGTTGCTTTTATGTGATGCATGACGTCTTTGTGCCTTAATACTTAATTTGAAATGTCCTTAGTCTAAAAATTACCAAAGCAAATAAAAAAGGAGATGCTTATTTACAAAACAGTGTTGAATATATATTATATAAATGCATTGTTTGCATCTTTTTATGCAGTATTGATAGAGTCAATCATTTCTATCATTTTGCCATAAAAACTGCAGTGTTGTAAAGACAGTGTTGTAATTTTCCAAAGACAAAATTACATTGTTCTCCAAGTATGTTATTTTGAAATTTTGATAAAAACAAATACTATTTGACTGCCTTTTAAGATAATGCACTTTCTCTAAGCATGCTACAGAATTGAAAGCTAACCTCTAGAAAAATGATTCTTCTTACCTTAAAGAAAATCCATTTCTCATTTGGAGGTGTATGAAAATGCACCCAAAGAAAAGAGAAACTTACTATTTTACTGAATTTTTTTATTTGATAAACCTGGTAACTTCAGTCACTCAGCCTATTGTATTAGCACCATTGGCATGGATTGTTAACCTGTGTCAATTATAGTAGGAATGGAAACTTGCAAATATGGCACCATCCCTATTTTTGTGGAATTTTATCTTACCAAGTATGCTATCATGTAATATAAATTCAAGTGTTTAAGGATGATTCAAATGATAGTATATAGCAATCCTGCATTTTACCAAAACTGTAGGTAGATTTTTCTGTAAATATTAATCAAAATTGTAAAGAAGTAGACTTTAAAGCATACTCCTTTAATTCATCAGAATGCAAGGAGAATTGCTTTCATTTCCTCACCCATGTTGTAATATATAGGATCATAAATGTAATTTGATCTCCTTCTAGCTCAAAAACTCTGGAAATCATAAAACTTTTTATTGCATGATTTGTTTGGATGGTTAAATGCCAACCATTGCATCTATTCCCCCTTTAGTTTATATACTGTAGCTTATGCTTAAGTGACTGTAGCATACTCTAGGCCTGTGGTACTTAATTTCACAGCTTCAAAATTGTTGAGGGGAAATCTTCCATATTTTAGGAAGTTATGAACTTAATATAAATCTCATGAGCACCCGCAGCGGTCTACTACCATGGCTGGAATTTTCCCATATATTATTTGTTCTTTGCCATTAAAATATAGCATATTAATTGGAGACATCTTTGTGGGAGTACAGCAAGGGCCTGCTGAACCTTTGGGGTTTGCTTGGTGTACCAGATGAGTATGAGGATATTTTTGTAAAAATACAAAATCACACTCTCCAGAGCAGTAATTGGCCTTATATCTTTTAGGAGCGATAATCCAATCCCATCCAAAAGCTTCAAAATCCACAGTAAGAGGGTAACGACAGCATCGGGTTTCTGTTGAGAGATCATCACAGTCAAGACCAAAATCCCTTCTGGATCTTTTTGGTGTGTCTGTTACCTTGACCTCTAAAAAGGGATTCTGTAAGAAAAGGAAAGAACACTCAGTAATATCAATAGACCTGGAAACACTTTTCTACCTACCTTAAGAAATCATTATTAAAGAAATAAACTAATAATTTTGCTCATACCACATTTATTTTTAAAAGGCACAGCATTAAGGAATGTTAATTTACACTAGGCTCAATTTTCCCCTTATGTCTCAAAAGAATTTAACAGCAATACAAATTCCCCTAAGGTCAGTTCCATGTTTTTTTAATTTTTATTTTTCCAAGTTTGAGTACCAGACTGCCTGGCATATAATGGATGCCCTGAAAATACTTAAGGGAAGAAAGGGAGGGAAGAAGGAAAGGAGGGAAGAAAAGAAGGGGAAATGGGGAATGAAGGAAAGAGCTGAGCTCCCTCCTTCTTGCTTCATGATTAAATATGTTCACTGAATATGCCTGGCAACTCCTGGGGGGATAGGTATAGCCATCCAGCCTCCATTCTCTAGGTCCTCACTCAGGGAAACTTGAACAATAAAGCCAGGGCAAAATAGAGAAGGACAAATTCAGAAGAGATGATGATAGTTCCTGTATTCTTTCACTGGAAAATGTTCCTATTCAGATATTTAAAAATGGTTAGTACTCTCTCTGCCCCAATCTTTTAATGTGACTTTTAATGAGAATTTGTTTCCCTTTACATGAAAAAATCTGAGGAATACATCATATTAACCACTTGTCATATTATCAGTTTTGAGCATTAAAATGCTACCTACAAAAAGGAACACTTTCTTAAATAATTGACAGTAGTTTTTAACCCATATCTAAATGAAAATAGCTCTGGTAGTTATTGTTAAGACTATCAAAAATAATGATATCATTTTGGGAGTCATTAACATTTAGCATAGCATATATAAAGAAAACTACATCATTTAGAAAATCGTATAGTCTTTTAGACACCTACACACATGTTTATTGCAGCACAATTCACAGTTGTAAAGATATGAAATCAGCCTAAGTGCCCATCAGCAGATGAATGGATAAAGAAAATGGGGCATATATACACCATGGATTACTACTTAACCATAAAAAAGAATGAATGAAGTAATATATTTTGCAGCAAATTGTATGGCGCTGAAGAGCATTATTCTAAGGGAATGGAAAACCAAATTCCATATGTTCTCATTTTTAAGTGGGAGTTAGCTATGGATATGCAAAGACATACAAAGTAGTACAAGGTATTTTGGAGACTCAGAAGTGGGGAGGGTGGGGGTATGAGGAATTAAAAACTACATATTAGTGCAATATACACTACTTGGAGTGATGGGTGTGCCAAAATCTCAGACTTCACCACTATACAATTCATCTATGTAACCAGAAGCCACTTGTACCCCAAAAACTATTGAAGTAAAACATATGTGTGTGTGTGTGTATACACACACACACATATATATACACACACACAATAAAAAAGTAAATAATAAAAATGAAAAAAATTTTTATAATATTTTAAAGAATGTTTTTATTTAAAGTAGTCCTGATCTGCTAATTATATAATCTTTATAACCAAGATCATTTAAAGATTAAAAAGATAACATGTTTGTTGTTTACAAGTATAATCTTCTTTTGTAAATTATGTCAATAGATGAACATAAAAAGATGTGATCACATTAAGTGTTTGAAAATAGAAGTAAACAGAAACATAGGTTAGCCAGAAGAGTAACTCTAAATTTGTACTAGGTATTAAAATGTTTTTATTAATTTTTGTAATATTTAAGGTATTGTCATTTACTTGGCCTGATACTAAATTAGTTGGCTTTCCCTAAGTAAATTCTTGCACAAGAATGCTAAGGCAGCTCAGAAATATGACACATGCATACCTATGTAACAAACCTGCATGATCTGCACATATACCCCTGAACATAAAGTATAATAATAATAATAATAATAAAAAGAAGCTAGGTGGCAAAGGTTAACTAGTCTGTAAGTTGAAATTTTATTAGGAGTATTCCACAAAGAAATATATGCACACATCAGGGCACTGACATCCTACAAATATTGAACATGTTTATTATGAGTAATCTTAAATATATTTAATAAAATATAAATATCACTATAAATATAAATATCACTCAATTGATTTCTCATAATAAAACATTTTTCCGTTATAATTTTAGAAGTTTATCTGTTTTATGCTAAGCGAAAAATGTTTAACACATTTGGCACCCTTCTGGAAGAAAAAAAATGTTTTAATTTGTTTATGTACTAAAATCCACTATATAAATATTTTAATTCACACAATCATGTATCATATTAAAGGAAAGCATTTTATATTTCATTCCCAGTTCAAAAGAACTTCTTAAGAAGTTAAGTATGGTATAATTTTATTCTAAAATCTTCATGCAAAGTAAGAGTATCAAGGGAGTGTTTCATAGGATATAAAATTGGACATCTACTTTTATTGGGTACAGGGCTACCACTAGGGTAAGTTACCTTTGTCTGACTTATGAGCTTAGGAAATTTGTAGCTGTTTTCCACTATTGCTCATTCATATTATGAATAAAAACATAAGGTTGTTAGAATGCTATTTTCAGTTATCACTTACCAGCCCATTTTCTTTTGATTCTGGGAAGGTTACAGCAAGATCATGACCATTATCATCTAAAGCTTTTATTTCAATGCCTAAGTTGGATTCAGGTTGTTTGAGCCAATTTTGCAACACTGTCTTCACATCAATGCTCTGCCAAATACCAGTGCCTGGGTTCATGTCAAGTTTCAGAGATCGGATTCCAGTATACCTTGTACCATCTTTCATGGGTTTGATGAGTCTCAGGATTTGCACAAACACTGTTGTAGGAGTCTTGACGGGTTTCAAATATATCCATAATTGGGCCTTTACTACTTTATTATATTGTATTTTAGAGCTAAATTTAAAGAAGCAACACTTGGGTTTCCCATCCGCTTGTGTTAGAAAATCAGCTATAAATGAATAAGAAAAGAAGAATTACTGAAATTATTGCCCATTAAAAGGTGAACAAAACCCCTCCATGTTAATAGTTGAGCATTAAAAAAAATTAAGATCATGTATGCCTATTCAGTCTTTTAAAATGAAATACCATGTGGAACTTTATACCTCAGAAAAAAATGTCAAAGAAAATAATTACCCCTAGCTTTTCAGAATTTTTCAGATATATGTATTTTCAGCTGTTCTTCAGGAATCTATTCCCCTTCCAGAGAACTATGGACAAAGGAAGATTCTATGAAGTAATGAACACTGAATGAAATTTTAAAATGATGATGATTAGAGAGAACAAGAGACACTGTGGAGGAACAACCACTTAGAATTCTTTGGGAATCTGAGTAGTTACACTTACTGAGCAGCTGTACCAATCAGTCTGGGAGAAGGAACCCTTCCCCCAGGCCTGAATTACCTGGGGACAAGACATACTGAGCAACTTTACTGAGCCTCGGGAATTAGTAGAAAACACAGTATATCTGTTACATGTTGGCTTTGGAATAGCCTTTTAAAGAAGCAAAATCAAGCAGGTAATTAGCACAAAAATTTTGATGTTACATTCAGGCTATCTCAAAAGCTCAAAAGTATTGTCTCAGGGGCAGGCTGTTCATGTAAGCACAAGCACTAACAATTTCTTTTATTTTGGTTTTCCAAAATTGTCTATAGAAGGTAAATCTACTTCAGAACTATTTGATAGCAGAGTCTTAAATGAAAATTCTTTGCTGCATTGTAACCAGATTACTTAATAAGGAAAATATTTTAAAACTGTTTTGAGTCTTGTTTAAAGTATATAAAGCATTGTGTGAAAGCAAGATAACAGATGACGTAACACAAATTTTTTCTTGCCATGTCTTCTCTGTCAAGGTGCCTGTTTCTCTTTCCTGGAGAAAGTATTCTTTTGAGCTGATATAAAATGAATTGTATGAAATATGTTATCCCTGAGAAGCAATGTAGATACTACAGGTAAAAGCCCTTCCTCTCAGGAAGAATAAAATATTACAGAAGGTAACTAAGCACTGTGCCTGCTTGGAAGTACACAAAGTGGTTACTGTCAACAACAGTACCATGGTCAAGGTACAAGGAGGACTTCGTGAGCCATAACCTACCCAATTAAAATGTTTATTTCTTAGGCATTTTCTGATATTTAGTTCATGATGATTATTATGCTATGTTTACTCCATTATTGCTCTTACTAATACATTAAGATATGTAATTTTTAACATACTCTTCAGTGTGATACTTTCAAAATTAAATTAACTGTGAAGAACAATAAAAATACCGAGAGAGTTTCAAATAACAGAAATCACTTTAGGTTTTCAGCAGTGCTCAAGTAAGCTTAAACATCCAGCAAGTTTCTTTTTGTTTTGTTATTAGTGAAAAAAAACTTATTATAGATGCAAATTTTACACAACCAAATACAATTATAAAATATAATGTAAGTTTTTAACATTGCTTGTAGTATCTTCCAGTCCTTGCCTTGGTGGTATTACTGTGAAAGCATAAGCATGCTATCTATACTTGCCTTATTAAACTAATGCTATGCAAGTATTTTATTTTTTAGTTTTTATATCTAGAAGAAAACAAATAATGCAACAGATTTCTGTCTCATTAATATATTCTCAAGAAATCTTTAAAAAGAGAAACTCTTTTCCTTTCTACTTACATACAAGCCAACAGCTTGTTAAAAGAGCCTGAAAATAGATCTGTTTCTCATAAACACTAGAAAAACAGTCAGCAGAACTGTTGATATACACTAATAGGACTACTTACACTCTGTAGGCATGGTAATGATTGTTTCTGTTGTAGCGTGATAATCGTCATCTTCCAAAGAACCATCACTGCTGTCATCCCTCTGGACATCATACTGATCAATCAGTTCCCGGAGTGGAGGAGCTTTGGGTAAAAGTTGTCTTATAGCATCTTTGCTGATGTTGGGAGCTGTTTCCAGACGAAGTTTACTGAGGATTTGAATTTTTATGGCTTCTATTCTTGAAGATTTAGTGTTTTGTCTCCAAGTACATGTATTACACAGCCCCTCTTTTTCCACATTTTCGTTGTGCTCACTGTTCTCATTTAGATCCACTGAACCAGCAACAATCAGCATGAACAGGTAAATATAAACATAGAGTTGCAGTTTTTGCATGATTTTAAAATCCATATAATCTTTTTTTCTTATTCTTATTTCTTCCTTTTACTTTTCTTTTGCTTTTGAATAATGGCAAGCACAGTTTTAATGCATGTACAGTCTGAGAGACAACTTGCTATACCAGTGAATCTTTTATACTGTATTCCAAGTGGCTTTTTATATTCCAACTTAGATGAGACAAGTGTCGTCAGGATCTATGATTGGCTCTTGCTTCACAATGAATCTCGCTGTCAGAGGTTAAAACCCTGTCTGTCACAAGTCACCAAGCAGTATTTTGTTACAGTCAAGGGTGAGCTGATTCATTTGACTACTTCATAAAAGAAATAAATCTACAAATAATAAAAGATATTTGCGACATTTGAAAACTAAAAGTCTATGTTGGCAATAATATAAACTGTACTTAAATCTTATTAATCCTTATACAGCTCTTATTGTAATTTAAATAAGTCAACTTTAATTTGCACTACATATTTAAAATATGAAATATTACTTCCTCAAAAACTAAAATGATTTTATATTGTTTAGGCAAGCATTTGAAGTAAAAATATTTTTATTTGTTGTATTAAATTATTTTTAGTGCTAAGTAATTAGGAAAATAAAAATTAGGAAGATCTAAATTAAAAGTTAAGATTGTGATGCTAGTAGAGAATTTTCATTTATAATTTGAGAAACTTGTTTTCTGATTAAATTATTAGTACATATTGAAAGTCATTCTTATTATGTCATTTTGTGCATGGAATTATTTTTACACAGTTTAATGCCTTTTATTATTTTGAAAATTATGCTGAACTTTTGACTGGCTGGATTATTTCCTATTCTAAAGATGCAGATTAATATAACTCAGAAGATATGTTTCTTCATTGTTTATTACCAAGAGGGTAATATCGGCTAGTAGAAAAATCTCTGAACATAGAATAAGATAATGAATTTTATAACTGGCATTGCAGAGCTTATTACAGTTTCCTCAGATTTCCAGCAGTAAATATCCAGAGAGTAAAAAGTGTAGTATTTATTCTCTATAAGTTACATCAGAATATTGTGAGCACATAAAAAGAAAGAGCATCATGATAAAGGGGTGACCTTTTGTGGTTTCCCAATACTGTGATATGTTTGTACCCCTTTGCCAATTTCTCATTTTGACCAGAGGGCAGACACCTGGCAGGGATTTGGGGTAAAGTCTGGGAGCAGAGAATAGAGCTTTTTGTTCTCTAAATTTAAGTGGCCTCTGTAGGGATCAAACGTTCAACCTTAGCTCTGGGAGCCACAAGATGTAGTCAAATGAACTATTAAAGAGCTAAGCAAACAGAGCCAGCAAGAAACAGAGATATTTCCAGGCCAAAGGAGATTTCTTTTTCCTACTCCTTTTTGGGACGCTAAGGATTCCTAAGAGATTTAATCCATTACTTTTTTTTTTTTTTCCAAGAGAATGCAGTGGCTCATATCAAATATTTATTTTTAAAGTCACTACCATTTTTGCACACTGTACACTAATTTACTGCCTCGGTGCACTAAAATGCAACTCAGTAGCCTGAAAAGTTAATGCATTTTCATCAAATTCTTAAGAGGTATCTACATCTCTTGAGATAAAATGGCCTTACATAATGCATTGGATTTGCCCATCATTAAAGATTAAGGAAAACCAGACACAAACCAGATGCCCTGAGGATTTCAGATACTCTTTGTTATGGGACAATATTAGATCTGGCTTCTAAGGTTTTATTTGTTTGGTTAATTCATTTTTCAATGTATAAATCTTTGAAATGTTATGATCATTGTAACATATGCATCTATACAATTCCAAGTGAGTCAAACTTTTTAAAAAATAAGGTTCGAATTGCATGGCAGTTGAGTTGAGAACTCAGTTTCTGGAGTCAGATAGACCTGAGTTCAAATCTCAACTTTGCCACTGCTAACTATGTGATAAGGGATGAGATACTTAACTTTCCTAAACTTTAGTTTCCTCATAGGGTTTTGGGGGGATATAATTTAATAATGCATGTAAATTGCTGAGTATATCACCTGTCATAAAGTAATTGGTAACTGGCACTTGAGCGCTTGCTCTTTGTTTTATGCAGAGGGGTTTGAGATTATGCTTAAAATTATCTCTGCATGAACTAGAACTGCTTCAGATCATAGCTGCCAATTATCAGTCACAAAGTCTACCTTTCTAGCACTGTGAGGCAAGTAAAATTTTCTAAGGCAGCCAGATTACAAGACATGTTCCAGCTCTTTATTCTTCTTACCGGGAAAAAAGTGAACAAAGGTTGTCATTTCCACCTGCAGACAATTCTTATTATTCATGATTTCTGTAATCATAAATTTGCCTACTTGCTAAAATTTATTTATGAAACTCAATACTCCTGGCATTTTACAGTCATTCACTGGCATTCACAGAGTGGCAAAAAATTTGGGGCCTATCTGATGCACAGGTTCCCAGATGAGATCAAACAAGATAGGGTTCTGCCTTAATGTTTCAGCTCTCATACTATAAACACATTCCCTTTTTGCAGTCTATTTAGTTTTTATGCTTTTTAAAATTGTTCCTGTTATTGATTTTGCTTTTAAAAACTTGTCCCCAAGCATAGTGCTGAAGTGCTGTGTGGTGTTCCTATGTTCCTAACCACAACAAAGCTGTGATGGAAAGTAGCATAGTGGTTGCCAGGGGCTGGGTGGGGCACTGAGGGGAAGTTACTGTGTGATAGATACAGAGTTTCAGTCTGGGAAGATGAAAAATTTCTGATGATGAATGGTGGTGTTGGCTATACAACAGTGTGGATGTGCTTAATGCCACAGAACTGTACATCTAAAAATGGTTAAGATGCTAAATGTTATGTATGTTTACCACAATTTTAAAAGGCCGTGATATGCCTAAGGGAAAAAAATTCTTACAAAAAAATACATGTGCTGGATAAGCATCATTAGGGCATGATTTATAGTCCTGTTGCCTGTGAGTTCACTGTTATTGAATGAACAATATATACTAAATAATGTGTGTGTAAACAAAAACACACCTAAAATAAGGTTATATATTGATTGGTTGATGAAAATTTTATGACCAGAGGTTCACCTAACCCTGTTTTTCAACTGGGAACAATAGTTCAGTATTTGCTAATTCAGTTTTGGCAATGACTTTATAGGACACAACTACTATGAATAGGGAGAATCGACTATATCTAATCAACTTCTCTAGAGAACAGTATTGAATGGGTTAAGAAGTACTGAAGAAATTTAAATAAGTTTTATTCCTTCTCCAGTGGCAGTAATTGCAAGCAACCCAAGGCCCCAGAGTAGAAGGGCTTATCAGCCATAGGAAACTTCAATGCAGTCTGACTGCTGGAGGCCCAGTTTTGGCTGCTCTTGTCATAAAGGAGACAGGACAGTTGTGCATCATTAGGATGAGTGATTAGAGAACAGTTCCTTCTAGTTGACTGGGAGAGCTTTGTCTGTTGGCTTGTTGATTTTGTCTTAAGTTAGCCATCTCTAAAAGCAGTTTCTCACAGGAGTTGGAATTTAGGTGGCCAGGGCAGTATCTCACAAGACTGATATGGTTCGTCTTTGTACTAGGTAGGCTATTACATTTTCTGTAACCATCAGTAAGGTGACAACCAAAACTCTCTCATCTCTGTTACAAATACCCACTGGTTGTCTCAATCTTGATTGTATAAAGAATATTTTCAAAAATTTTACAGTTTTATTTTCCCAGAGTGTGAGATCTACTGAGTGTACTAATGTAAAGACTTGCTGGAAGTTTAATGACCGTGGCCAAAAAAGGAGGAGAATGAGATTAGGAATTAGCACAAGAATGAATCACGAAAAATTCAACAGTTTTGGGCAAAAACTCAGGAAATTTTATCTGATATCTCTTGCCATTAACTTGTAATTACAGCTCTTTGGTATTACTCTATGCTGATTATTCTTAAAGCCAGAAACAATCTGCATAGTGCTCAACTCACATAACATCATGAATAGATAATCATCCCACATTGATGATAACTGATTACCTATGCTTTCAATAGTTAGAAGACAAAAATTAACAAAAACAAAAATATTCTTGAGCTAGGAAGCATGAGTATAGGAATTGAAGACGGGAGACCTGAAATATAATTCTGGCTTTACTGCTGATGTTTTATGTAACCTTGAATAAGTCAGTTAGCAAACGCTTCATTTATAAATGTATGTATGTATGTGTGTGTATATATATATATATGAATTCATGTATTTATGAAATATTTGAATGCCTATATTGTACCCAGCGCTATGCTATATTCTGAGGATAAAACAGTGAGCCAGACAGACACAATCACTGTCTTTATGAAACCTATGGACTAGTTTCTTCATGTAAAATATGAACACATTTGATTAGATGTGCCCTTTCCATTAAGGTCTATCCCCTAACGCAGTGATTCTCAGGCACATTCAAGCATACATTCTATTTGCCAACAGAGTGATGATATCTTCATACATTATGGGGCTTCTGGAAAACTCTATTGTACACATAAGAACGAATGAGCATCAGAAAGGCAAAAACTTCTTAGTGTTATTATGAAAACAGTTTTTACTTTACAGACTCTCTGGAAAGGACTTGGGAAACACCCCAGTGATCCCCAGACCACACTTAGAGAACCATACACCCAAAGTAGTAATTTTTACACTATTTCAATTGAGTACTTCCCCCTTTAACTTCCAGTCCCCTCTTCCCAATACCTGTAGCTTTGCTTTTAATGAGGCATCAAATAAAGTAATTTTAAAACATTGTTTAACAGTACATATTTATTGCAAAAAGCAGAAATATAAATATTATTATAATCACTGACTACAAACTCGTAGGCAATCTAGAGCACATTTGCAAAACATTTGTCAGTTCTAGGGAATAGACTGAAATTAGTAGTCTTAAGGGATTTCTTGTAGATGGTCTTCAGATCGGTCTTGAGGTGTTAGTATTCATACTGTGGTAATCCTCATAATAACTTCCTAGTTAATAAAGTTGCTGCAATCCATTGTCCTTTAGAGGTAGAATTAACTCAGAAAAGCTTCAAAATTCTATTTCTCCTCTTCCTCCCTCCCAAAATGGGAGCTCTACTCTATTTATGATAGGCTTAAAATTTATTGTAGGAAATAAAAATGAAGTTACAATTTGGCTTCCTCATTTTTTCTATTAAAAAGAGATACTAGAGGCCAGGCATGGTGACTCATGCCTGTATCCCAGCACTTTGGGAGGCCAAGATGGGTGAATCATTTGAGGTCAGAAGTTCAAGACCAGCTTGGCCAACATGGTAAAACACTGTCTCTGCTAAAAATACAAAAATTAGCTGGGCATGGTGATGTGAGACAGAGTGAGACCCTGCCTCAAAAAACAACAACAACAACAACAAAAAAACTAAACTAAACTCAAAGACTTGCTGTTAAAATTGTATAGATTGTACAGATTGTCCCCTCCTCCATTATTACAATTCTTATATGTTTGTGTTTTAATGTTTTCTTGTCCTCCAATCTCTACTCTTCGATTCCTCAAATAGACTATGAGCTATTTGAGGGCAGGGAATATTTTGTTCTTTTTTGTCTTTTCAGCTCTTGTTCCAGTACCTGGCACATAATTAGACGGGCAGAACAGTGTTTTTGTTTGTCTGTTTTTTGAGATGGAGTCTTGCTCTGTCACCCAGACTGGAGTACAGTGGCAAAATCTCGGCTCACTGCAACCTCCACCTCCTGGATTCAAGCAATTCTCCTGCTTCAGCCTCCCGAGTAGCTGGGATTACAGGTATGCGCCACCACACCCGGCTAATTTTTTATATTTTTAATAAAGATGGGGTTTCACCATGTTGGCCAGGCTGGTTTTGAACTCCTGGCCCCAAGTAATCCATCCACCTAGACCTCTTAAAGTGCTGGGATTACAGACGTGAGCCACCGCAGCTGGCCAGAACAGTGTTTTTTGAATAATTAAACCACTAAATGAACAAACATCTCCTTAAATACCAGAAACTCCAACTTTCTAATTTTTCAGCAAGGTGTAGTTAGTATATTTACAGACTTTCTAAGTGAAAGTGTTTTTAGTTTGCTCTGACTGTGGTTCATAGCATTTCTATCTACTCCCCTCTTCCTCAAATTGCCAGGAGAAATTGATATCACAGGTCCCTATGTTCTTGACGCCGCAGTAGTTCTCTGGTGAAGCAAGGAGCAGTTTGGATATCTCAGTACAGCTTTTGCATTTAATGATCTGGGACTACTAGATCTATGGCTACCCACACCGTGTGGCTCTTAACAGGGCCCATGCTAGAGAGTGGCCATGCTGGCTATGATACCATTACGTACAGTGACCAGATCCTTTCCCCAACTTAGGTTCATATTAAGTTTAATGAGTCTCAAAGGTAGCCAGAGTGTAGAAAAGAAGTCTCAAAAGGGGTGTGTATGTGTGTTTAAGCAAGGCAAAGACAGATCAATCTCCCAGTAGGGAAAACTATGAACTGAGCATAATAATAAATTTATTTTCATTACTTTTGATGACCAGTTTTCTGCATGATGTTTTCATTTACTTTAGAACAAGCACATGGTTTCCAGAGCAGCTGACAATATAGATTGAATTGGAAAAAATATATCTGTAGTTTCAATACGTTTAAAGTTAATGTTTCTAGTAATCAACTGCCCTTCAAGAGAAAATCTTGTAATTTTCAGGGTTTTGTTTTTAGGGAGCTGGAACCAGAAGCCTCAATACAGAGTATGTTTTGGCAAATCGAAAAAATTAATATTTTATATTTAGATTTTTAAATTTATAGTCTTAAACACATTTTTAAAAATCTTAACTCTCTTTACTGCATTGGTGGTTTGATGGTAGTAATAGCATTTGAAAAATTTAGTTCTCTCCAGGAGTCTTATGTTTTATTTCTTATGTTTTATTTCTAAAAACAATTGCCTAAAGCATTGTTTTTCATAATTCACAGAGAATTGACTTTCAGAGAATCATTCCTTTTCCAAATTCCTTTGTAAATTCTTAGAAGGAAGTGTTTTAAAATATATTCATTTGTTTATTTATACATGTATTTGTTCATTAAACATTTATTATGCACCTGGTTTATGATAGGTACTATGCCAGGAATTGGAGATAAAAAAAAAATGATGCTTTTTTGCCTAAGGGAAATAAAAAACTTTAGGGCTTTAGGATTTTAAGGTTATTTGATCCACCCTACTCATGAAGAGATGGAGAAACTGAGGTCCAGGGAGAGGTTATGTGATTTAAATTAGATTTAAATGAAGAACAGTTTTTTTAATTTGCAAAAGCAGTTTGCATTGAAATAGTTTTGAAGCATCAAGTACTTTTTTAACTTCTTTATGTTGAATTAAGAATTTTTTTTAATGTTCTAAAATTATCAAATTAGGTCAGTACTCAATTTCCTGGGTCAGTGCCACAGTGGTGCCCTTTGTTCTTGGACCCTATCCATGATTCTGGCTTGGCAACTGAAAGATTCGATGAGCTGCTTTTGGCAATTAGTATAGGAGTTTTAATGTCTGCGAACTAAATGTACTTTTGATGCCCATTTTCTTAGGTATTGGGGTCAGCGTTTTGTTACATAACATCACTAACTGAAATTTCAATATTTTAAATTCTCTAACTATATTCTTGAAATTTAAAATTAAAAAGTCAATAGTTTTTAGTAATTTTAACCACAGAGAGTTACAAAGAGTTCTATCTTTGACTTCCTAATTAGTTCAAAAATAGATACAATCTTGACTTATAGTTTTAAAAAACAACTTTCATTTAATTAGATTTAGCATGAATATTCTGGCCCCTGCTGGGAACTCTAAGAACTACATCACTTCTGCTGTCAATTTTTCTTTTTATTTATTTACTTATTATTATTATTTATTATACTTTAAGTTTTGGGGTATACGTGCAGATCATGTAAGTTCAGTGTGATTTTTTTTTTCTCTCTCTCTCTTTTTTGGGAACCTGTAGAATCTAGCTGAAGAAAATATATAAGACATTACTATGATGAAGACCCAAAATCTGTGTTGAGTATTAGATATTTTTACATGACACAATGAATTTAAATTCCCAGTAACACAAGGAATTTTTCTGGAAATCTAATTTTTAAAAAATCTCCATTCAAACTCAGAGGAGAATTCTAATGGGGGGAACTGGTAAAATTCAAATACTTGATAAAGTATGGTATGGTAAGGACTCTTAACTTAGAATTTCATCAAATACTTATGAACACCCACTGTTTGTGGGTAAGCATTGAATATACAGTCATGCAATGCATAACGAATTCAACAGACCACATAGATGAGGGTGGTCACAGAAGATTATAATGGAGGTGTAATATTCCTATGGCTTAGTGACGTCTAGATGATCCCAAGTGTGTGTAAGCCTAGGCTAATGTGTGTGTTTGTGTCTTAGTGTTTAATTAAAACATTTAAAAATGTTTTCTAAAAATAAAAATATTTAAAAATAGAAAACGCTTATAAAACAAGGATATAAATAAAGTAGGCTGAACATGGTGGCTCACACCTGTAATCCCTGTGCTTTGAGGGACCAAGGCAAGGAAGACTGCTTGAGGACAGGAGTTCAAGACCACCTTGGGCAGTAAGGTGAGACCCCATCTCTAAAAAAAAAAAAAAGTGAAAAGCTTAGCTCGGTGTGGTGGCACACACTTGTAGTTCTAGCTACTCATTTTTTATCTTTTATATCACATATTTACTGTACCTTTTCTAAGTTATATGTTTAGCTATCCAAATGTTATTGTGTTACTATTGCCTCCAGTATAATATAGTATAGTAACATGCAGTAGAGGTGTGTAGCCAATGAGCAATAGGCTATATACTATGTAGCCTAAGTGTGCAGTAGATTATACCATCTAGGTTTGTGTAAGTACCTTCTATGATGTTCACACGACAATGAAAATATTATGTTAAATATAATGTTCATACAGTATTGAATTGTGTGCTTCATAAATATTAAATATGAAAATGTGTCAACATCAAATCATATCTAACAGTAGCATCTAACAATATTGATATCATTAATGTTAATTTGTACTATAAATCTTTGTAAAATTAAAAATTTCTAAATTAAACTTTTGTAAAGTGAAGGATAGGTTTATAATGTACACAAGAGGGAGATATAGAAGGAAATGATTAGGAAACTAGAAAGAAAAAAGTGGCAAAAGATGTACTAGACAAATGCTAACAAAAAGAAAACTGGAGTCATATTAGCCACAGGTTTGAATTTAAGACAGAAAGTGTAAGACAAGACAAATAAGGAAATTTTATGATGGTAGAGGAAACAGTCCACAGAGAGGATATACCTTTCATAAATCTTAAAGCATGGAACAATATCATCATAAAAATACATGAAGAAAAACTGCAGAACTGCAAGGAGAAAGGGAAAAAACAAAGCAGTAGTAGCAAAGCAGCCATAAAAAGAATGAAATCATGTTCTTTGCTGTAATATGGATGCAGCTGGAGGCCATTATCCTAGCTAATTAATGCAAGAATAGAAAAACAAATATTGCATGTTCTTACTTATAAGTGAGGGCTTAACGTTGTAGTCATGAGCATAAAGATAGCAAAATAGACACTGGGAAGTACTGGAAGGAGGAAGCTGGGGAAAAGGGGCAAGGGTTGAAAAACTAGCTGTAGGGTACTAGGCTCACTACCTGGATGATGGGATCAATCATACCCCAAACCTCAGCATCATACAATATACCCAGGTAGCAAGCCTGCATGTGTACCTCCTGAATCTAAAATGAATTTGAAATGAAAAAATACTACCATTAGTAGACTTTTAATTCACTTCATGGATCAAACAGTTGAAAGTTAGTAAGCATATAAAGTATTTGAACAATTAAGTCAATAAGGTTGATGACAACTGAAAGTCAATCTTATTTTTTTTTTTTTTTTTTTTTTTTTTGAGACGGAGTTTCGCTCTTGTTACCCAGGCTGGAGTGCAATGGCGCGATCTCGGCTCACCGCAACCTCCGCCTCCTGGGTTCAGGCAATTCTCCTGCCTCAGCCTCCCGAGTAGCTGGGACTACAGGCGTGCGCCACCATGCCCAGCTAATTTTTGTATTTTAAGTAGAGACGGGGTTTCACCATGTTGACCAGGATGGTCTCGATCTCTTGACCTCGTGATCCACCCGCCTCGGCCTCCCAAAGTGCTGGGATTACAGGCGTGAGCCACCGCGCCCGGCCCAGTCAATCTTATTTTTAAAAGCTCATGAAACATTTACAAAATTGACAAATATTTTAATAAATTTCCCAAATTAGAAATAATCTGGACCGTATTCTCTGATCACAGTATAACTAAACAAAAAAATAGCCAAAATAAAAAGCAAACAGCTACTGCTTGGAAATATAAAAGCTATTTAAAACAACCTTTGGTACAAAGAGGAAACAAAACTAATATCGCAGAATGTGTACAAAATGACAGCTAAAGCATTACATCCCAAAACTTATAGGAGACAAGTGTTGTGTTTAGCAGACATTCATGGCTTCAAATATGTATTACTAAACAAGAAAGTGTGAAAATCACACATTCTTTAACTTAAAAAGTTGGAAAATGAACTATAAAATAGGCTACAAATTAAAGTGAAAGTTGAAACTAAAAAGAGAAAATCATAAACTGAGTCAGAAACAGCAAAGTAATAGAATTGATAATATAAATTTATGACTTTTTTAAAGAGAAAAAATATACAAGCTTAAGTTTTCAATACGAAGAATGCACAAATATTGTAAATTAGGAGAGAGAAAGATAAATGTTTTCCAGAGAGTGAGAGAATTAAAGTATTAAAAAAGTACACTGCAGAAGTATTATGGAAATACATTTGAAGACCTGGAAGACCTGCATGAAATTGACATATATAGATTTTCCAGGAAAAAAACACAACCAGGAAGAAAGTGTAATACTCTGAAAAGTGCCAGTCTATAGATGATTCTTCCAAATCCTCAACGGACAGGTAATGTAGAACATTACTTTTTAAAGTAGTGTTTAGAGATCAGCATTTTTTACAAAATAGAATAGAATAGAGTGCATGCTCAGAGTAAAGGGCAAATAGAATTTTGGGAAACTTTTTTTATCAGTGTATATACCAAGTATCCTTTTGAAGTTGCATTACTTACTGTGGGTCACAATCAAAATATTAATACTCTAAAAGTCACCCTTCTAGAATTAAAATGATTAAAGAATAAAAATAAATATAGAAATAAATTTGAAGGCCTGTATGAAGCCCAGAAAAAATTTTTTAGCTACCATACAATACTGAGTTCTATTCAAGAAAGGGGTGTCTCTTTCCCTTTATTATTTGAGATTTAATATTTTATTTGTATTATAGGACCAGTGGTTCTTTACCCTGGTTGTACATTACAATCACTTGTTAAAAAAAATTGCAGATATTGGCCAGGTGCAGTGGCTCACACCTGTAATCCCAGCACTTTGGGAGGCCCAGGCAGGTGGATCACCTAAGGTCAGGAGTTCGAGACTAGCCTGGCAAACATGGCAAAACCCCATCTCTACTAAAAATACAGAAGTTAGGTTGTTGTGGTGGCACATGCCTACAGTCCCAGCTACTCAGGAGGCTGAGGCAGGAGAATCCCTTCAGGCCAGGAGCGGAAGGTTGCAGTGAACTGAGATCTTGCCACTGCACTTCAGCCTGGGCGACAGAGAAAGATTCCATCTCAAAAAATAAAAAAAATAAATAAAAATTGCAGAATATCTAGGCTCCATCACCAAAGATTTGATTAGTCTGGTGTAGAGCACAGGCATTGTGTATTAAGAGCTTAGCCCCAAATAAACCAAACCAAATTTAAAATGCCATTCTCTTTATTTTATAAATGCAATGTGCTTTCCAAGTCAAATATCAATATTTCTAAATATAAATATTTCAGAATAGGTAAATTTTTATAAGGAAAAGAAATGAGAGGGAGCTATCACTAATGGATATGAAAACATTTTAAGATATAGTAATTTAAAATGCACAGTATTGAAAGAAGAATGGAAAAATAGAGAAAAAGTGAAAAAACAGACCCAATCACGCAGGAAAAGTGTCATTTTAAGTTAGACCATTAAGTAGATGGACTGTATAATAAATGGTATTGGGACAGAAAACTAGCCATGTGGATCCCTGGCCACTAGACCATAAGCTCCATGAAAGCAGTGACAGTTTTATATTTATCAAAATTTAAATCTCAAAAATGAAACCAGAAAAGTAAGAGAAGAAAATGTGAGTATTATACACTCTGATGTAAATATTGGTGTCAAACATTCTAAGCATATAAATGTGCAAGAATTTGTTTGAGGTTCTTTGCCATGATGAAATTTAAGATTAGCTAGGCATGTTTATCAATCTTTTCTACTGTAGCTTGGTAAATGTATTTAGATAAAAAATTTAAATTTCAACACAGTAAAGAAAACTTCAAAGTTACACACAATACAAAATATTTCCTAATTTTTCTTGTGATTATTTTTTGACCATACTTATTTAGAAGTATGACTAATTTCCAAATATTCAGGTATTTTCCAGATATATTTTTGTTACTGGTTTCTAACTTCTGTTGTAATCAGAGAATGTAGTCAGTATTATTTAAATTTTTTTACATTTATTAAAAATGGTTTTATGGCCCACCTTATGTTCTATTTTGGTGAATGTTTTATGAACACTTGAAAATCATTTGTGTTCTGTTGTTATTGCATGTATGATTCCTTAAATGTCAAGTCAGGTAGGTTTGTTTAAGTTCTATAAAGCCTTTCTTATTTTCTGTCTGCTTATTCTATCAGTTACTAAGACAGGAGTGTTAAAGTATCCAACTATAATAATGAATCTGACTACTTGTCTTCATTTATCAGTTTTTAAATGTATTTTAAAGCTCTCTAATTACATGGACACATATTTAGGATTGTTATGGTTTTGTGATGAATTAAATCAACTCTAATCATTATAAAAATCATTTTCTTTATCTCTGGCAATATCTCTTGTCCTGAAATCAGCTTTGTCTGACACTAATATAGTCACCAGCTTTCTTAGGATTAGTGGTTTTTCTTTTCTTTTCTTTTGTTTTTATTGTACTTTAGGTTCTGGGGTACATGTGCAGGTCATGCAGGGTTGTTGCATAGGTGCATACATAACCAGTTGGTTTGCTGCCTCCATTCCCCCTTCATCTATATCTGGCATTTCTCCCCGTGTTATCCCTTCCCACCCTCCCCAACCCCCGCTGTCCCTCCCCTAGCCCCCCACCAACTGCCCCCAGTGTGTGATACTCCTCTCCCTGAGTCCACATGGTTTCATGGTTAACACCTGCCTATGAGTGAGAACATGCACTGTTTGGTTTTCTGTTCTTGTGTAGGTTTGCTGAGAATGATGGTTTCCAGATTCATCCATGTCCCTACAAAGGACACGAACTAATTGTTTTTTATGCCTGCATAGTATCTCATGTGCCACATTTTCTTTGTGCAGTCTATCATTGATGGGCATTTGGGTTAGTGTTTTTATGTGTATCTTTTCCCATGCACTCACTTGCAACATAACTGTGTCTTTATTTTCAAGGTTTTTTTTGGTAGACCACATGTAGTTGGGTCTTGTTTTTTTGTTCAGTCTTATAACTTTTGCCTTTTGATTGGAGAGTTTAGATTATTTACATTTAATGTAATTTTCAGTGTGATTTGGTTTTAGTGTTAAATCTGTTCTTTGTTTCATTTTTCTTTTTCTGCCTTCTTTCAGATCATTTTTTAGTGTTTCATTTTATCTCCACTATTGATTCACTCACTATGTCTGATTTTTTTTATGTAGTGGTTGTTATAGAGTATATAATATGCATCTTTAATTTATCATAGTCTACCTTCAAATGATATTTTACTGCTTCATGTGTGATTGTCATCATACATTTTACCTTTACCTATGTTATAAATTCCCTAATACATTGTTGTTATTCTTGCCTTAAACGATTTTCTATAAAAAGCCTTAAGTATTTATGCATGTATCTATATTTTCCAGTGCTCTTCATTTCCTGTGTAGATAAGTGTTTCAACATTAACATTGTTGACATTTTGGGCTGGATTATTCTTTATTGTGGGAAGATATGCTATGTATTATAAGGTGTTTAGCAGCATTCCTAGCTCAGCTTATTGGATGCCAGCAACAACTCTCCTCATTTCATGCCCGTTACAAATGTCTTCAAACATTGACAAATGTTTTCTGGGGGGTAAGCTGTCCCCAGTGGAGAGCCATTGTTAAGACTGAAGTGTCTATATCATAACATTTTCCTTAAGCCTGAAAGAAATCCTTTAGCATTTTTTTTATTTCAGGATTGTTGGGAACAAATCCTCTCAGCTTCTGTTTGCCTGAAGAAGACATTATTTCAATCTTATTTTGAGACATTTCACTGGGATTCTATATTGCCAGTATTTTTCTTAAAGCACTTTAAAGATGTTATTTGTATTTCAGATCGCGTTGTTTCTGACGGGAAATCAATATTACCATTCTTCTTCTATATAGTATGTCTTACTCTTTGGCTACTTTTAAGAATTTCTCTTTATCAATAATTTTCAGCAGTATTATTTTATATGGCTTGATGTGATTTCTCCGTGTTAATAGTGCTTTGGATTCATTGAGCTTTCTGGATTTGGGGGTTTATAGTTTTCATTAAATTTGGAAAAAGTTCAGCCATTAATTCATATATTTTTCTCCCCTCATCATTTTCTGGGACTCTAATGACACATATTTTAATTAGACAACTTGATGCCCTACAAGTCACAGAGGCTGTTGATAACTTCCATTGCTACTTCTTCTGGTATGGCTGATTTTTTTTACTGCATTATCTAATTATCTATTAATTTAATCAAGTGAATTTTCATTTCAGAAAATTTATGGTTATATCTAATTTTTAATGTCTTTTATTTTTTCCTTATTATGCTCATGTTTTCTTTTAAAACCCTCAGCGTATTTATAGTAGCTGTTTTAAAGTTCTTCTGTGCAAATTTCATTATCTATCTATATATATATATTTTAATTGAGACACAGTCTCACTCTGGAGTACAGTAGTGTGACCTCTGCCTCTTGGGTTCAAGTGATTCTCCTGCCTCAGCCTCCTGAGTAGCTGGGGTTACAGGAGCCCATCACCACACCTGGCTAATTTTTTTGTGTTTTTAGTAGAGACGATGTTTCGCCATGTTGGCCAGGCTAGTCTTGAACTCCTAGCCTCAAGCAGTCCACCAGCCTTGACCTCCCAAAGTGCTGGGATATAGGCATGAGCCACTGCACCCAGCCATTATCTATGTCTTATTTATTTATTTTTCTATTTCTATTGTTTTTTTCCCATAGTAAGTCACATTTTCTCATTTGTATCTCTAGGAATTTTTTATTGAGTGCAGGGAATTGTAAACATTATGTTGTAGAATATCTGAATTTTGTTGTCTTCCTTTGAAGAGTGTTGAAGTTGGTTTAGACAAGGAGTTAATTTACTTGTAGAACAAGTTAATGTTTTAAAGCCTGACTTTTAAGCTTGCTGGGGTTGGTCTACAGTGGCCTTTACTTTAGCATAGTCTGATTACTGATGTATAACCTTTCCAGGGTTTTTTTTAAATGCCCTGGCCATTTAACTAGTCTTCCTACTCTGGCTACTCAGAATTTAGAGCCCACTATAAACTCAAATAAGTGTTCAGCTGTTGTTCCTAAGGAGTTCTTTGCCCGACTTATGAAGTTTCTTTCATTCTATTCTATTTTTTCTATTCAAAGGGACCTCTAGAGCCTTTCTTTCCATAGCTCCCTCCTGTCTGGCCCTTTGCCCCACAATACCCAGTTTCCTCAGTGTTCTCAATTACTGATCTGTTTCCTTGACTTAGCAAGATTACTGTACTCTTAGTTTTCTCTTCCCTGTACTGTGATCCAAAATCTGCCTCTAGGACAATTCTGTGCAACACATGACTTGTTTCCCTTCTCTTAGGAATTACAGTCTTATGCTGCCAATGTCCAATTTCTGAAAAGATGTTTCTTATATTTTATCCTATGTTCTAATTGCTTACAGCAGGAAGGTAAATATGCTACCTGGCAATTAAATGTGGCATGAAATGAAGTCTCCTTAGAATACAAACATAGCAAAAGGGTGAAAATGAAGCACTTATGATAGGAAAAAAAAAAAAAAAAGCTTTCTTCTTACTGCTAGCCCAGAACCTTTAAAAATAAAAAGATTAAGAGCCCAATGGAAAATGGCAAAATGAAATATATATTTCTGATAAACTTCTGAAAAGATGTTCAGCCTCACTCAGGATTAAATAAGAACAAAATTAAAAGTGAAATACCATTTCTCTTTCAAGGTTAGAATAAGCATGAGAAAATAACCCCTTCTTTCCCTCTTGGTGGGAGAATAAATTTTACTTTTTATCCACTTTGCAGGACAATCTGGCACTGTCTTTTAAATTTTTAAATCTGCTGTTGCATTTGACCCAGCAATTCTATCTTTTAGGATTTTACCCTCTGACCAACTTGCATAAACTCTCAAAGATATTTGTAAAGTGTGTAATGTTTAGGGTTGGGAATAATCTACATGTGCAACTATTAGAAATTAAGTAAATTACAGCATCTCCAGCTAAATCTGTATGTACTGACATAGAAAGGTGAATATCAAATATAAGTAGAAAGGAAAATTTTAGAACAGAATCTATTTTATACCTATGAAAAACAGAAACATTTCATTTGTTATATGTATGCTTTTTTCATAGATGTTTCATCCAACTCTACGACCTATAATATTCATTGTTTGCTGATCTGCTCCAGACTCATATTCAACAGTCTATTTTACACCCCTTTTGGATAGTTAATAGGAATTTTCAACTTAACATGTCCAAGGCAGAACTCTTAATTTATCAACACTACCCACCCCACCCAATCTTCTCTATTTCAGTAAATGGTGCCACAGTTCAACAAGTTGCTTATGTCAAACACCTGAAAGTCAAGGAATTTTTTCTCACTAAGCTTCCTACTCACACCATTTAATGGAAAAAAAGGAATCAGAAAGCTAGAAGGTTAATAAAGTGTGGTTGAGTGTGGGCCACCAAACATGCAAGTACCACAAGTAACTACCACTTTTTTTAGCTGGCAATGCATTAGTCACTGTACCAGTCACTTTATATACATCTCATTTTAGCCTCACAAAGCTCTGTAAGTGTTCTTTCTCTATTTCATATCTGAGTTAAAGATTTTGGGCCGAGTGCAATGGCTCATAACTGTAATCCCAGCACTGTGGGAGGCTGAGGTGGGCAGATCACCTGAGGTCAGGAGTTTGAGACCAGCCTGGCCAACGTGGTAAAACCGTGTCTCTACTAAAAATACAAAAATTAGCTGGGTGTGGTTGTGTGCGCCTGTAATACCAACTACTTGGGAGGCTGAGGTAGGAGAATCGCTTGAACCTGGGAGTTGGAGTTTGCAGTGGGCCGAGATCGCACCACTGCATTCCAACCTCGGAGACAGAGCAACACTCCACCTCAAAAAAAAAAAAAAAAAGATTTTGGGTAATAATGCTTTAGTGAAAAATGAGGGGTGTGTGTGTGTGTGACAGAAAGAGAGAGATACAGATCTTCTCATCCTTCTCTTGCTTGTTGCAGCCTAT
This sequence comes from Sapajus apella, assembly GCF_009761245.1. Classification (NCBI taxonomy): domain Eukaryota; kingdom Metazoa; phylum Chordata; class Mammalia; order Primates; family Cebidae; genus Sapajus; species Sapajus apella. The sequence continues at coordinate 5,376,444 of NW_022436968.1, read as the reverse complement.
TGAACCTGCCAGCTAATGGTGACCAGGTGAAATAGACATCTGAGCACAGCTGTTTGATTCCAAGGTAGGTGCTAGTGGAAACATATTATTTCCTGTGAGGTGTTGATTCTCACAGCTGGCCTGTGCAGATATTATAGAATTCATTCTTCCTCAGTTATACAGATACCGTCTTTCTTCCTCAGTTATATAAAAATTAGCTGGCTTTATATCTATAAGGATGTAAGTTTTAAAATAAATATATTCAATGTGATTTATCAGCAAAATTGCAAGAGTATTTTAAAAATTAGTTTCATCATGTTTGTGCTGTATACCATTCACACACAAAAAAATTAATAAAGACATAAGGCCCCTGATGACCTCATATTCCAGCAGGGGAGACAGACTTGTAAACAGATATGTTAACATAGAAGGTGGTAAGTGCTCTTCTAAAGACTGAGCAAAGAGCTGTCAGTGCAAAAGCACAGAGGATTCTGCTGGAAGGAGTCAGGAAGGTTTAACAGAATAGATGACATTTGAGCTGGATCTTGAAGGATGGACAGGAGTTTGCCAGGTGAATGAGGTGATCTCTATATAAAGTGCCTAGTACAGGTCAGGCACTTGGTAAGACCCAATAAATGTTAACATCTAGTTCCAGTCAAAGAAATGTTCCAGGCAGAGGACGTAGGTCAGTTCAATTCAAGGAACATTTATTGAGTGCTTTGTGTATGTCGGGCATTGTTCCAAGTTCTTTAGCCTTATGTGCCAGGCACATCTTGTGAAAACAGAGAATTATACAAAGGTCTGGTGTAAGCCATATCCAGATCAACTATTTATAGATTTTGTTGTCAGAATGGAGCAGGGATGTTTTAACACTGCTGACAAAATGCATCTTGATTATGAACCCCTACTACTACAGCACTGAAGCACTGAGATGTCTGTAGCTAATGACTACTAGATTCCATTTCATGAAGGCAGTGATGACAGTCTAGCCTGGCTTCCCCTTGTGTTCTGGGCCACTTTGATCTTTACTAGGGGGTCAAGTCAAGGCAACAGCTCTTCCTAACAACACGGTTGTAAAGGAAGCTAAAACTATTTTACTCAAAAATATACTTCAAAAAATATATTTTAAGATGGATACTGCGAGGATCTGAAGAAAGAAATAGTCCTGCGGGGCTGTCTTTTGTGGAGATTTATATTTGTCAAGAAAATGTGCATCAGTGAAATCCACAGCTATGTTTTCTCTGAGCCGCCCCCCACTCCCCCACCCCCTGCCATACCTTCCTCTCTGGATTAATCTAGGAAAGATTAACTCAACCACAATCTACCATCTCTCTATTCTTTCTGAGGGCATCCCTGAGATTACCTGAGATACTTTCATCTGCATTACAAGACCCCTTTTAACCCATGCCTTTCCTCTTCTCTCCCTCCCATACCCTGAGACTCCATGCCCCCCAGAGCCCAGAGGAACTTAGTTCCAGCGAATTGTTTTTGGGGCTGATTCTTTTCCCCTGAAAATTATTTACTCCCAATTCCCATTTTACCTCTTCCCAGTGAAGCAAATATTTAAGCATTAACCATCTTACCTTTCTTTGAGTTTTTCACATTTTGTATGACTCCTGTGCATACCTGTGCATGTTAGTCAATTTGTGTGCCTTTTTTTTCTGTTACACTATTATCGGTTTGTTTTATAGACTTAAATTATTAGACCCTTAGGGGAAAAATTTAAATTCCCCTGTAACTGGAAGGGTGAGATGCCTGCATTTCTCTTCAGCTCACTAACTCAGTAGGTCCACTTGCCCTCCCCTCAGTAAGTTGGTTCATTATATCCAGCCACCAAATCTTGAAGCTTTATTCTACGGTATAATAGGTAAGAAATAAAAATGAAATCCTAGGCTGGGCCCCGTGGCTCTCACCTGTAATACCAACACTTTGGAAGGCCGAAGTGGGTGGATCATCTGAGGTCAGGAGTTTGAGGCCAGCCTGACCAACATGGCGAAACCCCATCTCTACAAAAAAAATACAAAATTAGCTGGGTGTGGTGGCGGGTGCCTGTAAACCCAGCTACTCGGGAGGGTAAGGCAGAAGAATTCCTGAACCTGGGAGGTAGAGTTTGCGGTGAGCCGAGATCATGCCATTGCACTCCATCCTGGGCAGCAAGAGTGAAACTCTATCTCAAAAAAAAACATAATAAATAAATCCTAAGTACCCCCCACTCCACAACTGACTGAACAGAGCCACCTCTTGGCCAAGGGGACCCCAGAGAAACTTTGAAAACTGAGTTCCCAGCCATGATGGGATGAGCTTTCTCCCCAAGGGCTAAACAGAAACCAGCTCTTTCAAAAGACTCTACCACTGATACAGCTATACACCTGACATTGCTCCTCATTTGTACCTGATAAGAGACCACTGACTATGGAGTGGTTCTGGCCAGTCTATGGAGAATGCACAGTGAGGGGTTTTGTGCCCTCCACTTTATCTTTTGATGCCAACAGGCTAAAAACTCCACCCTGCTATAATCCCAGCACTTTGGGAGGCCAAGGGGGGTAGATCATGGGGTCAAGAGATGAGACCATCTGGTCAACATGGTGAAACCCCATCTCTACTAAAAATACAAAAGTTAGCTGGGCATGGTGGTGCACACCTGTAGTCCCAGCTACTCCGGAGGCTGAGGCAGGAGAATTGCTTGAACCCAGGAGGCGGAGAGTGCAGTGAGATGAGATCATGCCATTGCACTCTAGCCTGGGTAATAAGAGGGAAACTCCATCTCAAAAACAAAAAAACAAAACAAAAAAAACCTCCACCCTGGATCATGCCGACAACAGCCATTTTTCTAACATGGGCCCCATGAAGAGGCATGAAGTTCATGTGAGCATTCATGTTTCTCCTTTCATAAATATTCATGACTTTTTAATAGCTTGTTGAATATGCATATTTGGTCACCATATTCAGCATAAATTCCTGTCTTACTCTCCTGATCCTTGGAGTATCTGTTTCTGGCTTCTGGCCAGAGGTTATGCTTCCCAGACTGTCAGGATGGCCACCTGCAGGCTACAACCCTTTTTGTGAAATAAAGCTCTCCTTTCCAAATTTGCAAATCTCATTGTTCTTCAGGTGATATAGGCAATAGTACAGAATAAATAGAATCAATGCTGTTACATACATTTATTGCACTAAACACAGAACCTATACGTGCCCACATCTAAAACAGAACATTTCTAAATGTAAGGAATATTCTATGATGGTTTTCAGTGGTGGTTTTACTACTACAGCTGGGTTGCAAGCAATATAGAAGTTATGTGCTAGATGTTTTACAAATATTTCATTTAAGTCTCATAGCAATTCTTTAAAATCAGAATTATTCTAACCACTATACAAATTAGGAAGCTAAGGCACAGAACTTTCAACTTATCAAAGAGTAAAAATGGTAGAAATGGGATTTGAAGCCAGGTATATCCAACTCTAAACCTACTTTCTTTCTGTCATAGCGGTTTTCCAGTATCAATGCTGCCATTTATTGTGTTTCTACTATATTCCAAACACAATGTGAGATGCTCAAATACATTGTCCCTAATCCTTATAAAACTTGTTTAACGCTTTTTAAATTTTTTTAAATTGACAAGTAAAAATTGTATATATTTATGGTGGACAACATGATGTTTTGATATATGTATACATTGTGGAATGGCTAAACCAGGCTATTTAACATATGTATTATCTCACATAGTTATTTTTTGTGTGTGGTGAGAACATTTAAAATCTACTCTCTTGGCAGGGTGCAATGGCACACGCCTATAATCCCAGCACTTTGGGAGGCCAACGTGGGCAGATCACTTGAGTTCAGGAGTTTGAGACCAACCTGGGCAATAAGGCAAAACTTACTAAAAATACAAAAATTAGCCAGATGTGATGGTGTATGCCTGTAGTCCCAACAACTTGGGAGGCTGAGGTGGGAGGACTGATGCCTAGGAGGTGGAGGCTGCAGTGAGCCGAGATTGTGCTGGGCAACAGAGATCTGTCTCAAAATAAAAATTTAAAAATCTACTCCCTTGTCAGCCTAAAGGAGGAAGCTGAGGCACAAGAGCTTACTTGAGCCAAGATGAGGACAGCTGCCCAGAAGACTCAGACCTTATAACCATGTGTAAGAATTCCATTTGACCTTTGTGAAAAGTAGGTTTTTAAAGGCAAAAAAAGGAGATGGTAGGCTGATACAAAGTTGTTTTTCAGGAATTCTCATTGTTTTACAGAAATGACATTGATTAGTGATTAATGTCATTTAGCTATACATGGTTGAACTATAGGGCTTGAGTTCATAATCATGCAACATTATTAGGTTAATTCATAGCCATTTGCAGCAACAGTCAGTCTAGAGTCCACGTAGCAAGCAGCTTCAAGAGGTGATGAGCTCAAGGGGGGAAAATGAGATGTCACTGCTGCCTTACTTCCATGCCTCTTTGGGCCTGATAATTTAGAGGAGGCTCACATTCCTCAGAGGAGGTTTCTTTTCTTTCTCACTCTTAAAGCAATTAAGTACCTTGCTTGTTGAAGTCACACAGCGAACAAGTTATGGATCTTGGCTTCAAGCCTAGGTCTGAGACTCAGAAGCCTATTTTCTTTATAATATACTATAGCAGAGCTTCTCAACCTTGGGCATACCTTAGAGTCAAATGGGTAAATTTGCACAAAGCCCTAACCCCAGAGAGTCTAATTTAATTGGTTTGGAGTAGAGCTCATATAATTTTTTTTTTTTTGAGACAGAGTCTAGCTCTGTTGCCCAAGCTAGAGTGCAGTGGCATGATCTCTGCTCACTGCAACCTCCACCTCCCAGGCTGAAGGAATTCTCCTGCCTCAGTTTCCCACATACCTGGGATTATAGGCACCTACCACCATGTCCAGCTAATTTTTGTATTTTTAGTAGAGACAGGGTTTTACCATGTTGGCCAGGCTGGTCTCGAACTCCTGACCTCAAATGATCTACCCATCTCAGCCTCCCAAAGTGTTGAGATTACAGACATGAGCCACCAGGCCTGGCCAGAGCTCTGATAATTTTAAAGCTTCCAGGTGATTTTAATATGCTGGCTGGTTTGAGACCATTAATGGGAAGTATAGTTTATCTATTATGATAAGTGGGTGGAAAATGCCCATTATTGACTACTTTGGTAAGACTCTGTTATATAATTATTTAATGTATTAATGTAGTCAAACAATAAAATTTCTTTAATCAGATTACAGTCTACAGATTAAACAACTAAGATTCAGTCATTTAATTAACTGACATCCGCTCTTCTAACCCACTTGTTGAGTATTTTTAAGGTGATTATATTTTCCCATAAAGAAAGACATAAAGGAAGGGACATGGGAGTAAGATAAACCTAACTTTGAACCTTGGCTTTGATATTTTCTTGCTAAATGGACTTTGACAACTTACTTAACATTCTGTAAAATATTGATTATGAAAGAGGTAAAAGGTGTTCTTGAAAAGGGTTTTATCTGGGTGCAAACAGAGTGAATGCTGCCTCTGGTGGCCTCATGTTTGGGGTCGGATGCATATAATGGATTGAAAAGGCCGCGGGAAAACTCTTCTAGTTTTCCTAGTTGGCCTAGCTATAAAGCCCATCTTCTACTTTCTACCCCTACTGCCAAACATTTCCCAAGCCACCTTTCTCTTTACACTTAGTCACAGTGATTCCTTCATTGCCAGCCCACATGGCATTATTGGGAAGTGGCCAAAAGAGGAGAACTCCCTTTTAACCGTAGATGCCAGGATAGGGAATGTATGCTTGGGTGGGGGGGGAAAGGAAAAGAACATTTTCAATATCAGATTAAATTAGATATGAAATATATTTTACTATAGGAACAATGGATGGTAATTAGGTCTCCTGGTTATTCAATTAAAACCTATTCATAATTTTGTCAGATATTTACAATATTTTATATGCAAATAACAGTGTATTGCAGTAACCTTTTGGGTTAAATAGGCTTTGAAGAATTAGTGTGGAAGCTTAACAGTCATTAATAACACCACTTCTTTGAGAAATACAAGATCAGTACTTGGTATTCCAAGAAATAGTTTCTCTTGTCTCTAACTCAGCTTAACAAATAACAGTGTTCACTGATTGTCTAGTGAAGAGGGAATGAGGCAACTCTTCTACAGCAGGTGGTTTTAGTAGGCATTAGCCTGGGACACAGATATTCTCATTCTGCTTACTCTGAGAGGCCCGTCCTAAAACTCTTCCTCAGGCCTCCCTTTAACCATTCCTCCAAATCTGTTTTTCAGCTTGCTTAGCCAAAGTGCCACTTGCCCATGAATCAGCATTGAGCTCTACTTCTCTCTCTCTTCCAGTCAGGTTTTGAATTATACATCCTGAAGCCTTCCACCCGGAGGTCTTTCCACCTTGCCCGGGGACCATCCTCAGGGCAGGCCCTATAATGTTCTCACTTGGTCATGAAACCAGTAAACCTATATAACCTTTCTAGACAGAATGGGACAATCTTCTATCTTGTTCTTTTTACTTAAAGCTCTCTTCTCCCTTCCTTCTCCAGGGCTCCTACCATAATCTTTTCTATAAACGATAAGAAACATTTTTAAAACCTCAGATGGCTTAAGTTTCCCCCATTCAAAAAAATTCCAGACACACACACACACACACACACACACACACACTCAGAGAGAGAGAGAGAGAGAGAGAAAAGATCCTGGCTATCTGTTTGAATAATTGGAGAGAAAAAGATTACAGAGATCCTCGCTGAAATACTGTGAAGTCAGTATAGCTGATATTATTATACATTTTGCATTATTATATATTATTATATATACATTATATAATAATGTATAAATAATGTATAAATCATACATTATTATATATTTTAAAGATGGCAGAAAGGAAATGTGGAAGGAGTAAAGTGACTTTGCCAAAGCTTCCATAACTACCTAAGAATATGAGCAGGGACCAGAATTATGCCTTCTGGTACAGTAAGAGGAGAGTGAAGGCACAAAACCCATGATAATGATATGTCTGGAGACCTCTGATCTAAGGAGTGGAGAAAGAGAAGTATTGATTGGTGGAAGTAAAATGAAGATGCAAAGAGCACTTATGAATGGGTGATCCCAGAGCACCGAATAGAGGGTAAGAATCAGGGTCAGGCCTTGCAGAAAATGTCAGTGTAAGGTCCTTTACCATCATTCCCTTTTTGTCCTTTTGCTTAGCACAAGTTTTAGAGGCAAAGAATGGGAAAGGATGTAAAAAGAATAACCAAATAAATACTTCAAAAAGATTAAAATAGAGATGCAGAACATAGGTAATCTAGTGAAGGACAGAACTATTGAACATTCCAAAAATAAATTTGAGTCAGATACAAAGTTGTATAAACTCATAAAGGCCAAAGGAAAAAATGTGTCATATTAATATCAATTATAAATTCTCTTTTCAGCAGAATTGAGTTTTAGTTAACCAGATCAAGTGACTATTTTAAAATCAGTGTAAGAGATTTTTCCTGGACATCTCATTTGTGTGTTACAGATACTTTTCTTTGTTGTGATCGAAAACTCACCTGATGGAAACAGGCCCAAGAATTGAGCAAACATCTTTACATTCTGGTAATCCCAGCTGTGTGACCTAAGGCATTTAACCTCTCTGAGCCAAAGGCCTGCTTCATCAATTACAACGTAAGGAGTTTATGCCAAATGTCCTCTAAGCGCTCTCCCAACTCTCAAATTCAGTTTTTCTAGGAAACTTTTAGTTATTCTCACAGAAACCCTGACTTAGGATTTTTAGTTAAAAAATTAAAAGATAGGCTCCAGCAGGGGTCACTATAGCCACACCGAGCTTCGAGTCCGATGCTCTTTCATGTTGTAGTTGTGTGCACAATAACAGCTGCCCTTTATTTGTCTTGATTTTCCATTTGAGACTACATAGACTCTCTTTGTACCTAAATGTAATCCGAATCAATCTTCAAATGTACTCAGAAAATCCATTTCAATGGGTTTTGTTGTTGTTGTTGTTGTTGTTCTCTGATTCTATTTATTTATTTATTTTCACTCTGAAATTGGAGATCATTTACCTCCTTTGACTCTGGGGTCCTTGAGAAAGAAATATTTTACTTGATTAGCTATGTTCAATTTTTTACCTGTAAAAACTGTGATGAGTAAGTATATACTTTTAAATATATGAAATTATGTTAAAACAAAATACAAAATTCAGTCCTATCCTGAATGATTTTAAAAATTCTGTGTACACCTAAAAAATGTATTCAGGTCCTTTAGAACCCCTTCTTGAAAATTCTAGAATTCTTTCAGTTGATTCTACTCCCTGATAGTTAACTTGCTACGTACATGAAGCTAGAGTAGACTAGTTCATGTATCCAAGGGCAGGGTAAGGATTTCAATGCCAGTTCTAATTTCAATGTTAGATGTTTTGCCCAAAAAACTTAGTGACTGCACATATAAAGTAGAGAGTTTAAGGATCTCCGTTGATGCTCAAAGGTAGACATTCAACAAACTGTTACTCCCAGAAAGCCACTGAACTCCCCAGAGTCCTAAGTTTTAAGAGTAAGTTTTAGTCTTATGTTTTAAGTCTTAGGACTCTTTAGAACTATGATTCAATTCAGGACTACTTTAAAGGGGTTCAGTCTGCCCCAAATGCTCTCTACAAATTCCATATACTATGCAAAAGATAACACTGGTTCAATTGTGCTAGGAGTCAAGGAGAGTTAACTTCTTACACCATGAAGAGTAGTGTTTCTAGTCCTTTGGCCTGGTATATATGCCCCTTTCCCCAAATGACACTACTTAACCTAGAGTAGCTCTCTGTAGGTGCATGGTGTGCCAATGTAATCTCATTGTCCCTTTTTGTTCCTTATAAATACCTGCCTGCTCCTTTAGGAGAGATTAATATTACCCTTTTCAGTTCAGCACTAGCTGCTGCTGCTGCTGCTGCCATTTCCAATCTGGCAGGTAGTTGGGTTTATTTTCAGTTGTTAACAAGTGAGGAAAGCCTTCTATACACTCCTTTCACAGTAAGTAGGGGATGGCCTGATGACAAATACAGTGAAAGCAATGGTGTATGATTGCTGAGACTAGGTCATAAAGGGCATTGCAGCTTCTGCCTTGGCCTCTTGGATTTCTCACTGAGAGCCAGCTGCCATGCTTCAAGCAGTGCCATGGAGAGGGTCTGAGGCCTCTTGTCAATAGCCAGCACCAATTTGCCAGGCACATTAGTGAGATACCTTCAAAGTAGATTCTTTCCAAGTGGACTGAGTCTCCTCTCCTCTCCTCTCCAGACTTCTTCAGAGCAGTCTTTTTTCTACTTATGTATAGCCTCAAACAACCACCTCAGCCTTGATTTTATATAACCAAGATATCTGCCATAGCTAACCAATCAAGTGTCTTTGAGTCCTAGCCTGCAAAAGGTTTGTATCCCTTGTCCAATCATGTGTGCAGGATGGAGGTACACAGTTCAGACAAGGCTCTGATAAAAGGCAGAAGATGGCTCCCCGTGAAAACTGTGCGGGCTGAACAGATGCTTCAAACTGTTTGTACCAATGTCCCATCCTGCTTCTCCCTTACCACTAGTACTTTCGTATCATGGAGCTTACACTTAGCACACCGTAGTCTAACTACCTGCTTATGTTTTAGTATCTGCTCTATCCTATAGGCTCCTGAAGGGCCTATAGAATAAAATCTGTCCAATGCCAGCTATATCCTGGCATCTAGCACAATACCTGGCACATAGTAGGTATAACATAAATTTTTGTTGTAGTAAATGAACAGCTTTATTTTGAATGTGTAATCCTTTTAAAAAGACTTTGATATTTTTACTGTATAGTTGCTAACACATTAATAGAAGAACCATCCACACAATTTGAGAACTAAATTTTACTGTTTACCAATTGACACTTTGCTTAATATTTCTAAGAATGGGAAATGCCAATAAATTTCAACAATATATTGCCTTTAAAAAGAAACTTTGTAATGCCATGTAAATCAGATAACTTGTCAGCGTGTCAGTGGTACATGTTCAGGGACTGAAACAGAAACTCATTTTAAATTTAATTCTAAAAGCCTGAAAAAATGTTATTACAGAAATTTCGAGTTTGACACATATGAATTTATTTCAGAAAGTCTGCTATCTCACAGGTTTTCTAACAGTTAGATACTTTGATAATAATTCAAAGGAATTTATTCAAGGTGTACTAAAATATTCTGCAAGAGTGAACTACTTTTGAAAGTAAAAAGCTTTCCTATGTTTCTGAAAGAGAATTTATTTGTATCAAACTAGTAGAGTTCATCCTCTTTTATTAAAAACACACACACACACAAGTAGCCCAAATAGAACCCTTTTAAGAACTGAAGAAGCCTTATAATTTATTGATTACAAAGCCTAATTGATTGTGTAAATTATGTCTTAAATTTCTGGAGGCCAAACTTTGGATCTTGAGTTTGTACCAGAATATCCCTGTGATCTCTTTCAACTACAAAGTTTTAGGATTCTAATTACAAACACACACACAATATATATGTGCTTAAAATTCTTGGTTTCTAAAATAGTTTTTAATACTTGAATTATTATGATTACAAAGTAATACATATTCATCACAGAAAATTTATTAAATATGGAAAACACAAAGCCAAAACTAAAAATCACTCATAATTCCTTTATTCAGGAATAATTAATATTAATATTTTTGTTTACTCAGTAAATGAACTGAAATTGACTGACTACAATATCTTCCTCAGAAATTAGATATTTTTACACATTATTTTTTAATGACTGTATTGTCATTAAACATGACCATACGGTATTGTATTATGTCGTTAATATATGGCAATTTATTTCATCAATATCCTACAGTAGGACACTTAGATTATTTCACATTTTTGTTATAATAATATTGAAATGCATCCTTGTTGGCAAATCTTTTTGTAAATACATGTGTGGAGGCGAAAGCAACTTTATCTTGGATGCTAATCTGCCATGTTGACTTCTGATTAACTCTAGTTCCAAGAAATCCTCTAAGATTTCCAGTTTATTGATTGTTCCTTGTGTAAGAGCATGTGTAAAGCCTGCCCTTAAGTCAAAACAACCTTGATATTATCACACATCAATTGTCCTACATTTCCTTTCTGAATCGCACATATGTATTTCCTTGTGTTCTGTAAGTCCCGGGTCTCAGGGGTAAGGGAAGAGGGAATCCACCATTTTGTCTTGCCACTCCCAAGACATAAATATGGCTTCTGTTCCTAAGTCCCTATCAATTGTTTCTTTCTGAGAAAACTGTATGTCAGCCTCTTTCTTTGGTCTCTCCACTTCCTTGGACTTTTTGGGGTGGGTTTGCATAGACCTGCCCACCTCACAACAACATGTATATATATTATTTAAAAACATAAATATTTTTAATACATATATTTTTAAGAATCTGAGTCAGTTTTTCAAATTATCATTCAGAAAAATGTATTGATTTAGACATTTAACAGAAGTATTCAAAAGTGACTGTTTCCCCCAAATCCTTGCCAATCTAGAATAATAGCCTTTAAGAAATCATTGTCTGATCTATGAAAAATATTATTTCCTTGTGAGGATAATTTTGTAGCTGATAAAAGGAGAGGACTAGGTACTAAAACCAGAGTTCTATTGACTAATTCTAAATTCTATGATGAGTTTTACTTACAGTGAGCCTATTGCTAGAAGCAGAGGAAAAGGAAAGTACTAGAAATAGTGTGTTGTAAATTTTTCTTTTTTAGAAATATGATAATTTGTATTCATGAATATGATTCTTTTCTGGACCACACATCTGAAGAAACTTCAAACCATAAATAGAAAGTATATAGTTAGTATTGATATAAGTATCAGGGCAATAGATGAATGTTGACTGATTAAAAAGTAATTAAATACCAAACTAAAATAGCAATGTATAGGACAAGAATCAGAAAATAAAAGTTGGATGACTTATAGCAGAAGAAGAGGAAAATAGAGTTTTGTTTAAGGTAGTAGAAATAAAGATTTGTACTCTTGGTCTGATAAAATTTTAAACTATTGCTTCTAATAGGATAATGTTTTGCTTTCATATCTCCCCTTCATCCATAATTTTATTTCATTTTGGATTATTTTCATTTATGTCATCTCTTCATTTTCATTCAGCCTTTTGTGAATATGATTTCTGCAATATCAAGGTCAAATTTGCCCCTGTGTGTAATTGTTGAAAGATTGTTAATAGATTCCAAACGCAGCTGACAGTATATTTTCACTTTGGGAATTTCTTGCCTTGGTAGCTTAACTATAGTCAGGAAGGTAGAAACATGGTTAGCAGCAGTCGAGACGAAAGCAGTCTATTCACCCAGTCACCTACAACTTGGGCCAAGAAGGGCTTACCCTCTTTTTGTCCTCATCTGTCTTGTGACCAAGCACATGGTGCTGTTACAAAAGCAGCAGCTCTTTTATTAAGGACCAGAGCCTTGCTTTTTCTAAGGTTCCACACCCCTGCAAGAGTGTTTATCCCTTCCTCAGTAACAGAAAGTAAGCTCCTAGGTTGCTTTAGTTTGACCTCCCACTGTGTGGGAAAAGGTTTGGCAAATATGAGTCTTGTGGCTGGAAAGTAAGATGAGTAAGCCTGAGCAACAGGAAAGTATATCTGCATCTGTAGGTATATTCTAGGACATCATTTTCAGAGAAATAATATTTTTAAGGGTTTTTAAAAGGGGGAAACATGCTGTTTAAAGCATTCCCCTAGTGCCTTTTGTGTGCCAGAAGTTTTGTGTATTATTGCTGATCTTTTCAGCAATCCTATAAGGCTGATACTGTTACTGCCATTTTGTAGATAAGAAAACTGAGCTTCTTAATAGTTAAATCATTAGCTTAAAATCACAGAGCTAAAAAATATCATGACTGAAACCCAAGCCTGTCTTACTACAAAATTCCTCACTTTTTTTCCATGCAGCTTAAGTTTTGTTTTAAAAGGGCAGGGGAGTGGAGTTCTAAGTTTGCAAGTATTTATTCTTATATTTCTGTTTAGATATACAATATTATTTGATTTTTTATTTTGAACCATGTTTTTCAGCAATCAAAGGATTTATTACAGGATGTTTTCCTGCCAGCAAAGTCTATTGAGCTGAATCATAAACACTGCCTTGCCTTCTGTCACTATTCATAATTTATAGATTGTTGGTTCCTTATTAGCATTATATCCAAGTTATGTATTTTGAATGATCCTTTCAAGGCTTTTGCAAGGATGATAAGGGAGAGGTCAGGCCAGGTATTTTATAGATTAAGTAGGAAACAAATGATTACTTTATCTGAATATGGATCATTCCACTTCTGCTGGCTCAAGAAAAACAGTATTCAAAGAAAGTGAGGGATAAGTTGAAAGAGTAAATGACCAGGACAATGATCCATGAAAGGCACTAAATATAATTGCTATAAATCACAGAAACTGAAAAATATCTTTGGCAATATCAGTGCAATGGAGTGAATGTTTATGTCCCTCCCAAAATTCATATGTCAAAATCCAAATCCCTGGTGTGATGCTATTTGATGGAGGGGACTTTGGGAGGTCATTAGGCCATGAGAGTGACCTCGTGCAGGGGATTAGTGCCCTTACAATGGATACCGCAGAGAGCTGTCTTGTTTCTTTCTACCTTATGTGAACAAAATGAGAAGAGAGTAGCCTGCAACCTGGAAGAGGACCCTCATCAGAACCCGACTATTGCTCTATGTTTTGGACTTCCAGGCTCCATAACTGTGAGAAACAAATTTCTGTTGTTTATCTGCCACCCAATCTATGGTACTTTGTTATAGCAGTCCAAATGGACTGACACAATCAGAAGCAAATATGCTGGAAACTCGGGATTCAATCAGAGGAGCAGAGTAGGTGTATATATTTTTATATTGTATTGTATTGTTGTATTGTGTTATATATGATAGACAAAAAGTAATTTATCATAAGAATTTGACCTTAGGTAACTGGGGAGTCTCTGTAAGGCTACTGTCTTCATATCTGATGATGGAACTTGTAAGTCTACAAGGCAGGCAGTTGTGAAGGAAAGACAGGTGTAAAGAAGGGGAGAGCAAGAACAGGCTGGACCCCACAAGCAAAAATAAGATGGAGCCCACAAGACAGACTGAAACCACATCAGTTCTTGTCTTAGACCTCGGTGATATGGGTAGCCTGTGGAAGCTGGGCTTTTCTTCTTGGAGCTAAACACCCATCCCGGTCTCAGGAGTCAAAGAAGCTAAAGAAGTACCTAGAAAAATGTGAAGCAGTTTTGGTAGTGTCCACAGCCTCTGATACTTCCTAGATAAGTGACAACATGATTGGGCTGCAAAATGGCTGCTGCTTCCTGTCTGCCCTCCATGTCTCCCATGAAAGTCTCCTATGGCCCATCCTAACAAGAGAAACATACAGAAAACACACAGGAAAAGGAAACTTAAGAATTTAGTTCAGGCTAGCCATGTGGTACATTACAAAGTTATCACATTAAACAAAAAGATTATTATGTGTATAGCACTACAATAAAATAAACAAAATACTTTTGGCCAAAATAGAATGAAGTCTTCATAAGACAAATTCAGATGCCTTCTGACTAACATAGCACACAGCCCTTCTTCTTAGGGGGTCTTGCTGTCTCCCTGCACCTTTAGCAGGTATGAAGCTTAGGTCATATAGCCCTATTTCAGGGAGTTTGCTGCCTATCTATATGTTGGTCCAGAGAACAAGGTGCTGGACATTTTTGCTGCTGTTAACTAATATTCATGCTATCATTGCCTCTGCTCTGATATTGCTTCCCTTTCTTCTTCCCTGATAATTGGTGTTTTAGTCCACGTATGCTACTATTACAAAATATCACAGATTGGATCATTTATTTTTTTTAAATATGTTTTCTCACAATTCTGGAGGCTGGGAAATCCAAGACCAAGGCACCAGCAGGAGTCAGTCCTTTCAAACTCTGCTGCAGCTGTGTATAGTATCTAGTGAGGGTCTGTTCCATCAATGTCATCGTCTCATGGCATCCTCACATGGTGGAAAACAGAAAGGCAAAAGATAGGCCAACTCACTCCCTTAAGTCCCATCCATGAGAGTGGAGCCCTCCTGGTTCAGTCACTTTCTAAAGGCCCCACCTCTGAATACTGTTGCACTGGGGATTAAGTTTGAATGTGCCTTTTGGTAAGGGACACAAACATTCAAACCAGAACAGTTCCCTTCTCAAATTTCCAAGTCTCAAAACCTTATCTTTTTTTTTCCAACTTTTAAGTTCAGGAGTACGCGTGCAGAAAGTGCATAGGTAAATATGTACCATGGTGGTTTGCTGCACAGATCATCCCATCACCTAGGTATTAAGCCCAGCATCCACTAGTTATTTTTCATGATGCTCTCCCTCCCCCTAACCACTATCCCAGCAGGCCCCAGTGTGTGTTGTTCCCCCCATGTGTCTATGTGTTCTCATCATTAAGCTCTACCTATAAGTGAGAACATATGGTGTTTGTTTTTCTATTCCTCCATTAGTTTGCTGGTAGCTGGTCTTGCCTAGATATTGATGACTGCTGACTGATCAGGGTGGTAGTTGCTAATGGTTGAGGTATCTGTGGCCATTTCTTAAAATAAGAAAACAATGAAGTTTGCCACATAGATTGATTTTTCCTTTCACAAAAGATTTCTCTGTGGTATGCAATGCTGTTTGATAGCATTTTACCCATAAAACTTCTTTCATTTTACCCATAGAACTTCTTCCAAAATTGGAGTCAGTCCTCTCAAACTCTGCTGCAGCTTTGTCAGTTTTATGGAATATTCTAAATTCTTTCTTTTATTGAATTTAGAATTATTATTTCTATCTCAAGAAACCAGTTTCTTTTGCAAGGATGATAAGGGAGAGGTGTGGCCAGGCATTTTATAGATAACTTTCATTCATAAGAAGGAATTCCTTGCTGAGCGTGGTGGCTCATGCCTATAATCCCAGCACTTTAGTAGGCCAAGGTGGGAGGATCACTTGAGTCCAGGAATTATGACCAGCGTGAGCAACATAGTGAGACCTGGTCTCTACAAAAAAAAAAAAAAAAAAAAAAAAAAAAAGCAGCAGTAAGTCCTTATCTCATGAGATTGCAGCAACCCAGTCATATCTTCAGGCGATAGTTCTCTTGCTATTTCTACCACATCTTCAGTGAAGTCTTGAACCCCTCAAAGTCATTCATGGAGGTTTGAATCAACCTTTTCCAAACTACTATGAATGTTGAGAGTTTGATCTCCTCCCATGAATTACAAATCTCCTTAATGGCATCTAGAATGGCGAATTCTTTCTACAAGATTTTCTGTTTACTTTGTTTAAATTTATCAGAGGAATCACTATCTATGGCATCTATAGCCTTGTAAAATGTATTTCTTAAATAATAGATTTGAAAGCCAAAATTCCTCTTTGGTCCATAAGCTACAGAATGGATGTTGTCTTCACAAGCATGAAAACAACATTAAGTTCCTTGTACACCTTCATTAAGCTCCTTATATATCTGAAGATGTACACCAATGCTCTGATCATCCAGGAGCAGGGCACCAATGGTGCATTGTCCATGACCAGTAATATATTGAAATTAATCTTTTTTCTTTCTGAGAAGTAGGTCTCAACAGTAGACTTAAAATACTCAGTAAACAAGGGCTGGGCATGGTGGCTCACCTATAATCCCAGCACTTTGGGAGGCCGAAGTGGGCAGATCACCTGAGGTTGGGAGTTCAAGACCAGCCTGACCAACATGAAGAAACTCCATCTCTACTAAAAATACAAAATTATTTGGGCATGGTGGCACATGCCTGTAATCCCAGCTACTTGGGAGGCTGAGGCAGGAGAATCACTTGAACCCAGGAGGTGGAGGATGCAGCAAACCGAGATTGCACCATTGCACTCCAACCTGGGCAACAAGAGCGAAACTCTGTCTCAAAAAAAAAAAAATAGTAAACAGATATGCCATCATCCAGGCTTTGTTCTTTCATTTCTAGAGAATAAGCAGAGTAGATTTAACATAATTCTTAAGGGCCCTAGCATTTTCAGAATGAAAAATGAGCATTGGCTTCAACTTAAAATCATCAGCTGCATTAACCCTTACAACAAGAGGATCACCCTATCCTTTGAAGTTCTGAAGCCAGGCATCGACTTCTCTCTATCTATGAAAGTCCTAGATGTCATCTTCCAATATAAGGCTGTTTCATCTGTATTCAAAATCTGTTGTTTAGTGTAGCCACCTTCATCAATAATGTTGGCTAGAATTTCTGCCTAACTAACTTACTGCAGCTGCCATATCAGCACTTGCTGATCACATTTTACTTTTCCATTTTGGATACTGCTTCTTTCCTTGAACCTTATGAAGCAGCCTCTGCTACCTTTAAACTTTTCTTCTGGTTTTCTTCATCTCTCTCAGCTTTCATAGAATTGTAAATAGTTTGGGTTTTGCCCTGCATTAGGCTTTAGCTTAAGGGAATGTTGTAGCTGATTTGATCTTCTGTCTCAACCACTCAAACTTTCTCCATATCAGCAAAAAGGCTGTTTTGCTTTTTTGTCATCTGTGTATTCAGTGGAGTAGCACATTTAATTTCTTTCAAGAGTTTTTCTGTTCTATTCACAACCTGGCTACTTGGCACCAGAGGCTTACCTTTCAGCCTGTCTTGGCTTTTGATATGCCTTCCTTACTAAGCTTGATCATTTCTAGATTTTGATTTAAAGTGAGTCACATGTGATATTCCTTTCACTCAGCCACTTAAAGGCCATTGTAGGGTTATTAATTGGCCTAATTTCAATATTGTTGTATCTTAGGGATTAGGGAGGCCTGAGAAGAAGGAGAAAGACAGGGTAATGACCAGATGGTAGAGCAATTAGAACACATGCAACATTTTTTAAGTTCACTGTCTCATATGAACACAGTTCAAGGTGCCCCAAAACAAATTCAAAAGTAACATCAAAAAAATGACTGATCATAGATCACCATAACAGATATAATAGAAATAATAAAATTTGAATTTGATTGCAAGAGTCACCAAAATGTGACACAGAGACACCAAGTGAGCATATGTTGCTGAAAAATGGTGCCAATAGCCTTGTTTAATGCAGTTGCCACAAACTCAATTTGTTAAAAATACAATCTTTGTGAAGCACGATAAAGTGAAATACAATAAAATGAGATGTCCCTGTGCTTAATTAAGCATTGTAGATGCTCCATACTTTTCTTGATAAGTAAATACAGTGTTTGAAAATTTTCTCAAACTTACCATGGTATAACATGAGCTGATGGAAATGAATCTTTAAGTTTTCTGCTCTAAACATAGAATAAAATATGGCTAAAACTTCTTTAGGTATGAAGCTGAGTTTGAAATCACGAAAGAAAATCCCCCAAGTATTAGAATTAAAAATGGAACTTAAAGTCAGAGTGCTAAGCAGAATCCTATGCCCAAACTGCTCATAGAATTGTTGCAACCAGATACGGGCCTTAAACACTGGAGCTAGTTCTAATTATCTCCCTGAAAGGAGATTACAGGCTTCAGACTCTCGGAGTAAAGCTAAAACAACTATTTTCATAAATCTGGAAGTCATAAAGCGTTGGGCTGACTTTGAAATGGAGACTAAGGGAACTCTGCCCATCATCCTAGTTAAGCAACAAGAAGGTTTATTAGTATCCTAGGATGATGAATAAGAGAATGTCAACTGCAAGAAATAAGAAAACCTAGGTATGTGCCGTGCCCAGGGGTGAGTCTGAAATCATGCTGCCTATCTGGAGGGACTTTGAAGATGAGAAATCAGCTAAAAAGGAATGCAATTCATTTTTGTTGTTGTTTTGGTTTGTTTTGTTTTTCAGTTTTGCTCCTTCTGTAAGGAATTCAGTTCTTCATGCAAGTTGAGGCAAAGGGCAAGTATCCTATAGACTACTCTTCCACAGAGAACTCTCTTCTAATGAGTAGGTCATAGTCAAACATTGTACATCATACCATAAAACAAATAATTACGTTTAAGAGTCAGCAGATGAAAGAAATGGAAGCCAAGGCTTAAAAGAGTAGAATAACCAGACAGAAATATTTACAAAGTATGTTTAAAATATGCACACGGATGAATGAAGAATTATAAGCCATAAGGGAAGAAATTAACAGTAAGAATTTTTTTTTCAAAATAGCTGATTAGAGGCTTTTAGTATGCCTCAGCCACTTGGAAATAGCAAGGTAGTGCATAAAGATCAACTGTGAGCCTTAATTTAGGAAGGAAAATCAGGATCCACTGGAAACATGAAAGATATTCCAGATCCCAGGGAGGAGAACACTGGCCCCATGATGGTTTCCAGCTGATAAAAGGGAGTGAAGTCCCAGTATGTGAGAGAGGCAGAGAGCCTCCCTCAGTGACTCACCCTTCCACTGGGGATCCAAACAACCCAGCTGAGAAAGAGCACTTTGTTTCTCCCAAGCCCTGGAGCTACCTTAGGGAGAGGCTTGGAGATGCTATGAGGGAAAGACACTGGGAAACGCTCTAGGCAATTTCCCAGACCCAGGACTGAGAGCCATTTTTAATTTAGGCACATACAGAGTCAGCAATTCTTTGGCGAGCCAGCACTGTGGCCAAGCAGATATTTTTGTCTCAGGCCAGAGATTGAAGTGCTTACCCTGGAGTGGGATAGGGGTCTCCACAGGCCAGAACTGTGGAAAGTGTCTTAGCAGTAGGCCCTGGAATTGTGTTATCCCCTGTCACAGGCCTGTGGCAGGAGGAGAGCTGCTATAGTGTGGTCTCTCCTGGGCAATGAGACTTGCAGCCAGGACCAGCATGGTAACCTGGAACCACCCTGTGTGTGCCCTAGCCTGCTCCTCTGAGATTGTGGTGCTGCAGGGATCTCTCCATGCCACTGCCAGGCAGAACTCCAGGCATTCAGAGCACTCACTTGCCTGGACCAGCAGCCTGAGCCTCCCCACCCTTCCTGGGGCAGCAGAGCTCTCTCCCTTCTATGCCCATGCAGATCGTCAGGCATTCAGAGCACCTGCTCACATAGACTAATAACCTGAGGCACTCCATCCCTCCTGTAAAGAAATCTTGGTGCAGGCAGGAGTGGGTGGGGAGTCTTCTCTGCTTCACAACCAGGCAGATCTCAAGGAATTTAGAGCAACTGCTTGCCTGACTCAGCCTGAGCCACCCAACCCTCCCCGGGCATAGATCACAGTGCAGTGAGGCCCTCTTCACTCTACACCCAAGTATATCTTTAGGCATTAAGAGCACCCATTCACCTGTATCAGCAGTCTGATCCACCCCACCCTTTATCTGCAGAGATCCAGGTGCAGGGAGGCCCTCTATGCTTCATGTCCAGGCAGATCTCCAGGCACTTGGGGCACCCATTTGTCTGGATTACCAACCTGAGCCACCCTAAACTTCCTATGCAGAGACTGGTGCAGTGGGGCCTCCTCTGCTTCACACCGAGGCACATCTCCAGGCACCTGGAGCTCCCACTCTCCTGGATTTGGAGTTTAGGCTATGCTCAAAAGGACACTCAAGGCGATCCAAGATAAGGTGAAAAATCAACACAAAGAATCTTCTAAATCAATCCAGGAAATGCAGGAAGAAACAAATATCTTAAAAATAATCAGAATTTCTAGAACTGAAAAATTTACATAAGGCATTTTAAAATATAATGGAAAGTTTTATCAATAGACTGGACTAAGCAGAAGAAAGATTTCAGAGTTTGAAGACTAGCCTTTCAAACTAACCCAGTTAAACATTTTTCAAAAGAATTTTTAAAAAATGAACCAAGTCTTAGAGGAATATGGAATTATGTAAAGCAATTAAACCTATTGTAATTCCTGAGAGAGAAGGAGAAAAAGTAAACAATCCTGTTTTATATATTTAAGGAAACAATTCCAGAAAATTATTCTGATCTTGCTAGAGAGGTAGACCTTCAGATACAAGAAATCCAAAGAACAACTGTGAGATACTATACAAAACAAACATCACCAATGCATATAGACACAAGACTGTCTGAGGTCAATGCAAAAGAGAAAATCTTAAATGCAGCTGGAGGAAAAGGTCAGATCACATACAAAGGGAACCCCATCAGGCTAACAGTGGACTTCTCAGCATAAACCTTATAAGCCCAAAGAAACTGGAGGTCTATGTTCACCTTTTTTAAATAAAAGAAATTTCAACCAACAATTTCCTATGCTGCCAAACTACGCTTCATAAGCAAAGGAGAAATAAAATCTTTTCCAGACAATCAAGCACTAAGGGAATTTGTTACTACTAGAGCAGCCTTTCAGAAGATCCTTAAGGGAGTTCTAAACTTGGAAACGAAAGAGTGATACCTGCTACCACAAAAACACATTTTAGTAGATAGGCCACAGACCCTATAAAGCAACCAGCTAACAACTACACAATAGGATCAAAACCTCACATATCAGTATTAACATTGACTATAAATGATCTAAATGCCCCATTTAAAAGATGCATAGCTGCAAGTTGGATAAAAACACAAGAGCCACCCATCTGCTGTCTTCAACACAATGACACCTATAGGCTCAAAATACAGGTTTTTATTTTATTTTATAAAAATTTTATAATTTATAGGCTCAAAGCATTTCCATTTTTGCAAATGAAAAACAAGAACAAGTCAACGATAGTCAAAAAGACAAAGACTGTCATTACATAATGATGACAGTTTCAAAAAGAAGACTTAAGTATTCTAAATATATATGTACTCAACATTGGAGCACCCAGATTCATTAAAAATAAAAAACTACTTCTAGACCTGTAAAAAGACTTAAACAGCCACACAGTAATAGTGGGTAACTTGAACACCCCATTAACAGCATAAGACAAATCATTGAGGCAGAAAACTAACAAATTTTGGACTTAAATTCAAAACTTGACCAATTGGATCTAAAAGATATTGACAAAATACCCCCACCCATCAACCACAGAATATATATTCTTTTCATCTATATATGGAACATTCTCCAAGGTTGATCACATGTTCTGCCATAAAGCAAGTTTCAATACATTTTAAAAAATGGAAATAATACCAACCATACCCTAAGATCACAGTGGAATAAAAACAGAAATCAATACAAAGAAGATCTCTCAAAACCACACTAATATGTGGAAATTAAACAACTTGCTCCTGAATGACTTTTGGGTAAACAATGAAATTAAGGCAGAAATAAAAAACTGCTTTGAAATAATGTAAACAGATATACCCAAATCTCTGGGGATGCAGCAAAAGTAGTCTTAAGAGGAAAGTTTATAGCACTAAACACTTACCTCAAAAAGTGAGAAAGATCTCAAATTGATAATCTAACATACACTTTGAGAAACTAGAAAAATAAGAACAAACTAATCCCAAAGCTAGCAGAAGAAGAGTAATAACTAAAATAAGAATGGAACTGAATGAAATTGAGACCCAAAAGTTTACACAAAGAATCAATGAAATCAAAAGTTGATTCTTTGAAAGGATAAACAAAAATCAATAGACTGCTAGCTAGATTAAAAAAGAAAATGAAAGATCCCAATAAGCACAGTCAGAAATGACAAAGGCGACATTATAACTGATCCCACAGAAATACAAAAGATTCTCAGAGACTATACGAACACCTCTGTGCTCACAAACTAGAAAATCTAGAGGAAATTGATAAATGCCTGGAAACACACAACCTCCCAAGATTGAATTAGAAAGAAATTGAAACCCTGAAGACCAATATTGAGTTTCAAAGTTGAATCAATAATAATAATTTTAAAAAAGACCTACCAACCAAATAAAGCACTGCAACAGATGGATTCACAGACAAACGCTACTAGACATGCAAAGAAGAGCTGGTATTAATTCTGCTGAAACTATTCCAAAAAATCAAGGACAAAGAACTCCTTCCTAACTCATTATATGAAGCCAACATCACCTTGAAACCAAAACGTGGCCAAGACAAAGCAGAAAAAGAAGACTACAGGCCAATATCCCTGATGAACATAGATACAGAAATCCTTAACAAAATGCTAGCAGACCAAATCCAGCAGCACATCAAAAAGTTAATTCACCACAATCGAGTAATCTTTCTTGGGATACAAGGCTGGTTCAACATATGCAAATCAATAATTGTGATTTATCACATAAATTGAATTAAAAACACAAATATTATGATTATTTCAATAGATGCACAAAAAGCCTTGGATAAAACCTAACATTCCTTAATGATAAAAGGCTTCAGCAAACTATACATCAAAGGAACATATGTCAAAGTAATAAGAGCCATCTATGACAAATGCACAGCCAACATCATGCTGAATAGGCAAAAGCTGGAAGCATTCCTCTTGAGAAGTGGAATAAGACAAGGATGCCTACTCTCAGCACTCCTATTCAACACAGTACTGGAATTTTTTGCCAGAGCAATCAGGCAATAGAAAAAAAATGAAAGGCATCCAAAGAGGAAAAGAGGAAGTCAAATTATTTCTTGTTGTTGATCAGATAATTCTATACCTTGAAAGTCACAAAGACTGCCAAAAGGCTCCTGGAACTGATAATTTCAATAAAGTTTCAAGATACAAAATCAATGTACAAATATTAGTAGCATTTCTATATACCAATATAGTTCAAGCTGAGAGCCAAATCAAGAACACAATTTATTTATAATAGCTACAAAAAATTACCTACAAATACATCTAACCAAGGAGGTGAAAAATCTCTACAAGGAGAACTGCAAAACACTGATGAAAGAAATCATAGATGACACAAACAAATGGAAAAATATTCCATACTCATCAATTGGCAGAATAAATATTAAAATGGCCATACTGCTCAAAGCAATCTACAGATTCAATACTATTCCTATCAAACTACCAATATCATTTTTCACAGAACTAAAAAAAAATTCTAAAATTCAGAAGCAACAAAAGAGAGCCTAAATAGTCAAAGCAATTCTAAGCAAAAGAAAAAGAAAACAAAACCAAAGGAATCACGTTATCTGACTTCAAA
Source organism: Sapajus apella (assembly GCF_009761245.1). Taxonomy (NCBI): domain Eukaryota; kingdom Metazoa; phylum Chordata; class Mammalia; order Primates; family Cebidae; genus Sapajus; species Sapajus apella. Next base: position 5,352,517 of record NW_022436968.1, on the reverse strand, counting down.
CTATACTGTAAGGTGGTAGTAACCCAAACAACATGGTGCTGGTACAAAAACAGACACATAGACCAATGGAACAGAATAGAGAACCCATAAAAAAAGCCTTACACCTAAGGTCATCTGATGTTTGACAAAGCTGACAAAAATAAGCAATGAGGAAAGGACTGCCTATTCAACAAATGGTGCTAGGGTAGCTGGCTAGCCATATGCAGAAGAATGAAACTGGACCCTCACTGTTCATCATATACAAAAATTAACTCAAAATGGATTAAAGATATAAATGTCAGATCAAATTGTAAGAATCCTAGAAGAGAAACTAGAAAACACCATTCTGGACAATGGCTTTGGGAAAGAATTTATAACTCAGTCCTCAAAGCAATTGCAACAAAACCAAAAATTGACAAGTAGAATGCAATTAAACTAACGAGCTTCTGTAGACCAAAAAACAAACAAACAAACAAAAACCCCACAAAACTATTAACAGAGTAAACAGATAACCTGCAGAATGGGAGAAAATATTACAAACTATGCATCAGATATGGGTCTAATATCCAGAATCTATAAGGAACTTAAAACAGTTCAATAAGCAAAAAGCAAATAACCCTGGCCAGGCAGTGTCTCAGACCTGTAATCTCAGCATTTTGGGTGGCCAAGGTGGGTGGAACACTGAGGCCAGGAGTTTGAGACCAGCCTGGGCAACATGGCAAGACCCAATCTCTACAAAGAATACAAAAATTAACTAGGCATGGTGGTGTGTGCCTATAGTCCCAGTTACTCAGGAGGCTAATGTGGGAGAATTGCTTGAGCTTGGGAGGTTGAGGCTGCAGTAAGCCATGATTGTTGCCACTTGCACTCCAGCTTGGGTGACAGAGCAAGACCCTGTCTCAAAAAACAAAACAAACCCTATTAAAAAGTGAGAAAAGAACATGAACAGCCCCTTTTCAAAAGAAGATAAATAAGTGGCCAACAAACATGAAAAAAAAAATGCTCCACATCACTAGTCATCAGAGAAATGCAAATCAAAACTACAATGAGATACCATTTTATGCCAGTCAGAATGGCTATTATTAAAAAGTGAAAAAATAGCAAATACTGGTGAGGCTGTGGAGAAAAGGGAATGCTTATACACTGTTGGTAGAAATCTAAGTTAGTTCAGCCACTGTGGTAAACAGTTTGGAGATTTCTCAAATAACTTAAAACTACTGTTTGACCCAGAAATGCCATTACTGGGTATGTATCCAAAGAAAATAAATTGTTCTACCAAAAAGACACATATACTGGTATGTTCATCACAGCACGATTCATAATAGCAAAGACATGGAATCAACCTAGGTGCCCATCAATGGTAGACTGGATAAAGAAAAATGCGGTATATATACACCATGGAAAACTACACGGCCATAAAAAGGAATGAAATCATGTCCTTTGCAGCAAGATGGATACAGGTAGAGGCCATTATCCTAAGTGAATTAGGATATTCAGGAACAGAAAACCAAATACCAATATTCACATTTATAACTGGGGCATAAACATTTGCTACTCACGAACATAAAGATGACAATAGTAGATGCTGGAGACTAATGGTAGGCGGAAGGGTTGAAAAGCTGTTGGCTACTATGCTCACTATCTGGGTGATGGGATCATTCCTATCCCAAACCTCAGCATCACGCAGTATTTTATGTAATAAGCCTACACATGTACCCCTTGAATCCAAAATATAAGTTGAAGTTATAAAAAAAGAAAAAAGTATAGTATTTTTTTAAAAACCCATTAGAAAATTTGGAAATCAAACATGATGCTCTATGGCATTCCAAGGGTGTAGTAAATGTTCCTCCCTCTGCCCAGACACTTATGCCTCATTTCTTTACCTTCAAACTCCACTCATTTTTGCAGTTTCAGCTTAAATGTCATTTCCTAAGGGTCCCCTTAGGAAAGAAGATTTTAGTTTCCTCTGTTATGAACTCCTGTGGTTCCTTCACCTCTCTTTTTAGTAATACTTATTACAGTTATACTTTCTTTTTCCAAGTGTGTCTGCCAGATGACTGTAAACTCCATAATAACAGAGACAATTTCTGTCTTGTTTCCCACTTTATGTCCAGTGCCTAACACAGTGTTTAGCACATAGAATTTTGACAGGGCAACTTGGTTTTTTTTTTTTTTTTTTTTTTTTGAGACGGAGTTTCGCTCTTGTTACCCAGGCTGGAGTGCAATGGCACGATCTCGGCTCACCGCAACCTCCGCCTCCTGGGTTCAGGCAATTCTCCTGCCTCAGCCTCCTGAGTAGCTGGGATTACAGGCACGCACCACCATGCCCAGCTAATTTTTTTGTATTTTTTAGTAGAGACGGGGTTTCACCATGTTGACCAGGATGGTCTCGATCTCTTGGCCTCGTGATCCACCCGCCTCGGCCTCCCAAAGTGCTGGGATTACAGGCTTGAGCCACCGCGCCCGGCCGGTTTTTTTGTTTTTGTTTTTGTTTGAGGCAGGGTCTCACTCTGGTTGCCTAGGCTAGAGGGCTGGAGTGCAGTGGCGTGATCTTGGCTCACTATAGCCCTGACCTCCCAGGCTCAGGTCATTCTCCCACCTTAGCCTCTGAGAAGCTGGGATTACAGGCACACATCACCACCCCCAGCTAATTTTTTGTATTTGTAGTAGAGGTGGGGTTTCACCATGTTGCCCAGGCTAGTCTTGAATTCCTGGACTCAAGCAATCCATTGGCTTTGGCCTCCCAAAGTGCTGGGATTACAGGTATGAGCCACCATACCTGGCCTTGGCAAGTAAACTTATACACCTGGGATTATCCCAGTTTACGCTTGCTGCCTCAAGTAATTATTAATAGTCTGTTTCACTCTTTTTCACCGAATTTGAGTAATAAGTTGCATGAACACCATAATTTCTGACTAATTGATTTATTGAACAAAAATGCTTAATTAATTACCTCCATTTTTGTTCAAAAATCTCATTGAGACTCCTAATTTATTGGATTCCTCTTCTTTTCTTCTAATTTACTAACTCTGCCCAGACCTCTTTTAGCCTTATTTCTTACCTAGCCAATTTAGACTGAGCTCTTTGTTGAAAAGTACCCGATATTTCACCATTCCTCTTTTCTTCTCTGCCCTACAACCTTGCAAATCTCTATGCCTGAAATAATCCACTTGATTTCTTTGCTTCCTTACCTGCATTGATATATTTTGTGATTTTTCTTTAGCAGCAGAGTGAGTTGATGTCACTGTGAATTCATTGTCTCCTATCTCAGCTCAGCCCTCAGGGCTTCCTGGTAATGCTGCCATGTTGTTCCTGTCTCTGAAATCCTGGCAAACCTCTAACACAATTCTGGTCTAGTGCTGATCACACTGTATCGGAGTTTGTGTTTGTAAATCTGTTTATTGCACTAAACAGAATTCCCTGGGGACAGGGCCCTTTTCTTATTCATCTTTATTCCTCTAGCATCTAGCACATTTCCTAGCACACTATAAGTGCTGGAAATAAGTGCATGAAAAATGAATGAATGAGGACTGGAATGAATAACAAGCACTAATGGAAGAAGTGTAAGTAAGAAAAAGGAAGTTAATTGCAATTTTCATATTATGTGACAAGATTAGCACCTGACATAAACATTTTAAACTATGGCAAAAAAGACAGACATACATTTTGTTTCTTATTAATAAGATATGTAAGATATAATAAGAATTGAAAGTATAGATACATCATAATAGCATTTAACTGTATTTTTGTGCTTAAATCTAAATGGCCTCATATGTCTCTATGATATCTGTTCTAAAGAGCTAAATTACTTTGAGACTCAAGGATATCGGAACATTTTGTCACTGAAGGTTGCTAGCTTACATATTCAAAATATATTCTCAGCCTTGTAAAATATATTCAGTTTTACTGAGTTGCTCTACTTTCTACCTTAGAAAATCTCTTTCCTACATTTCTAACCACGTGGGCCATTATGTGGAAGTACTCAGGCTAAACCTAATCCTAATTCTGCTTGCCCACTGTTCATTTTCCCTATCCTACCTCTGGTGACTTTCCTGTTCTTAATTGGTTTCAAGCTCTTGACCATTAGTAGTCTTAAATTCATGGCCTCTCTCTTTATCACCAGTTATCTAAATTTCTAGATTATTCTGAATTTGGCAACCATGAGGCCTTTATCTCTTTGATAGAGATTAATTTTTGTCTGTGCAAATCCTAGTCATCGTCCAAATGAGGTATCTTGTAGCAATCGTCATCTTAAATATCCAAGAAATTTAACAGATTCAACAATATTCTTTTCAGTGACTATATTATTTGTCTGTGTCTAAAAGTCTTAAAAAAAAAAGTACTGCTACTTCATTATAATGTGTTTTTCCATTAGGATTTAGGGTAAACAATTGTCTAGCAAACCAAGAAGTGTGTTTTTTGTTGTGATAATGTTAAGTGGTGACCATTACTGAGGAACAGCTTAAATTCACCAACTGAGGAGATTCTATTCCTAGATCCTACTATTCTGCCAGCAAGAAACATAAGCTGGAGAGAGAAGAGTTGAAATTAGAGACTGCCAAGTAATCTTTGGCAATGATGTGGGCCACATCTAGGTGTACTGAGGAGAAGGGCCATATTTATATAAAATAACGCTCTTCTAACTCAAATGTCTGTGGTATTATGCTTCCATGTTTTAGTATTAAATATTTATTACTAAATATCTAAAATGTGAGAGGAAGGTGATGTAAAACCTTCAGAATTACCTGGGTTCTAACTGATTCTGACATTTACTAGGTGTGTGACTTTTAGCAAGCCACCAGCTTTCTCTGAGACTATCTGTAAAATGAGAAAAATAATACTCACTTCACTGGTTTGCTAAGATAATAAATTTTAAAGAAAGACATTCAAAGTACCTGAGAGGACATCTGGCACAAAATAGGCAATTACTTAAAACAAGTTTTCATTCAAGTTGTAATTCCAGTATTTTTTTCTGTCTTCTTATTCATCCGCATGTACTTGGTCTCAGCATTTCGAGTTGGAGAAGGAAGTTAAATGGATTTTCATTTTAGTTTAAGAAATAGGAATTGGGCAGGTTTGCCAATAAGAGTAGGCTATTTAGATGAGTCTATTTGATTTCAGGATGATGTCCAGCCTCATCCTTCAGCAGCATGAGTACTGCTTGTTCCAGAAGTGTATTGCTGAAAGAGTGGGGTCACACAAAGTCAGGTGTGGGTATCTCAAGAAATCCATGCCAGGGGACAGTTTTGGAAACATGGTCATCCAGCAACATTTATTGCTATTCTGTGCAAAGAAACTAAACTAGACAACGTGAAGTGAGCCAAAAGAACAGATCAAATAATATAGTTTTATAGCATCAAAAATATTTATATTTGGACTAGACTTCCTAGATTTTAAAACATTATTAAAGATCAGAGTCCAGTGCCTTCCTTCCAGCATCCAGTGCCTTCATTTTATGGATGAAGATACTGCAGCCTAGAGAAGTTAAGTAACTTGCTCAAGTTAACAAAGGCGGTTCTCTTTACTGATAATCCATTACATTTGCCATGCAACTATTCCGATAACACAATTTCCGGTCCTTGTAGAAATTTAAGGAGAAATTGTCCAAATTTTACATAAGGACAACTCAAAAAGATAGATAATAAAACAATGTAATCATTTTTAGTTTTATAAACAATGTTAAATTTATTATTGTAAAACATTTCCTTTTTTTTTTTTTGAGACAGAACCTCACTCTATCCCCAGGCTGGAGTGCAATGGCGTGATCCCGGCCCACTGCAACCTTTGCCTCCCAAATTCAAGCAATTCTCCTGCCTTTGCCTCTCGAGCAGCTGGGATTACAAGTATGTACCACCTACCACCATGCCCAGCTAATGTTTGTATTTTTAGTAGAGATGGGGTTTTTACCATGTTGGCCAGGCTGGTCTTGAACTCCTGACCTCAGGTGATCCTTCCGCCTCAGCCGCCCAAAGTGCTGGTATTACAGGTGTGAGCCACTGCACCTGGCCAAAAATTTTCCAATAAGTGTTCGCAAAGACCATAAGCTATTGTCTGTGATTTGCCTGGGAATTATTCTTAGTGCTTAAATGGCAGATTCTCCCTGTAGAATATGGATGTCTCCTGAAAACCTCTATATTTTCTCAGCTTTTTATTCTGACAGTGTCCCAAGAACTGTCACACAGACACCTTCCTAATCAGACCTCTGTGCTATCTCCTCTGCTGACAGTGGCCTCATGCAATCCCTCTGCATGGGGTGTCTTTCAGAACTCCAGAACTCCAGCAGATCCTCTGCTGGGGATGTTGCTCCACCATATGCCTGCTTCTTGGAAGGGAGACTCTTCCCAACTTAGTCACTCTTCCTAAGCAGGAAGAGGACTTTCCTCCGCTCCTCAAGGCCTAAATAATCATCAAGTCCAGAGAGAAGGAAATAATCCCCACTCACCTGCATGCTAAGGTGTCCTGGTAAGTTGCTATTGCCTATCCCAGGATCTGCCTTTTTCTAGAGTCCTTAAAATGGTACTGTCCATTTTCTTCTAAAGAAACCTATAACTTCAGGGTGTGGACTTGCCCTGGGCGCCCTAGGGAAACAGGGTTCACATAACAAAATGAAGTGATCCAATATCAGAAAATCTGGTTCACTTAGACATCCATAGTGCTACTATTAAGTGCCACAATTGAGGGTATGATTGGCCTAGGGCAGTAGCTTTCGTATGCTACTTTTCACATGCTAGCACTGTGCATGCTTTAGTATGCCTCAGGATCACCTGGAAGGTTTACGCAATACAAATTGCTGAACCCCAGTTCCACAGCTTCTGATTCAGCATGTCTGGGGTAGAGCGAGAGAGTGTGCATTCTTAGCAAGTTCCTAGGTGACACTGATCCTGAAGGGTCACGAACCACATTTTGAAAACCCCTAGTCCTGGTATAATGAGACCTAGAAAGAATCACAACAAAATGTAATAGCCTGACATCAGAATGTGTGGATTACTCAGTGAAACATGCTGCTTTGTAAGTGTCACATAGTGAGGGTATATTTAGCCAAGGAATGTAAAGCTATATTGCAGTAAGTTGAAAACTACCTTTATCTTAAAAATGGAAAACATTTCAGATTAAATATCACAGTATGGGATGGTGAATCATCTCAAAAACTGCCAAGCCTCCCCATTGCATCAACTGTATTCAAATTTTCACAGAGAATAATAAGCATTGTTTTCCAGGGCCATACGAAACAGTGGTCTTTGCATCCTATTGTAACACTATTTTCCCTTGTGCATCAGGAAGTGAATTAAGCATGTTTTTCTTTAAAGGCTCTTTCCCAGTAGCTAATTCTGGATTTAGCCTAGATTCTTCTCAGATATAAGTTGAAACCAGAGTTATGATAAAGAGAATAAATAATAATATTATTGAATAAATTCAATTGTAGATAACAGAATAGAAAAAAAATGCAGCCATTTATTTCCTTCTCTCATATAGGATAATTATGTCACTTAAATAGCATCACTGTTTATTATCGCAGATTTACCTGGTCTCAAAAATGACCTAGAAGTTGTAATCAGTGATACATAGGAAGATAGAGTTGGAGAATGAAATGCTTCTGGCCATGTCTTATACATGGTTCACGTATGCTGGCACTTTCCGATGCTGTGTTGACCATCTCTGAGAATGTCCTTTGCGTCTATTACACACTCTAAGTCTACCACAAGGAGGAGAGGAAAAATGTAGGGCATTGTCATTGTGGGGAGGGAAGCTTCCACCATGCCCCAGGTGCTAATCTCAAAGCACTTAGAAGCTTAAAGACAGGGTGCAAGATCAGAAGAACTATTTCTTATGACTCTTCATCTTTCTGAAGGGAATCAGTAGAGAATTGGAAAGCAGTGATTCTAATTTTGTGCCAAAGGCAGGTGATTTGAGCTGTGGGAGAGCAGAGAGCCCGTCAGAGCACAGGGAAAGTTCTGATGCACACATGGGCATGGGAAGAAGATTGCTAACAGCAAGGAGGTTACCAACTGAGAGAGGCATACGATCTACCAGAGGACCCAGATATCACATGAAAATGCCTACTTTGAAAACAAAACAAAACTTGTACTGGAACATATCTGTTGCTCTGCTTCTTTCCACCCCAGAAGTGAAATCAGATTCCTTCTCATGGCTGAGTCCCAATACCGAGACTCAGAAATCAAATTACTGAGTGGTACATCATCTCAAATATAAGACTGAGCCTTAGAGTGCCCAATGTCCATTAACCATCAAGTGATATTACATTAATAAACCTAAGTAGGATATTACACTGTAAATGCATTTGGAGGGTTTTTATTATCATTCTAACCTAGTGAATGTGCCAGCATAATCTCTTTCAACCTTAGATAAACTGAGCTAGGTATTTAGAGAGATTATGTCTTCCAGGACCAGCCTAGGTTACCATTTAAGGCACTTATGCAGGCAGTAATAAGCCTCCCCACCTTAAACTTAGAGAGAGAGAGAGAGAGAGAGAGAGAGAGAGAGAGAGACAGACAGACAGACACACACACACAGAAAGAGAGAGAGAGGGAGAGAGGGAGAGAGAAAGAGAAGCAGAGTTCTTAGACTCTATATCCTGGGGGTGGGGAAAAATGAAGCAGAGTTCATACCAGAATGTACACACACACACACACACACACACATTGTTTTTTGTGTTTGTTTATGAATTTTATACACATTGTAAACTTTGTTTCTGTTTGCTATTTTACTCAACATCATGTTTTAAAATATATTGCTAGATGTATAATAAATTATATTCTTCCGACTTCTGCATGAGAACAAGGTATATCCCTCCATTTATTCTGGCCTTATTTGTAACCTTTAATAGAATTTTACATTTTTAAAATATATTTATTGTTGATCTATGTAGGGAGAGTTGTTAATGTTTTTGTTACAGTTATAAGTGATATTTTCTAATTGTCAGAATGAGAAACACTATAGATTCTTATATGTTGATCTCATATTTGCTTCTTATTTCTTTTTTATTTACTTAGTTTTGGGCTTGTCTTTTGTTGGGCTACAACATTCTGTGTCAATAATAAGCACCTGTCTTATTTTCCAAATGCTGAATGTAAAGGGAATGCTTCTAAAGTTTCTCCATTTTTATGATTTTTAAGAGGCTTTTGATAGATAACTATCAAAGTAAGGGAATTCCCTTCCAGTTTTAGTTTTCTTATCAGCTTTTTATTATATGTAGTTATTGGACTTTATCATATTCTTTTTCTACATCTGTTGAGTTGGTCAAATGACTTTCCTCCTTTAGATCTGGCCTTTCTGATTTTAACCATACTTGATCATGATGTGGTGTTATTATTTATAGCATGTTGGATTCAGATAATATTTTTAGGACTTTTGCATTTATGCTTATATGTGAAATTGCCCATAATTTCTTCTCTTTTTTTATCAGATTTAGTGTGAACACTATAGTAGCATTATAAAATGAAGCAAGTAGCTTTCCCACCAATAAAACAGTCTAGACTTAGCCAATTTTAGAAGGTCTTTTTATATTATTAAATAACTGGCCAGATTTTCTTAGTTCCCATTAGTCTATTCAAGTTTTCTTTCACCTTGGGCAATTTTGAAATTTTATTTTTTTCTAAAAGTTGTTTCTGTTTCATCAGTTTTTTTCAAATTTACTAACTTATAATTCAGGGTATTCTCTCATAATTTAAGAAAACCTGTAAATCTTTCAGCTATTTTCACTTTTTTATGTAGTATATTATTTATTCACACCTTCCTTCCTTTTTCTCTTGGTCAACTTTTTCATTTAGTTTGAAGTCTTTTGAAATTTTCCTCATTTTGTTCTACTTAATTTGTTATATCTTTAATCAGTTACTGAGAGAGAGTCAATCTAATAGAATGGGCAAGAGTGTCAAAAAAGATACTCGTGTGTGTGTGTGTGTGTGTGTGTGTGTGTGAATATTTTTGTATGCATTCTTCAAAGTTTAAATAACATAGTACTGCATTTCTTTAACAGTATGATCAGCTGAGCCCATTTACAATGATTGTTGTTATAATTATTGTTGTCGTCTTTTGGGTCATCATTTTACTCCTGACAGCATATTGTCTGAACTGCACTATGAATCTCTAGATTTCTACTTCAGGGCTTCTTTATCACCACTGCCTGACATACCTGCAGGAACTTCTCACCCTTATGACATATGGACAAACCAGGAAGCACAGAGGACTTAACACTCATGGATAACCCTTAATCAATGAAGTATAGGAGCTAGAAGATAAATACTCATTTTTTCTCTCCCAGGAGTAGTAGACAATTCTGGAGTGCATTCTGCATGCACCAGAAGTCCCTCTCTAGTGGATGGAGTCCTAGTTGCCCATGATGTTAATCAACTTGATGCACCATTAAATTGGCTTTCCTCCCTGTTTCACTCTTCCCAGTCCCCTCCCCCTGTTCCTTGAGATACTTTTACAAAGTAATCTGCCTGCATACAAGACCTTGATTCAGGCTGTCTTTTCAAAGCAAACTAGGGTAAGACGCTGCTTTCTTCCTGAGTTTTTGTTTCTTTTTTTCCTCTCCTGCCATCTATTGGATAATCAATTTGCTTCTGATGTTTTGAAAGTTACTCTTATTTGTGAAACCCCGTCTCTACTAAAAATACAAAAAATCAGCTGGGCATGGTGGCGCATGCCTGTAATCCCAGCTACTCGGGAGGTTGAGGCAGGAGAATTGCCTGAACCTAGGAGGCGGAGGTTGTGGTGAGCCGAGATCGCGCCATTGCACTCCATCCTGGGCAACAAGAGCGAAACTCCGTCTCAAAAAAAAAAAAAAAAAAAAGTTACTCTTATTTTACTTTTATTCTTCTGGTGGTTACGCTTAGGTTACTGAACCACCTCAGAGAAGGGAAGATAGCTAAAGCTTATTGATATATCAGTCTTTCCCCCAAACAAATCGGTAAGTTTCACTGGTTCTTATCGTGCTTTGATCTATATCCGTATGCCCCAAGTTCCTGTTTGTGTCCTTCAGCATTTTAATTCCAGGTTCATAATGATTGAGTGCGCTTATTTATAGTAATTTCTCATTTAGACAATAAGAAAGTCTGTAATGCTTTACTCATTCATACTTTTCATATCTCACTGCCTACTCCTGGATACATCTCTCTTCTTCCTGGAGTTTGGCCTATCATAGTTATTTCAAAGGGATACGTAATACATTTTCTGAAATTTATTTCTCCTCACACTTTTAGAGTTTAGTTAGAAAATAAAGTTTTTAAGAGTAAATGTATTTTCCTTACAAACTTTGAAATATAATTGTCCTCTTCTAAGCAGTTGCTATTCAAAACTGTAATGCCTATTTTTTTAATGTGATCTTTTTGAAATTCATATCTTCTTTTTGTCTCTGGAAGCTTTTAGAGTTTTCTTTTAGTCTTTGATATTGTTAAATTTTGTTGTAATTCATCTTTATTTGAGTATTTTAAAATACTCATGTTCCCTAGAGATCTAATTGTTTTTTTTACCTTAAGATCATCGTTATTCCTTGGCATAATGTACTTCCTTAGTTAATGACATTTGCTTGGAACAAAATTCTAGGCTTGAACTTATAGGGAGGGAAGGAGGGAGGGAAGTAGAGAGAGAGAGAGAGAGAGAGAGAGAGAGGGAGGGAGGGAGAAAGGAGAGATGAGGCAAGGAGCATATATTTTAATCTGGAAGCCATTATTTCCTGCTTTCCCTTTCAAGGGTCTACTTCTCTGTTGGGAGAAATTTAACTTTCTATGAATGTATTTAGGCAGATTTTTTTTTTTCCAAGACCCATCACTCTACTCTACTAAATGAATTTAAAAACTAGCTTACCGTGGAAATAATAGATCTAGCTGACGAGAGGCAGCATAGCCTAGTGATGACTGGTATGAAGGTATGGTGTCAGATGGCCAGGGTTCACAACCCAGCGCATGAGGCCACTAATTGTATGACTTTGAATGAGCTACTTAATCTCTCCAGACCTCAGTTTTCTGATCGCTAAAATGTAAGTGGCTAATACAGATCTTTTCCCCTTGTTATTTTTCTTTATCAGCTAGGCTCTGTTGTTGACCTTCCATTTCATGTAGGCAGCAATCAGGTGGCAAGGTGTGGTGGAGCTGAAATGTGGTGGCTTTCTTAAAGAGAAAAAATATAAAATTATGAAAGGGGCTTGTGTAAGTAAAAATCCCTGAGACTTAAATCTTCATGAGCCTCACTGCAGATTTCCTAGACTAAAGTGGGAATGAAACTGGATTCTACTTTAGTGTTATCCTATAATGTTATTGTGAAGTATTTTCAATTAATATAGACCCTGGAAAATAGTAAGTATGCAATAGGGTTAGCTTTCCTTATTCTTGAAGGGAAAAAACCTAAGTAGGGATCTGTGTTTAAGCTTGTGTGGAAATGCTACACACACAGTCTTTCACTTTTAGAGTTTCACAATACATGTTAACATACTGTAATTGTAACACAATAATTTTTTTAGAGTTTATTTATTTCTTATACTTTAAGTTCTGGGGTACATGTGCAGATCATGCAGGTTTGTTACATAGGTATACACGTGCCATGGTGGTGGTTTGCTGCATCCATTGCCCGTCATCTACATTAGGTATTTCTCCTAATGCTATCCCTCCCCAATCCCCCCACCCCCTGCTATTCCTCTCCTAGCTCCCCACCCCCCAGGCCCTGGTGTGTGATGTTCCCCTCCCTGTGGCCGTGTGTTCTCATTGTTCAACACCCACTTACGTGTGAGTACATGCGGCGTTTGCTTTTCTGTTCTTGTGTAACACAATAATTTAAGTGTGCAGATAATTTATAACTTATTCACTTTGTAGTTGATCTGGTCTTCCCAGTGCCCACCACCCACTGCTTAGAAGAAGAAAACAAAAACAATGCCCAATCCAATCTGAAGTTCTAGCCAATACTTTAAATAATTCTTTTAGATAGCACTAAACTTCTCCTGCATAAAATACTATCTCTTATCTAGCCTCTCGCTCCCACAAGAAAGCCAGATATATGAGGAGAGAAGTGTGTGGCTTATAGGATATGAAGGTATATGGGAAGAGATGACCTCTTTGGATCCACAATGAGTGTGCTACATTCGCTGTCTCCTTTTTAGGCTGGCAATGTTCCCTTTTTGTTTGGTTGCTAATGTAGGCTGCTGTGCTTTCTGGATTAGAAGAGGCTTCCTATGGTATCCACTGACTGGCTCAACCTTTTAGCTCCTATTGGTGCTATAGACTAGTGCATCTCAAATTTTAACATGAATAAGAATCACCTGGAGAAATAACTAAAATGCAAATTTCTGGGCCTCACTCCCCCACCAACAAGATTCTGATGAAGCAGGTTTGGGGTGAGGCCTGCAAATTTAAATTTTTAACCAGCTCCTAGGTGACGATGATGATGATGCAAACTGAAAGTACAAGTTTTCTGCATACTTCCAGGTAGTAAGGCTCCTTCTGAAACCTGTGACTGCCACGAAGGCCTGTCTGAGAAGTCTACCTTCCAGGCACCTTCTGACTACAGTGCTTCTTGGCACCTTCCCTGCCACAACCACCACTGGAAAGATTCTCAGCCCAACTGAGTAAGTACTGAGTCTAAGCTGTACCACCCAGGCTTCAAGGTAGCTTGGGAAAGCTCAACCTCTTGATCTCTCTCTGCTTGACCATGCCATATCAATGTTTCCTGGATGCAACTACTCCATGTTGGCCTACGGGAAGCCTGAGAGGATTCCTTCTGGGAGACAACAGCTGCTCCTCTGCCTTTGGTGTTTCACTCACTTCTTAAACACTCCTCTCCATCTCCAGGCCAAAGCCAAGAGAGCAGAAAGTGGTTCACGTATCTGTTTCTATCACCCTCTACCTCTCTCCTTCGCATCTCCTTCCCTTAGCTACCAGACCTGAGAAAGGGAAGGATGTTCTTTCATTGTTTCTACACCACAATCATTTGTTTTATTTATTATTATTATTATTATTATTTCGAGATGGAGTCGCACTCTGTTTCCCAGGCTGAAGTGCAGTGGTGCAATCTCAGTTCATTGCAACCTCTGTCCCCTGGGTTCAAGTGATTCTCCTGCCCTAGCCTCCTGAGTAGCTGGGATTACAGGCATGCACCACAATGCCTGGCTACTTTTTGTATTTTAAGTGGAGACAGGGTTTTGCCATGTTGGTCAGGCTGGTCTCGAACCTCTGTACTCAAGTGATCTGCCTGCCATGGCCTCCCAAAGTGCTAGGATTACAGGCATGAACCACCATGCTTGGCCTGTTAAAAATATTCTAGTAGTTTCCCATCTCTTACAGAATAAAAGCCAAGGCCTATAAGATCCTGCATCCCTAGGCCCCTGGCACCCCTGATCCTGCATCCCTAGCTCTTCTCATGTTCCCTCCTCCAGCCACAATGGCCTTCTTCACGCCCTTCGAACCCCGAGGCATGCTGCCCTAAGGCCTTTGCCACAAATATTAATAGCTTCTTGGGAACACAGATTGGAAAATAGACTAGTGAATAGTTCAATCTTCCTCAAAATATGAGATACTATCACTTTGTTAAACGGAAAAGTAAAAGGCACATCTTTAAACAGAACTCAAGCACTTGTAGGAATAAAAGGTAACTATCATCAAAGCAATTAAAACCTGAGTATTACAGCTAGAAAGACTTGGGCTGGAGTCCTAGCCCCTTACTTGCAGTGTAACAATGGGAAAATGACTTAACGTCTCTAATCCTCCTCATCACATAAATTCAATAAGGCAGTCCTCGCTTCTCACATTTCTTTTATATATACAGTTTAGTTACAATGGTTTAAATAATGTCAGTTAAATAATGTCAGTGCCCAATGGCATGATTCAAATTTTGGTTACCATGGTATATTAACTGTGAGTAACTGCATAAAACACAAACTGCTACCAGCTCCTCAAGTCCTCAAATCACTATGTAAATAACATGCATATCTTGATTAGTGACAAGTCACATCATTTTTTAAAAAGCCTGATGGCTATTCGTTACTGTTCATCTATCATTCAGTTCACACTCAAACAGTAAACATGTAGTTGTGATATGGCTCTGATGAGTGGAGGAATACCAGGGTTCTTGGTCTACATGGCGGTTTAGATGAAATGACAGGGACACTCAAGGAGTGGTTTTAAGGAGCAGAGAGTTTAATAGGCAAGAAAGAAAACAGAAGGCAGAAGGAAGAGGCTTCCCCATACAGCGACAGAGAGGGGCTCCAAAGACAAAAGAGGGAACCCTGCGCTTGGGTAATAGCCAGTTATATGCAATGGCTAGAGGAGGTGGTGTCTGATTTTCATAAGGTTCATGGGATTTGTTCGACTAGGCTTGTCATTCACGTAGCTCGTGAAAAAAAACTGACACTCCCACCCTAGCCTTTTAATATGCAAATGTAGGGTGCCGTGATGTTCCACACATGTGGGGATTTGTGGGGGCGGCCATGCTGCCAAGCACATGGTCAAGGGCAAGAGGACAACAGTGGGAATCGCCATGTTGGGTGGATCGAGTCTCTAAGGGCTTACATTTGCATATTAAATGTTGCCGGCCGGGTCTAAGAGCCAGGGCTTCCATGCTAGACAAGAGCTGCAAAAAACCTTCCAAGGACTCTTTCTCCTATCTGCATAAAATAATTTCTTAATAACTCCTACCACAGTTGGTGTTAATTCCTTGGCTCCCAGTGACAAATCCATATGACATTTTGAAAAAAAACAAAACAAAACAAAAAAACAGATAATCAAAAAAAAAAAAAAATTGGCCAAAAAGATGAAGTGCAGCAAAGAAATGAAAAGTGGTAATGCTGGCAATGAAATTCACATTGTACATAAATGGAGTTATAAGAGAAATAGTAGGCTGAGGAAATGTTGACATTACTGCAATGGGAAAGACCCTAGATATGTAACCAGAGGAACTTTGTAAAGGCAGACTTATCAACACAAATGAGTAAAGTAGTTGTAATGAAAACGATGAAGCTGTCTCAGAGCAGGGGTCCCCAACCCCAGGGCCACGGACCAGTACCAGTCCATGGCCTGTTAGAAATCAGGCTACACAGGAGGTGGTGAGCAGCAGGCAAGTTTATTCACTGCCTGAGCTCTACTTCCTGTCAGATCAGTTGCAGCATTAGATTTTCATAGGAGGGCACACCCCACTGTGAACGGCTCGTTGGAGGGATCTGGGTTTCATGCACCTTATGAGAATCTCCTGATCACCTGAGGTATAATGGTTGCATCCTAAAACTAACCAGCCCCCCAAAATTTTTCATGGAAAAGTTGTCTTCCTTGAAACCAGTCCCTAGTGCCAAAAAGGTTGGGGAGCCCTGTCTCAAAGGAAGTGATGCTGGCAAGAAAACTTCAGATTAAAGGAAGTCTTAGAGATATTTGATGACATTGAAAACATAAAGGGTAAAATGAAAGCCGATACACACTTAGAAAAGAGTATAACAATTTTCCAATGCATAGAAAAGACACCTGCTCTATTTTGTGTTATGTGATAGGAAGAACAAGGCTGGAACCACTCAAACTACTCTCAATTATTTTTGAAGAAATAAATCACTTTAATTCTCTATGTTTTTGATGCTTTAAATTGCGTATGCTAACTTATTTGTTTTATAAATTTTTAAATTTCCATATATATTTATAACCAGCAGTAAGAAAAAATTTAAAGTTCTGACAATTTTTTGAAGTCACGGGACAACTGTAATTTTTGCCTTTAATTATTAAGATATCTGCACAGTTTCAGGCTGCACAGTCATTTTTGAAGTCCCACACTTCCATGCAAGGCAGAGATTGCTTGGATAATAAAGGAATTTACCTTACAGCAACACTGGGCAGATTAAAAGTAGTGCATGTCAACACCAACTATGAGATCTAACAGGTATTAGGCTCTTAATGAGTGTTCTCTATTTTATGTGACTATTACCAGTTGCTTATTCTTTTAAGAATTTGGGGGAGTTTGTGTGATCATGTATAACCTATTTTATAATTATAATTTGATAGATTATTAATGTTGGAAATTATTTTTAAAATGTACTCCAAACTAAAAATCCAAGCCTTTCCTTTTTTTTTTTTTTTTTTTCTTGACAGGGTTTTGCAATGTCACCCAGGCTATAGTGCAGTGGTGTATCACAGCTCACTGCAGCCTTGACTTCTCAGGCTCAAGTGATCCTCCCAGCTCAGTCTCCCAAGTAGCTGGGACTACAGGCATGTGCCACCACACCCAGCTAATTCTTTAATTTTTTGTAAGGACATGGTCTCTCTATGTTGCCCAAGCTGGTCATGAACACCTGGGCTCAAGTGATCCTACTCCCTTGGCCTCCCAAAGTGCTGGGATTACAAGTGTGAGCCACCAGGCCTGGCTTATTATTTTCTTCAGAACACTTTTTGATAACTGTCTACCCTCTCCAAAATATTCGCAAAACTTATGAGTCATTCATGGAATAGAAACACCACATTTATGGGTACTTCCATTAGAAAAGTATTCAAATGAATTATAAATATGATATTGTTTCATTTCCTTATTTTATTTTCATCTATCTCTGGGTTTTCCCTTTCAAAATAAAAAGTACCAAGTTCCTTTAAAATATGCTTTTGGCGATTAAGGAATTAATATTACACGAAGCTCATTTGGGGAACTACTAATGGAAGTACCATAACAGGTAGATTTTTCAAAGGAATCAGCTCAGCAAGATTGATTCTTATGTGGGAATTTTAGGACCCAAGGAAAAGCAATGGAAACAAAGAGAGCAACGTATGTACTTATTAATTAGAGGTTGGTCGTATATTGAAACTAGAGGCTTTTAATACCCACGGGATTTTTTTTTTTTTTTTAACTACATGATCATGTGTTTTGTTGATTAGTGAGAACTTCTTTGAGGGGCAATTTGTGAGTTTTAATGCTCTTGAAAAACAATGCATCCGTTAATGGAATCTAGATAGGCTACTGAACTAATTGATAAACTGAATATGGCTTATATCAGCTTTTCTCTTAGGGAGAAGTAAAATGTATTTAAGCAATAAAATGGCAAAGTACTTGTGGATAGATATTTTAAAAGAAGCAGTTGAGCTAAGACTGCAGCCTAGTGGTGAGTTTGTGACTGCAGAAAAAGTGCATTCATTCTAGGCCATCGATTTAAAAGGCATTTAAATTCAAGATGAGAATGAATACACAAAGTCCATTGTCGCCTTGTGAGGACTGATCTTCAAATCATGGTGGAGTTTGGCTAAAAATGGGGAAAGGCTGGCTGTTACCAGATCCTGGAGGCTGTTAATTTTGTTTATTTTCTACTTTATCTGAAGCTTCCGCCCACTTATGTCAGTTTCTTTGTCCCTTTCAAGATGAAGACCTTGGCAAGACCACTGTAGTTTATCTTCTCACCCTGGTTGCACTTAGTTTATTTGTTTAGTCAGTTTCACTTTAGAGCCAACTTCTTCTTTTATTTTTGTAATTAAAGCAATTCAGATCATACGCTTCTTTAATTCCAGTAAATTTTTTATGTCAGAGGATTCTAAATGTCATTCTCATTCTTTAACTCCACAATCGTGCTTGGCTTTTTACTGCTTACTGTAGTCTTTATTCCTTACACTTATTTAGATTTATATTTATTACAATTTCATATTGTATTATATTACTATGGAAAATATTGACATGGTAATGCTCAGACTTTGTTCTTTTAATGATGACCACTTATCTCTCTCTCTCTCTCTTTTCGTTAGAGACAGGGACTTGCTCTGTCACCCAGACTGGAGTGCGGTGGCATGATCATAGCTCACTGTAACCTTGAACACTTGAGCTCACGCTATCCTCCTACTTTAGCCTCCTGAGTGGCTGGGATTATAGGCATCTGCCACCATGCCCAGCTAATTAAAAAAATTTTTTTTTTATAGAGATAAGGTTTCGCTATGTTGCCCAAGCTGGTCTTAAATTCCTGGCCTCAGGTGATGCTCCTGCCTCAGCTTTCCAAAGCACTGGGATTACAGGCACGAGCCACCATACCCCGATTTACACTAAATATAGAATATTCAAGAAATATAGCATGAGAACTTGAATCTTTTAATTATTATATATCTTATTCTGATTTTTAAAATCTACTTTTATCTTAATTTTTCTCATTTCCTCATCAATCTTTTTAGGCGCATATTTAAAAGTTTGTTCAGTGTGTCTTGATTTTTATTGTCAAATCATCCTTGCTCCTTAGTACTCTGATTTTTAGTTAGCTTATATTAACTTTTCTTTTATATAGTTTTATTAGACCTGCACAACTACCTGTGGTTTGTTTGTTTCCTCCTTCCAAATCTTTTTCCCTGGCAAAACTTGATGTTTAGGTGTGAAGGTTGGTTATTCTGTGTGCTGTAAAATCAGTCCTGTGTTTTCATAAGGATTATTAAAAGATAATATCATTAGCTTTTAAATTCTTTCTCTACTTCAGGTCTTCCACATTTAATTTAAGTGCATTTTCAAATAATGTCAAATTATCTCAAATGTACATGCTTCTAAGTTTGGAAGATGTGAATCCATAGCTCTGCTGATAGCTCAGGATTGCAAGACTTACCACAGTAAACTGGTTACAGAAAGCCCACCCCGTCAGTGAAATGGTGCTGTGATGGCTAATTTTAGGAGTCAACTTACCTGCATTAAGAAAAATCCAGGAAGCTGGTAAAGCATTATTTTTGGCTGTGTCTAAGAGAGTGTTTCCAGAGGACATTAGCATGAGTCTGAGTGAGTGCATGTAGGTAGAGAAGATCCACCCTCCACATGGGTGGGCACCACCCAGTCAGCTGGGGACCTTGTAGGAACAAAAACAGAAATGCTGATTGTATAGATCTATCTCCTGGAACTGGGATACGCTAATCTCCTACCTTGGACAGCAGAACTCCAGGGATTTCTGGACTCAAGGATTTACACCAGCAGCCTCCCTGGTTCTTAGTTCTTCAGCCTCATTCTGAGAGTCATACGATTGGCTGCCCTGATTCTGGGGCTTCCAGACTTTGAGCCATGCTACTGGCATGGCTCCAGATCTTAGGGTCTCCAGATTGCAGATGGCCTGTCGTGGGACTTCTTGACCACCATAATAATGCAAGCCAATTCCCCTAATAAGTCCCCTCTCATATCTATGCAGTCCTGTGTCACCTAACAACAGATGTATGTTCTGAGAAATGCATTGTTAGACAATTTCATCGCTTTGCAAACATGACAGAGTATACTTATACAAACCTAGATGATGTAGCATACTGCACACCTTTGCTATATAGCCTATAACTTCTAGCCTACAAACCTATACAGCATGTTACTGTACTGAATGCTACAGAACTATAATACAATGGTAAGTATGTGTGTATCTAAATGTAGAAAAGATATTGTAAAACCACAGTATAAATGATTGTAAAATGGCAGGAGTGCAAGACCAGCCTGGGCAACATAGTAAAACCCCATCTCTACAAAAAAATAAGAAAATTAGCCAGACATGGTCATGTACACCTGTAGTCCCAGCTACTCAGAAGACTGAGATGAGAGGATCACTTGAGCCCAGAAGTTCAAGGCTGGAGTGTGCTATGATCCAACCACTGCACTCTAGACTGGGTGCAGAGACCCTGTCTCTTAGCTTACTATAACTTTTTAATTTTTAAAGATTTTTTTACTCTTTTATAATAATTCTTATCTTAAAACATAAACACATTGTACATCTGTACAAAAATATTTTTTCTTTATGCTCTTACTCTATAAGCTTTTTTTCTGTTTTTAAATTTTTTTTTATTTTTTACTTTTAAACTTTTTTTGTTAAAAACCAAGACACAAACACACACATTAGCCTAGGCCTACGCAGGGTCAGAATCATCAACATCACTGTTTCCACCTCCATATCTTGTCCTCCTGGAAGTTTCTGAGGGGCAGTAACACATATGGAGCTGCCATCTTCTATGATAACAAGGCCTTCTTCTGGAATACCTCCTGAAGGACCTTTGGAGGCTGTTTTACAATTAACTTCTTTTTTTGTAAGTTTGAGGAGTACACTCTAAAGTAATGGTAAGAGGCTGTTTTACAATTAATTTCTTTTTTTTGTAAGTTTGAGGAGTACACTCTAAAGTAATGGTAAGAAATCAGTACTGTAAGTTTGTTTACGCCAGCACCACCACAAACGTGAGTAGTGCATTGTACTATGACACGAGTGTGCTGCAATGATGTCACTAGATGATAGAAATTTTTCAGCTGCAGATAATCATATGGGACCCTTGTATATACAGTTTGGTTTTGACTGAAACAGTTATATGGTACGTGACTATATGTGTCCTATTGGTTCTGTCTCACTGGAGAACGCTGATACAGATGCCCTGTATATAATTCAGAGATTATATCCAGTGTCATCCTAATGAAACTGTTTTGTATCTCTGTTGGTTTTTAGAACAGCTTTCTACAAAGTACAGATTTTTGCACTTGATTTCAGACTTGATCTAAATGAGGTAAACCAAGACATCAGCCACTCTGTAATCAATGCAAAAATCGATGCTGGAATAGTGAATTGTCTGAGGAGCTTTCTCTTTTTCTACAAATCCACCTATGAAAAACAGTCTGGGGTGTTTGCTGGGAAATCTGTCACACAAAGATCATGGTGGATAACATGGCACTTTAACCACAGTTTCTAGTGAAATAAAATTAATGGAGCAAAATGCCTTTCTCTAGAGTTATGAATGTAATACCGAGGAGAACAAAATAAATTCTTCCCCACCACACTTAATTAGGTTTTGGAAGGAGGAGGTAAATTAATAAACCAGCATGGCAATGCCCAGAGGTATAGATTTTCAACAGATTACTTATATAAAGCTATAAAAATGCATGGCGTGAGATACTTTTAATGACCCTTAAAACCTTTTTAAAAATAATAATATTTTGAATAATTCAGATTTATTATTATCCCAGAAGTAATGTATTAACAAGGAGGGTATATTGTCCACTAGAAATTATCTCTATATGTGATAATTACATATATCACTATATAGGTAAAATTGTGTCATATAAATATGTATAAAATACTATAGTTATCTGAAAGTGTCCTTTACAATATCCTTGAGAAGAAAAAAAGCTTAATCCTTGAGTAGTGCCTTGGTTCTCATATGAGATAAACCTACTGAGTTTATTTTTCAGATCTTAAAGAGCTTTACCTGGAATTCTAAATATATCAAAGAAATGTAAGAAATGCTGTTCTATTTTATATTCTATGATAGCCAAATAAAATCTTCAGTTGGTGATTAATTTACTTATCCACAATAACTCCTGAATACACAGTTGTTTAGAGCACACATTATTAGGACTTTAGGTGAGAAAAGACAAAGCAAATAGATTTTGACCCACAAAATTACAGATTTGGGGAGGGGCAAGAGTGATAGGAAAAAGTTTTTCTTTTAAAAGTGCAGATGGTTTTTACTTAAATGATAGGCATAAATAAAACACATCAAATGACTTGTCATGTGCTCTCTTTCTCTTAACTTTGTAAGTTTAAATGGACTATAGATGTTTGGAAAGAAGATGTAACACTCACTCTCCTCCAAGTTTCTGATGTATTTGGCTAAGGACAGACAGGCTTAGTGAAAGCCAGCTGGACATATATTTGGCATATCTCAGTGCAGCTTCCTTTGGCCACCAGGGCCCCCGAAGAGAGATATAGAGCTGTAAACAAGGTATAGCACTGTTAACAAAGTATACATAGCTGCACAAGGTAAGTCTTTCCAGATCTGCAAAGCTTAATTTGGTTCTATACTTTTATACCAGAGATGCAAATTACTATTTAGAAAGAACTTAAGCAATATGTGCCCTTACTGAAAAAAAAAGTAATAAGACATCTGGATCTCTGGTTTTCAAGCCAAATTTGGCAGAAACCTTATTCAAAGGAAAAAACAGAATGAATGCTCAGGTATCCGTGAATGGTGTCCTGACTCTAGCTTTCTAGGATCTTGGGAAGCCCATTTCTACCCACATAGTTTTTTCTCCTCCAACCCTATATCCCCAAATGACCACCAAGAGCAATAAGTCAATGGGATATTGAGAAGTGAGTAACGGATTTGTGGATAATATATCTTGGACAAGCTCAGTACTTGTGCATATTTGAGAGACATGGCAAATCTTAAAGCTGTCTAAATGTAGCTTTTATACTACTACAAAAAAATGTGAAAAAACCATAAAGTTTCTTAGCCACTCAAGATCTATAAGTGGAAATTATATCCAAGTATTTTTTTTCACCTTTTATTTTCTTTTATTTTCAATGTTATTAAATTATAAATACACGTAATTATACATTATGAAACCCTAACTGAATCCCTATCATGAGACATGTTATTGGTTCCTTGTGGTCCTCTCATTCTTTCTCTGTAAATCTATCTAGTAGACTATTTTTTTCCCATTTATTTATTTTATTGCATTTTACGTTTTGGGGTACATGTGAAGAACATGCAAAATTGTTGCATAGGAACACACGTGGCAGTGTGATTTGCTGCCTTCCTCCCCATCACCTACATCTGGCATTTCTCCCCTTGCTATCTCTCCCCAGCTTCCCACCCCCCACCCTCCCTCCCCTATTTCCCCCCAACTGACCCCAGTGTGTAGTGCTCCCCTCCCTGTGTCCATGTGTTCTCATTGTTCAACACCCGCCTATGAGTGAGAACATGCGGTGTTTGATCTTCTGCTCTTCTGTCAGTTTGCTGAGAATGGTTTCCAGGTTCATCCATGTCCCTACAAAGGACCCAAACTCATCGTTTTTGATGGCTGCATAATATTCCATGGTGTATATGTGCCACATTTTCCCTATCCAGTCTGTCGTCGACGGGCATTTGGGTTGGTTCCAGGTCTTTGCTATTGTAAACAGTGCTGCAATGAACATTCGTGTACACGTGTCCTTATAGTAGAACGATTTGTAATCCTTTGGATATATACCCAGTAATGGGATTGCTGGGTCAAATGGAATTTCTATTTCTAGGTCCTTGAGGAATCGCCACACTGTCTTCCACAATGGTTGCACTAATTTACACTCCCACCAACAGTGCAAAAGTGTTCCTATTTCTCCACATCCTCTCCAGCATCTGTTGTCTCCAGATTTTTTAATGATCGCCATTCTAACCGGCGTGAGATGGTATCTCAGTGTAGTTTTGATTTGCATTTCTCTGATGACCAGTGATGATGAGCATTTTTTCATATGTTTGTTGGCCTCACGTATGTCTTCTTTTGAGAAGTGTCTGTTCATATCCTTTGCCCACTTTTGAATGGGCTTGTTAGTTTTTTTCTTGTAAATCTGCTTTAGTTCTTTGTAAATTTTGGATATCAGCCCTTTGTCAGATGGGTAAACTGCAAAAATTTTTTCCCAATCTGTTGGTTGCCGATTCACTCTAATGATTGTTTCTTTTGCTGTGCAGAAGCTGTGGAGTTTGATTAGGTCCCATTTGTCTATTTTGGCTTTTGTTGTCAATGCGTTTGGCGTTTTGGTCATGAAGTCCTTGCCTACACCTACGTCCTGAATGGTTTTGCCTAGATTTTCTTCTAGGGTTTTTATGGTGTTAGGTCTTATGTTTAAGTCTTTAATCCATCTGGAGTTAATTTTAGTGTAAGGTGTCAGGAAGGGGTCCAGTTTCTGCTTTCTGCACATGGCTAGCCAGCTTTCCCAACACCATTTATTGAACAGGGAATCCTTTCCCCATTGCTTGTTTTTGTCTGGTTTGTCAAAGATCAGATGGTTGTAGATATGTTGTGTTGCCTCCGAGACCTCTGTTCTGTTCCATTGGTCTATATCTCTGTTTTGGTACCAGTACCATGCTGTTTTGATTACTGTAGCCTTGTAGTATAGTTTGAAGTCTGGTAGTGTGATGCCCCCCGCTTTGTTCTTTTTGCTTAGAATTGACTTGGCTATGCGGGCTCTCTTTTGGTTCCATATGAAGTTTAAGGTGGTTTTTTCCAGTTCTGCAAAGAAGGTCATTGGTAGCGTGATGGGGATAGCATTGAATCTGTAAATTACTTTGGGCAGTATGGCCATTTTCACGATATTGATTCTTTCTAACCATGAACATGGGATGTTTCTCCAGGAGCTGGTTTTTTGAAAAGATCAACAAAATAGACAGACCACTAGCCAGATTAATAAAAAAGAAAAGAGAGAATAACCAAATTGATGCAATAAAAAACAATAAAGGGGATATCACCACAGATTCCACAGAAATTCAAACCATCATCAGAGATTATTACAAACAACTCTATGCACACAAACTAATAAACCTGGAAGAAATGGATAAATTCCTGGACACTTGCCTCCTCCCAAGCCTAAACCAGGAAGAAGCCGAAACCCTGAACAGACCCATAACAAGGTCTGAAGTTGAGGCAGCAATTAAGAGCTTACCACCCAAAAAAAGCCCAGGTCCAGATGGGTTCACAGCTGAATTCTACCAGACATACAAAGAGGAGCTGGTACCATTTCTTCTGAAACTATTCCAAACAATGCAAAAAGAAGGAATTCTTCCCAAATCATTTTATGAGACCAACATCATCCTGATTCAAAAACCCGGCAGAGACTCAACAAGAAAAGAAAACTTCAGGCCAATATCCATGATGAACATAGATGCAAAAATCTTCAATAAAATACTGACAAGCCGATTGCAACAGCACATCAAAAAGCTTATCCACCATGATCAAGTAGGCTTCATCCCGGGGATGCAAGGCTGGTTCAACATACGCAAGTCTATAAACGTAATTCACCACATAAACAGAACCAAAGACAAAAACCACATGATTATCTCAATTGATGCAGAGAAGGCCTTTGACAAAATTCAACAGCCCTTTATGCTAAAAACACTCAATAAGCTAGGTATCAATGGAACGTATCTCAAAATAATAAAAGCTATTTATGACAAACCAACAGCCAATATCATACTGAATGGGCAAAAACTGGAAGCATTCCCCTTGAAATGTGGCACCAGACAAGGATGCCCGCTCTCACCACTGCTATTCAATATAGTATTAGAAGTTCTAGCCAGAGCAATCAGGCAAGAAAAAGAAATAAAGGGCATTCAAATAGGAAAGGAGGAAGTCAAATTGTCTCTCTTTGCAGACGACATGATTGTATATCTAGAAGACCCCATCGTCTCAGCCCCAAACCTCCTGAAACTGATAAGCAAGTTCAGCAAAGTCTCAGGATACAAAATCAATGTGCAAAAATCACATGCATTCCTGTACACCAGTAACAGACTTAAAGAGAGCCAAATCAAGAATAAACTCCCATTCACAATTGCCACAAAGAGAATAAAATACCTAGGAATACAACTAACAAGGAATGTAAAGGACCTCTTCAAGGAGAACTACAAGCCACTGCTCAACGAAATAAGAGAGGATATATCCAAGTATTATATTAGAACATGAAAAATGTGTTATCTAAATCTGAGTCAAACCATACCAAGAAAGCAATGTTTACTACAACTGAAGTTACTTTTTAAATTGAGTTATATATTTTATAAACATATCAATATCATTTTTTTTCTTATCTTTTTTATTCCTCCCTTCTCTAGCCATTCCACCAACAGTCCCAGATGGCCTTAAACAATGTTTCCCAAAGCATGGTACAAACAGTGCTGATGGTACCTATGATGGTTTTATGTGGTTCAAGGTGGTTTGACTTTTACAGTCAATATATAT
Organism: Sapajus apella; assembly: GCF_009761245.1. Lineage (NCBI taxonomy): Eukaryota > Metazoa > Chordata > Mammalia > Primates > Cebidae > Sapajus > Sapajus apella. The sequence goes on along the minus strand of NW_022436968.1, from coordinate 5,325,895 downwards.
AACAAAACAATATAATGAAACACATCAACCTGTGAATTCCCAGGCATAAAATTTAAATAAATACATTTATACAAAATAAAGTGAGTCAATTTAATAAAGCAATAAGGAAACAACAGTAGGGTGGCACTCAGAGGGGGAAAATGTGAGGGTGGCACTCAGTGTGGAAAATGCAGCTGTATATTATAAGGAAAGAAACCGATTCTTAGTGTGAAATAGCATTTGTGGTTTTTTTCCTCTAATGAAGGTAATGTCTCTTTAAGAAAGTGGAATAGCAATTTCCATTGGTGTTTTAGAGAACATTATTTAGAGCATCCACAAGCCCTATCTAATCAAACTGGTAAAAACCCATGAGAGGTCAAAAAAGAAACCAATCCATCTAAAGAATCTAAAAATGCTTGGAATATACAGAGGATACTTTTACAGGGAATCTGCACATGGTAATAACCAAGAGTGTTTAGAGCTAAAGGTGGATTAATCAGAAATGTATTCAGAAGGCACAGAAGGTGGCCAACCTTTACTCAACTGATCTATGGTCTGGACACAAGGCAGGTGCTGCGGGACCTGTAAGGGAGAAGGAGAGAGAGTGCAGTGGCACTGGGATCCAGTGCTGGTTCTGCCAAAGATTGGCCATATGCCCCAGGGGAGCCCATTCAAATCAGGATATTTTAAACACACAAATAATACATGTTTATTATGTATGTCTTCAATGAATGCTAAATAAACATATTACTTTTCCTCCTACCCAGATTTGCCATCACAGATTTTTGGTTAACGTGCTTCTTTGCATGTGTATATGTTCATAAAATTGATGTAATATGTGTTATACAAAACAAAACTAATAACAAAACCCCTCAATGTAGAAATGTATAAAGAAGAAAACTCTCTAATAGTATAATCACCTAAAGGTGACATAGTAAACTTAAGAGATGTATCTTTATAGGATTTTCATATTATACATCTTTAGGGGAGGCCAGTCAATTGGTTATCATAGAAGACTATGAATGATGTCTCCTTGCACTTCAGAAAACACCTACTATATATGGTAGGTAGCTCTGTTTATGAACCTGGAACATTTTTAATGATAAGACTTAATCATATGTGTATATACTTATGTTTACCACAACTGAAATTAGGTTATACATAATGTTCTACAACTGGCATATATTTCAGTTTCTGTAGAATTCAGTACATGTACATCAACTGACATATATTTGGCTTCTGTACAAATCAGTACATGTACAGATGCCTCATTCTTTAATATCTGTAGAGTACGGCATTTACTAATGTCTCAATTTAATTAATTCCTTATTTATGGATGTCTGGATTACATCTAAACATTTTTATAAAAGTGTGGTTACAACCATGAAAATTTATGCTGGAAGATTTCAACTAGAAAATTGGACCCATAAATTATTTGTATAATTAAAATGTATTCACAGACAAAATATAAGTGATTTTCTGAATATCTTCGTAAAATATTTGATAGTCACAATCACCCCCATCCCTCAACATACTTATTTTTAAAAACAAATAAATACCTGTCATCTGCCATGATTATGTTGTATTCTTACTTTTATTTTTTTTTTGCGACGGAGTTTCGCTCTTGTTACCCAGGCTGGAGTGCAATAGCGCGATCTCGGCTCACCGCAACCTCCGCCTCCTGGGTTCATGCAATTCTCCTGCCTCAGCCTCCAGAGTAGCTGGGATTACAGGCACGTGCCACCATGCCCAGCTAATTTTTTGTATTTTTAGTAGAGACGGGGTTTCACCGTGTTGACCAGGATGGTCTCGATCTCTTGACCTCGTGATCCACCCGCCTCGGCCTCCCAGAGTGCTGGGATTACAGGCTTGAGCCACCGCGCCCGGCCTATGTTGTATTCTTTAATAGAGTGGTCCATTTTAATTGGTTGGGTTTTTCCTTTTTCAAAACAACCAGCTCACAGGTGTCTACACAATGCTGAAAAATGAAAGGTTTTTCTAAGGTGATGAGGGAGAAGGTAATTAAGGTATGCATAGTATAGTCTAATTTTAGTTCTTGGTGGGGTGCAGCATCTGGTAGAGAAGAAAACAGAGGCAATAATGTTAGCAAGTAACCAAACCAGACAAGTGAAGAGGTAGACAAAGGTGAGTCTTGCGCAAGTCGTCATGATCAGAAGAGCCTGTAGCTAGCAGGACCTTCAGAATACCTACATGAATAGTGTCACAAAGATAGACCTATCTCTATAAAGAACTGGCTCTAGGTATAATTGTGAACGTGGTGAGACAGGCCTTCTCTGTCCTTCTTCCTCTGAGTGCGTCTCCCCCTTTATAAGAAATCCCTTCCCATCCAACCCAGGATATTTTTCTATCTTGAAAAGCTGGTTTCCAGAGGCCCTCTTCTATTTTACTGCGCTTATTCATTCTTGTAAACTGGGCTGGGTTTTGGGTCTAAAGATGTAGTACGTTACAACAGGAATAGACTTCTAGTCTAATTTTTTCACATTACACATGAACAAACTGAAACCAGGGGAGATTATGTGACCTATCACAGATCACACAGAGAGATTTTATAAATGTTTTATAACTAGTACTCTATCATTCATTCCAGATTTTTTTTCTCACCCATCTACTGAAATTCCTTCTCAATTTCTCAAAGAGGGAGTGTAGCAATTGATGACTAGGTCTTAGTGTCTCTAAGGCATTTGAATTTTAACTGGGGAAAAGGCTTTAACCTGGAAATTTTTTAATACTGGAATTGGAACTTAGATATTGGGAACAAATAGGAGGACACATTGGCGACAGAGAACATCAAATCCTATGTCTTTTCATTCATCAGGCCAGCTATATTCAAACATATCATTTTAGTGAGATATAAGTTTCTAATTTAGTAGATACATACAGCAATTGCAATGCCAGAAAAAATGTAAAAAGCTAAATCCTGCTGGTTTTCTGCTGCTGCTCCTGCAGTATGGTGGAACATAGGTGCTGTTGGTAAAATTCAACTGCCTCATGTAAATAAGTCTTAGGATAATACTGTATTGATGATCAAATGTACAGAAAGATTGAAGTAAAGCCTCCTCAGGATGTAATATCTATAGAAAATGACTGACTTGAGAAGGACCTGGATCTAGCTAGCCATCAGCTTATTCCTATGCTAAATAGTCTGTACAAATTAATCATAAGGTACAAACAGTGGCAGATCAATAGAGAAAGAGAATAAGCAAATTAGTGCCAGAATATGAAAATGTATATAATGGATTTTTAGGGAAAATTTATTGTTTCTTTAAATCTATCCCACCCTACACTGGCTTCTCCAAATGGTAGGTATATCTGTTGTATAAATGTAACACTAAATGTAAACGCTCACATAGATATGATCATTTTGCTGTAAAAGGTCCATGGCCAGAGACCAGAGTAAAGGCTGTGAAATTATAAGAAATATATGTATTGGTCTCTGCCCCCATTCCCTGGAACAGGGCTCCTAAAATCCTTGTAATTTCCTGAGTGATAGGGGAGAATGTGCTAGGAGAATCCTTTGTTCTAATATTTGGTCTTTGACCCTTGTTCCTGACACGGTGATCCTAAATATCCCTTGTAGTTTCCTGGGTGATGGGAGCATCTTTCGTTCTAATGAGACAACTCTCAGTGGGCTCCTGGATGGGTAATGGTCACCAGAAAGACCAAGCTATAGCTATGGAGCTTTCACTCCTCTGTTCCCAATTCTTAGGAAAGGGAAGAGATGCTGGAAATGGTGTTGATAATTGTTCATACCTACATGATGAAGCCTCCATAAAAATCCCTGAACTGTGGGGTTTGGGAAGCTGCTGGAGGTTTCTAGAGGATGGAATGGTGTGAAAGGGCGTGGGAGCTTCATGCCCCTTCCCACATACCTTCCCTTACTGCATCTCTTCCATCTGGCTATTTGCATCCTTTCTTTATAATAAATGAGTAAAGGTAAAGTTCTCTAATTTGCTCCAGCAAATTAATAGAATTCAAGGCGGGGGTCATTGGAACTCCAATTTATAGCTAGCTAATCAAGCCACAACTTGGGGTTTGCATTTGACATCTGAAGTTGCATTAAACATTTGACAGTCTTTTAGGATCAAACCCTTAACCTGTGGGATCTGATACTATATCCCGTTGGATAGTATCAGAATTAAACTGAATTAGAGCTGGTGTCTGCCACCGCATCTGCCAGAAAATTGCTTAGTATGTAGAGGAAACAAAACTCCACACATCTGATGTCAGAGGTGTTGAGTGACTGTGTGAAAGTAGAGAGTAGGAAAAACACTTTGGTTTTTTCTATATCACAACAGTCTCATATGTAGGAAACCCTAAAGACTCTACCAAAAAACTATTTGCACTAAAAAATAAATTCAGTTATTTTGCAGGATACAGAATCAACATATAAAAATCATAGCATTTCTATACACTAACCACAAGATATCTTAAAAAAAAATCCAGAAAACCAATTTATAATAGTTACCAAAAAAAAAAGGAAGAAATTTAACTAAAGGGGTGAATGATCTGTACATTGAAAGCTATAAAACATTTACAAAAATAAATTGAAGATACAGAAAGATACCTTGTGTTCATGGATTAGGAGAATTAATATTGTTCAATGTCCATATTACAAAGTGATAACTAAATTTGAGACTGATTAGAAACTAAAGTATTAGCGGCATTCCAGGTGAAACAATTCCTGGCATGTAGTAGACATCCGTATATTTATTTCGTGTCTTCCTTCTAAGGAGCAAATAAACATATGGCTATCTACTACATGAAAACAAATAAATATATTGGTGTCTACTACATGCCAGGAATTCTGAGAAAGGGATGGAGTGGCTAGAATCAGAAAGTTTGTTAGGCAGCTAAGAGGCTAATATTGAATTATCTTAATTCTAAACTTCAAAATGTTAGCTTTAACTTGAGAAATAGAGTAATTGATTGGGTGTTTTTGGCAAATAGAAAAAAGTAAATACAGAAAAGCATTAGCAGATGGAATGGGTTAGTAGAAGAGAAAGCAAGAGGGATAAGAACCAACATTTGGCTATTAGACTTTGGAGAATATGTAGTGGAAAAAGCAATTATGAGTCTAAGATTTTAAGTCTGAAGGACCAGCAATGTGCTTTTGGCAAAAATGGGAATATGGCAAAAGCTGATTTGAGGAAAAGATACTTGCTTTTGGAAGTGTTGAACATAGTACATCCAGTAAATGTGTCAATGCAGCAGAAGCACTTCATTCAGAACAGGGACTATCATACTTTTATGTCTTGTATTGTTGAGCACATTACTTTTAAAATTGCCACACTATGTCATCCATATCATCAATAAGGTAGGCAACCCCAGCTTTGCTTTAATCTAATAATGTCAATTTTGTGAAGAAAATGTTTGAGTCTATAAAAATTTGAACTTCAGATTTATGATAAGCAGTAGGAAACTATAAAACAAAGGAAAACTTTAAAATTCTGGAATGATTGTATCTTTGTTTCCTTTATGTATTTCAAATTCTCAAATTCTGTCTACCAAAATATTTTTTAAATGAATTTAAATTAAATAGTTTGCTGTATTGGCTTTTTGTGAACCAAAAAAAGAACTTGAAAGAGAATGAGTTTCAGCTCTATTATTTCATTATTCTGGTCCCTGGATAACATTTACACTCAGCCTGAAATAAATTAAGAACAAATGAAATATGTTGCTTTCAGACTTTTCTAAAGCACTCCTAGACCTAGAAGACAAAGGTCTTCATCTTTCTGTCCAGAAAATAGCCTAGCACAGTTTACTGTCCCTGAGACTATTAGTCATCATAATAATATTTACCAGCGTCTTTTGCCTTTAAACTACATAGAAGCAAAAAACTGATTGGAGGGTGGCATGTGTGTTATCATAATACTGATTATTGGGTGAAAAGTGTATTCGTGAGCAAATCTGGTGCTGCCTAGCAACTGTTTCTAGGCAGAGTGGCTGGGAGCCAGTTGCTGTCATCTTTCAGGAGCTATCAGCCTATTTCTACATTCTTATATCTGTTTTGGATTATTTGGATTCCAGCTGTAAGGTACAGTTTTTCTTGGTGACCCTTAAGGCAGTACTAAATACTTTGCTTTTTACTGATTGACACATTAAACCCTTACTTTATACTCATCTCTGAATGTAAAAAATATACAGCTTTTTTTACTGTAATGGAATATATGTCTGAAGTTGGGTACATTAGTGTTTACAAAAACTATTGATGTCCATTATTTTTAGGCCTAAACTAGCACATTCTTAAGTGGTCTAGGACTGCACCCAGGTTTATACCTACTTCTGAGAGTATAAGAAGTGGTATGAAACATGCTTCAGAAACTTCTAACTCATCTTTGATAAATTCATTCCTGGCCTTCTTGTTGTGTTACTAGTTTCACCACTGATCATGTCTATTTTGGCTTTTGTTGCCAATGCTTTTGGTGTTTTCGTCATGAAGTCTTTGCCCATGCCTACGTCCTGAGTGGTGTTGCCTAGGTTTTCTTTGAGGGTTTTTATGGTTTTAGGTCTTATGTTTAAGTCTTTAATCCATCTTGAGTTAATATTTGTATAAGGTATAAGGAAGGGGTCCAGTTTCTGTTTTCTGCATATGGCTAGCCAGTTTTCCCAACATCATTTATTTTCATGAGAAGCCTCTCTTCATTCAGTAGACAATATAGGACTTAAGAGCATAGGATTTGGATATAGATCCTTATTTTGGGATGTTCACCTTTCTGAGCCTCAATTTCCAGGTCTGAAAAGAAGGATAAGAATATCATTTAGAAAAGTTGTTATGAGGATTACATTTATATATTCTTTTCACAAGCCTTTGTGTATTACTATGTATCAGGCACTTTTTAAAGTACTCAACAAAACAAATAATTCCTACTCTCATGAAACTTGTAGTTTCGGGGAAGAATAAAGTCTTATTTTAAAAAGTAAATACATAAGCACAATGACAAAATCTGATATGAAAGAAAATATAACAAGTGTTTAATTGGAAGTAAAATTTAGATGGTGGTGAGCTTGTTGAAAGAAAGGCTTGGTTAGGAGGTGACATTTAAAATTACAATAGAAGGATAAGTAGGATTTAGGCAAAGGAGCAAAGGATAGAGGGCATTACATAAGGCAGCCTGGTACTTCCTAGAGACTGAGAGAAGGCCATTATGACGGGAGAGGTGTTACAGAGTGCAGTCAGAGATGTGGCCTTGGGCAGAATTTGTGTGACCTGTGTATGAGGGCTGTATTAGTCCATTCTCTCACTGATCTGAAGAACTACCCGAGGTTGGGTAATTTATAAATCAAAGAGGTTTAATTGACTTGCAGTTCTGCAGAGCTAGGAGGCCTCAGGACACCTACAATCATGGCAGAAGAGGAAGCAAACACGTTGTTCTTCACATGGCAGCAGCAAGGAGTAGTGCCAAGCAAAGAGGGAATCTCCCCTTATAAAACCGTCAGATCTTATGAGAACTCACTCACTGTTACTAAAACAGCAGCATGGGGGTAACCACCTCCATGATTCAGTTACCTCCCACAACATGTGGAGATTATGGGAACTACAATTCAAGATGACATTTGGGTGGAGACACAGCCAAACCATATCATTCTACCCTTTGCATCTCCAAAATCTCATGTAGTCACATTCAAAACACAATCATGCCTTCCCAACAGTCCCCCCAAATCTTAACTCATTCTACTATTAACCCAAAAGTCCAAGTCCAAAGTCTCATCTGCGATAAGGAAAATCCCTTTCACCTCTGAGCCTGTAAAATCAAAAGTAAGACAGTTACTTCCTAGTTACTGTGGGGTACAAACATTGGGTAAATATACCTATCCAAAATGGGAGAAATTGGCTAAAACAAAGGGGCTACAGACCCCATGCAAGTCTGAAACCCAGTGGAGCAGTCAAACATTAAAGCCCTAAAATGATCTCCTTTGACTCCATGTCTCACATCCAGGTCACACTGATACAAGAGGTGGGTTCCCATGGTCTTGGGCAGCTCAGCTCCTGTAGCTTTGCAGAGTATAACCCCCTCCTGGCTGCTTTTAGGGGCTGCTGTTGATTATCTGTAGCTTTTCCAGGTGCAGGGTGCAAGCTATCTGTGGATCTACCATTCCAGGCTCTGGATGACAGTGGTCATCTTTTCACAGCTCCACTATGCAATGCCCCAGTGGAGACTCAGTGTGGGGGCTCCCACCCCACATTTCCCTTCTGCACTGCTCTACAGAATTTCTCCACAAGGGCTCCATTCCTGCAGCACACTTCTGCCTGGACATCCAGGCATCTTCTGAATCTAGGCAGAGGTTCCCAAACCACTTCTGTGCACCTGCAGGCTCAACACTGTGGAAGTTTCAAAGGCTTGGAGCTTGCACTCATTGAAGCCATGGCCAAAAATGTATCTTGGCCCCTTTTAGCCATAGCTGGGATGGGGGGCACCAAGTCCTGAATCTGCATACAACAGGGAGGACCTGGACTCAGCCCATGAAACCATTTTTTCCTCCTTGGCTTCCAGGCCTGTGATGGGAGGGGCTGCTGTGAAGGTCTTTGACATACCCTGGAGACATTTTCCCCATTGTCTTGGGGATTAACATTTGGCCTCTCATTACTTATGCAAATTTCTGCAACAGGCTTAAATGTTTCCCCAGAAAATGGGTTTTTCTTTTCTATCACATTGTCAGGCTGCAAATTTTCCAAACTTTTATCCTCTACTTCCTTTTGAACACTTTGCCACTTAGAAATTTCTTCTGCCAGATACCCTACATCATCTCTCCCATGTTCAAAGTGCCACAGATCTCTAGCGCAGGTGCAAAATGCCACCTGAGTCTTTGCTGAAGCATAGCAATTCCCTCTAATTCCCAACAAGTTTCTTATCTCCTTCTGAGACCACCTCAGCCTTGACTTCATTGTCCATATCACTCTCAGTATTTTGGTCAAAGCCATTCAATAAGTCTCTGGGAAGTTCCAAACATTCCCACATCTTCTTGTCTTCTGAGCCTTCCAAGTTTCTGGGAAGCCCCGAACTTTCCCATATTTTCCTGTCTTCTTTGGAGCCCTCTAAACTGTTCCAACCTCTGCCTCTTATACAATTTCAAAGTCACTTCCACATTTTTAGGTATTCTTATAGCAGCAGGCCACTCTACTGGTACCAGTTTACTATATTAGTCCTTTCTCACACTGCTGTGAAGAAATACTTGAGACTAGGTAATTTATAAGGGAAAAAGGTTTAATTGACTCACAGTTCTGCAGGGCTGGGGAGGCCTCAGAAAACACAATCATGGTGGAAGGGGAAGCAAACACATTCCTCTTCATATGGTAGCAGAAAGGAGAAGTGCTGAACAAAGAGGGAAAAGCCCCTTGTAAAACCATAAGATCTTGTGAGAACTCACCCACTATCAAGAGAATAGTCATGGGGGTAGCCACCCCCATGACTCATGACTCAATTACCTGCCACGGGGTCTCTCCCATGACATGTAGGGATTATGGGAACTACAATGCAAGATCACATTTGGATGGGGACACAGCCAAACCATTTCAAAGACCATATTAAGGAGTTTTACTGTTATTGAGCAAAGGGGGCTTGCTACCCAATGTGCTAGAAGCCAATAATATGACATCTGGTTTTTGAGAAAAGCTTTGTATTGCAAATTGACTCACAAGTGACAAAAGTCAAGTGCAAATCTTTCTCCTTGTGCTGAATTTAAGGCAGTCATTTTATTTAAAAAGATTTAGGGGGAGGATTCTGGGATTAGCAGGTGATTGGTGGAAGGAAAGGTGAGGTCTTGAAAGTCCTCAGGCATGTGCATTTACCTCTTCATGCTAACTCATGGGTCCCATGTGCATATTCAAGGGTGGGTTCACATGAAACATGCAGTGGAAATTCAGACAGTGACGTCAGCAGGCTCATTCTGTGCAGACTCCAATTGGTCATATTGGTTCCAACTGATATCAGCTGGCTTCATTATCTTACAAGTGGAGGGATTTTCAGTGTTTCAGCAAGTTGTTTCTCATCTGCCATCCTGCAAACTCAAGAATTTCTGTTAGTTACTGGTTTAAGTCTTTGGGGCACAGTTTCATTACTTCCATTTAAATGTAATGAGAGGCAATGACTTTAAGCAAAGGTATAATATCATTTATCTATTTAAAAGATCTGAGGACAGTGCTTGGAACACAATACTTACTTGGTAAACGAAGTTATATTTACATGGTCCTTGCTTTCCAATATTTATGAGGTATAACATACCTGGGTCACAGTTTTGCTCTCTACCCCAAACTCTTGCCACCACTCTTTAATTAGCTCAGCCAGTGCTCCCACTTCAGAAATCCTTGACATCCACAATTCCAAGGGGCCACTCTTTGGAGCTTCTCTGGACCAAAGGCTTCCCTATCTGTGAAATTTTGTATGCCAGCAAACTTCTAGGCCTCCAGAGTGGTAAGAAATGAGGATGAAAAGAAAGCCAAGTTGTGAAAAGTTGCTTTGAGGCTAACAAATTGGTACTTTCGATACCAGTGGGCTTGGTGGGGTGGGGGGTCCGAAAATGCCGGTGGAACCTTGACTGCAGCCACTGTGCAGGCTCTTGACACCATCACAAGAATTAATTCAAGGACAAGTCAGAAAATAGTGAAGGTTACAGAGATTAATTGCAAAGGGAAAAGAACACCCTCAATAAAAGGAGTTCCGGGGTACTCAAGAGAGAGTCACCCACAAGGAGGTTTGGGGCTGTTACCTTTATGGGTTTCTTTAACCAAGGGGTTGAGTATTCATGAAAATTCCTGGAAAAAGGTAGATATTTCTAGGAACTGTGATGCCACCCATTTTTATACTAAATATGGGTGTTCTTGGAACTGTCATGGCACTGAGGGGGGGTGTGATTTAGTATGTTAATGCATGTATAGTAAGGTCCTATTTGTGAAATGTAGGTCAAATCCAGTGCCAGGTTGGGTTCAGTCAGTCTTAGCCAGCTTGGTCCACATTTTGTTTTTCAGGGTTTTATCAGCCCATAGCCTCTAGTCATGTGAAACGCTGCCTGGAGTTGTTTTAATCTTCCGGAATCACCCGCATTTTTCCTGTCTCACTTTATCCTGTGGGGGGTAGGAAAAAAGCAACACTGAACTTTATAGTTCCCTAAACACCATGGCACATGCTGTTCCCTGTGCTTGAAATGTCTCCTGTTTCCAGGATCACCTTCAGGCTCCTAGTCATCCTGTAGTTCTAGCTTGGCTCTCATCTCTTCTAGGAAGCCTTCCTTGGCAAATAAAAGTAGTTAATCACATTACACCTTGTGTATAGCTCTTAATGTTCTTGTGCCTTACAATCATGTTTATGGTTTTGTCTCCCTGATTTGAACTCTTTGAGAGCAAGAACTTCTGTTCTGTGTTCTCAGTGTCTGATGTAAGGAATTTCATCAAGATTTTTTGAGTTCTCAAGTTTCACTAAAAAATAAAATACCCTAATAAAAAGTTGGCAAATCAGCTGTAAACTACTGGCAATTTCCCTGTGTAGTAATCTAAACCATGTTACTTTGCTGAAGTTTATTCAGATATCTTTGCTCTAAAACTTGGCACCAAGTTCTAAGAAAATATTCTATTTTTATTCACTTTCATACTTTGATTCAAATATAAAAATATGTTTAAGAAAAGACATAGAAGTCTCATTCCTGTTTTTGCCTTTCCGTTTTCTCTCTAGTTCCTGTAGTTTAACGTTTGTATTCATGTATATTTGTATTCATGTATTCCTCCTAGCATTTCTTTATGCAAATATAAATGTATTCTTTTTTCTCCTTTCTTACATAAAAATAGTCTAGAATATACACTGTTTTATTCTTTGCTTTTGTTGTAACATAAAAATTTACTCTGGACTGGGCATGTGGCCCACGCCTGTAATCGCAGCACTTTGGGAGGGCGAGGCAGACAGATCACCTGAGGTCAGGAGTTCAAGACCAGCCTGACCAACATGGTGAAACCCCATCTCTACTAAAAATACAAAAATTAGCCAGGCGTGGTGGCACATCCCTGTAATCCCAGCTACTTGGGAGGCTGAGGCAGGAGAATCACCTGAACCCGGGAGTTTGAGGTTACAGTGAGCTGAGATCGCACGACTGCACTCCAGCATGGGCAACAAGAACGAAACTCTATCTTAAAAAAAAAAAAAATTATTCTGGAAAGTCTGGGCACAGTGGCTTACACTTGTAAACCATCCCAGCACTTCGAAATGGGAGGACTGCTTGAGCCCAGGAGTTCAAGACCAGCCTGAGCAATAGAGTGAGAGCTCATCTCTACAAAATAATTTTAAAATTAGCAGGATGTGGTAGCCCACATCAGGAGGCTGACATGGGAGAATCACTTGAGCCCAGGAGGTGGAGGTTGCAGTAAGCAGAGATGGTGTGACAGAGTGAGACACTATTCTGGAGATGTTTCCAAGTCAGTACTAGATAGAATATTCCTTTTTCTTTTTTGCAGATGCATAGTTTTCCATTGTATAGATATACTGGGATTTATTCAACCAGTCCCCTACTGCTGGATACTTGTGTTCTAATTTTTTGCTTTATAAACAAAAAAATTACAATTGTTTGTACAACTATCATATTAGCACAGATACTATCTATTTATCTAACATACAGTCATGCAAAAAACTGCATAAAATGTTTTGGTCAATGATCAACTGCATATACTATGGCCATCACATAAGATTACAATACTATATTTTTTACTGTAACTTTTCTATGTTTAGATACACAAATACTTAGATAGTGTTAAAATTGCCTATGGTATTCATTACAGTAACGTGTTACAGGCTTGTAGCCTAGGAGCAATAGGCTAACCTAACTTTCTTCTAGGTTTGTGTAGGTACACTCTGCAAATTCACCCAATGACTAAATCTCCTAATAATACATTTCTCAGAACATATTCATAATATGTATATTATGAGAATCCTCTAAATAAATCAAAGGTAAATGCATCTGAAATTTTAGTAGATATTTCTAGAAACCCTTTCCTGATGGCTATTCCATTTTTCTTTTTTTTTTAAAGTTTTTATTTAATTATAGTTTTATTTTTTATTTTTCCATAAGTTATTGGGGGTACAGGTAGTATTTGGTTACATAAGTAAGTCCTTTAGTGGTGATTTGTGACATTTTGGTGTACTCTTCATCTGAGCAGTATACACTGCACCATATTTGTATTCTTTTATCCCTCACTGCCCTCCCAATTTTCCTCTAATGTCCCCAAAGTCCATTGTATCATTATTATGCCTTTGTGTCCTAATAGCTTTGGTCCCACATATCAGTAAGAAGACATGACGTTTGGTTTTCCATTCTTGAGTTTCTTCACTTAGAATAATAGTATCCAGTCTCATCCAGGTTACTGCAAATGCTGTTAATTTATTCCTTTTTATGGCTGCATAGTATTCCATCATATAGATATAGATACCACAGTTTCTTTATCCATGCATTGATTGATGGGCATTTGGGTTGGTTCCATGACTTTGCTATTGTGGACTGTGCCACTATAAACGTGTGTGCAAGTATCTTTTTCAAATAATGACTTATTTTCCTCTGGGTAGATACCCAGTAGTGGGATTGCTGGATCAAATGGCAGTTCTACTTTTAGTTCTTTAAGGAATCTCCACACTCTTTTCCATAGCAGCTGTACTACACCAGCAGTGTAGAAGTGTTCCCTGTTCACCACATCCAAGCCAACATCTACTGTTTTTTAATTTTTTTATTATGATAATTTTTTTATTGTGGTCATTCTTGCAGGAGTAAGGTGGTATCGCATAGTGGTTTTGATTTGCATTTCCCTGATTGTTAGTGATGTTGAGCATTTTTTTCATATGTTTGTTGGCCATTTGTATATCTTCTTTTGAGAATTGTCTATTCATGTCCTTAGCCCAGTTTATTGATGGGACTGTTTATTTTTTCTTAATGATTTGTTTGAGTTTACTGTAGATTCAGGATATTAGTCCTTTGTTAGATGTATAGATTGTGAAGATTTTCTCCCACTCTGTGGGTTGTCTGTTTACTCTGCTGACTGTTCCTTTTGCCATGTAAAAGTTCTTTAGTTTAATTAGGTCCCAGCTATTTATCTTTGTTTTTATTGCACTTGCTTTTGGGTTCTTGGTCATGAAATTCTTGCCTAAGCCAATGTCTGGAAGGATTTTACCAATGTTGTCTTCCAGAATTTTTAGAGTTTCAGGTCTAAGTCCTTAATACATCTTCAGTTGATTTTTGTATAAGGTGAAAGATGAGGATCCAGTTTCATTCTCCTACACACGGCTTGCCAATTATCCCAGCACCATTTGTTGAAAAGGGTGTCCTTTACCCACTTTATGTTTCTGTTTGCTTTGTCAAAGATCAGTTAGTTGTGTGTGTTTGGGTTTATTTCTGGGTTATCTATTCTGTTCCATTGGTCTATGTGCACATTTTTATACAAGTACCACTCTTTTTTGGTGACTATGGCCTTATAGTATAGTTTGAAATCAGGTATTATGATGCCTCCAGATTTGTTCTTTTTGTTTAGTCTTGCTTTGGCTATGTGGGCTCCTTTTTGGTTCCACATAAATTGTAAGATTATTTTATCTAATTACGTGAAGAATGAAGGTGGCATTTTGATGAGGATTGTGTTAAATTTGTTTTTGCTTTTGGCAGTATGGCCATTTTCACAATATTGATTCTACCTATCCATGAGCATTTGATGTGTTTCCATTTGTTTGTGTTGTCTATGATTTCTATCAGCAGAGTTTTGTAGTTTTCCTCATAGAGGTCTTTCAATTCCTTGGTTAGGTATATTCCTAGGTATCTTTTTTTTTGGAGCTTTTGTAAAAGGGGTTGAGTTCTTGATTTGATTCTCTGCTTGGTCACTATAGGTATGTAGAAGAGCTACAGATGTGTGTACATTAATCTTGTATCTGGTAACTGCTGAATTTTTAAATCAGTTCTAGGAGCTTTCTGGAGGAGTTCTTAAGATTTTTGAGTTAAACAATCATATTATCAGCAAACTGTGACAGTTTGACTTCCTCATTACCAATTTGGATGCCTTTTATTTCTTTCTCTTGCCTGATTGCTCTGGCTAGGACTTCCAGTACTATGTTGAAGAGCAGGGGTGAGAGTGGGCATCCTTGTCTTACTTCAGTTCTCAGAAGGAATGCTTTCAACTTTCCCCATTCACTATTATGTTGGCTGTGACTCTGTCATAGATGGCTTTTATTACATTAAGATATGTCCTTTGTATGCTGATTTTGCTGAAAGTTTTAATCATAAAGTGATGCTGGATTTTGTCAAATTCTTTTTCTGCATCTATTAAGATGATCATTTGATTTTTGTTTTCCATTTTGTTTATGTGGTGAATGACAGTTATTGACTCATGTATATTAAACCACCCTGCATCCCTGGTATGAAACCCACTCGATCATGGTGGATTATCTTTTTAACATACTGTTGGATTCTGTTAGCTAGTATTTTGTTAAGAATTTTAGCATCAATGTTCATCAAGGATATCAGTCTGTAGTTTTCTTTTTTTGTATGTCCTGTCCTGGTTTTGGTATTAGGGGGATGTTGGCTTCATAAAATGAATTAGGGAGGGTTCTTTCTTTCTTTATCTTGTGGAATAGTGTCAAAAAGATTGGTATCGATTCTTCTTTGAATGTCTGGTAGAATTCTGCTGTGAATCCATCTGGTCCTGGACCTTTTTTCTTGGTAATTTCTTAATTACCATTCCAATCTTGCTGCTTACTATTGGTCTATTCAGGGTATCTAATTCTTCCTCATTTAAGCTAGGAGGATTGTATTTTTCCAGGAATTTATCCATCTCTTCTAGGTTTTCTACTTTATGTGTGTAAAGGTGCTCATAGTAGCCTTAAATGATCTTTTGTATTTCAGTTGTAATATCTCCTGTGTTGTTTCTTAGTGAGGTCATTTGGATTTTCTCTCTTCTTTTCTTGGTTAATCTTGCTAATGATCTATCAATTTTATCTTATATTTTTATTTTTATTTATTTTTTTTTTGAGACAGAGTCTTGCTTTGTTGCCAGGTGCCAGGCTTGAGTGCAGTGGCGTGATCTTTGCTCACTGCAACCTCTGCCTCCGGGTTCAAGCAATTCTTCTACCTCAGCCTCCCAAGTAGCTGGGACTACAGGCACATGCTACCACCCCCAGCTGATTTTTGTATTTTAGTAGAGACAGGGTTTCATCATGTTGGCCAGGATGAGCTCAATCTCTTGACCTTATGATCCGCCTGCCTCGGCCTCCCAAAGTGCTGGTATTAAAGGCATAATCTACCATGTCTGGCCTTATCTTTTTTTTTTTTCTTCTAGAGACAGAGTTTCACTCTTGTTGCCCAAGCTGGAGTGCAATGGTGCAATCTTGGCTCACTGCAACCTCTGCCTTCTGGGTTCGAGCAATTCTGCTGCCTTGGCCTCCTGAGTAGCTAGGATTACAGGCATGTGCCACCATGCCTGGCTAACTGTGCATTTTTAGTGGAGATGGGGTTTCACCATGTTGGTCAGGCTGGTCTTGAACTCCCAACCTCAGGTGATCCGCATGCCTCAGCCTCCCAAAGTGCTGGGATTACAGGCATGAGCCACTGCTCTCATTATTTATCTTTTCAAAGAACCAGCTTTTACTTTCTTTTTTGTTTTGTTTTTGTTGTTGTTGTTGTTTGTTTGTTTCAATTTCATTTAGTTCTTCTCCGATCTTGGTAATTTCCAATTTCCTTTCTTCTGCTGGGTTTGGGTTTGGTTTGTTCTTGTTTCTCTAGTTCCTTGAGGTATAACCTCAGAATGTTATTTTGTGCTTTTTCAGTGTTTTTGATGTAGGTGGTTAGGGCTATGAACTTTCCTGTTAGCATCACCTTTGCTGTATCCTAAGGTCTTGATAGGTTGAGTAATTATTATCGTTCAGTTCAAATAATTTTTGGATTTCCATCTTTGTTTTTGACCCACTGTTCATTCAGGAGCAAGTTATTTAATTCCCATGTATTTGCATGGTTCTGAAGGCTCCTTTTGGAGTTGATTTCCAGTTTTCTTTCACTGTGGTCTGAGAAAGTGCTTGATATAACACCAGTTTTCTTAAATTTATTGAGGTTTGTTTTATGACCTATAATATGGTCTATCTTGGAGCAGGTTCTATGCACTGTTGAATAGAATGTGTATTCTGTGGTTGTTGGATGAAATGTTCTGTGTATATCTGCAAAGTTCATTTGTTCCAAGGTATATTTTAAATCCACTATTTCTTTATTGACTTTCTGTCTTGATGGCTGATCTAGTGCTGTCAGTGGAGTATTGAAATCCCCCACTATTACTGTGTTGCCATCTATCTCATTTCTTAGGTCTATTAGTAATTTTTTCATAAATTTGGGAGGACCAGTGTTAGGTGCATATATGTTTAGGATTGTGAAATTTTCCTGTTGAACAAGGCCTTTTACCATTATGTAATGTTCCTCTTTGTCTCTTTTAACTGCTGTCGCTTTAAAATTTGTCTTGTCTGATATAAGAATAGCTACCTCTGCTGACGTTTGGTGTCTATTTGCATGAAATGTCTTTTTCTACTCCATTACTTTTTTCTAAATGTGTGGCCAGAGTTTCCAGAACTTTTTATTGCTTTTTCTTTAAGCTATCTATTTCTTTGAATATTTCTCCCTTCACTTCTTGTATCATTTTTTGGATTTCCTTGCAGTGGGCTTTGCCTTTCTCTGGTCCCTTCCTGATTAGCTTACTAACCTCCTGAATTATTTTTCAGGTAAATCAAGGATTTCTTCTTGGTTTGGGTCCATTGCTGGTAAACTAGTGTGATTTCTGGGGGGTGTTGAAGAACCTAGTTTTGTCATATTTCTAGGGTTGGTTTTCTGGTTCCTTCTCATTTGGGTAGGCTCTGTCAGAGGAAAGGTCTAGGGTTGAAGGCTGTTGTTCAGATTCTTTGTCCCACAGGTTGTTCCCTGATGTAGTACTCTCCGTTTTCCTGTGGATATGGCATCCTGTGAGCTGAGCTGCAGTGATTGTTGTCTCTCTTCTGGGTCTAGCCACCCAGTGAGTCTGCCCGGCTCTGGGCTGGTGCTAAAGGTTGTCTCCGGAGTCCCATGATGTGAACCATCTATGGGTCTCTCAGCCATGGATACCAGCACCTGTTGCGGTGGAGGTGGCAGGGGCTTGCAATGAACCGTGAGGGTTCTTAGCTTTGGTTGCTTAATGCTCTGTTTTTGTGCTAATTGGCTTCCTTCCAGGAGGGGGTGCTTTCCAGAAAGCATTAGCTGTAGCAGTAGAGGGAGGGACCAGTGGTAAGTGGGGCCCTAGAATTCTCAAGATTATATGCCTTTTGTCTTCTGCTACCAGGGTGGATAGGGAAGGACCATCAGGTGGGGGTGGGGCTAGGTGTGTCTGCGCTCAGACTCTCCTCAGGTGGATCTTGCTGTAGCTGTGGGGCTGGGGGTGAGACTCTCAGGTCACTGGAGTTGTGTACCTAGGACGATTATGGCTGCCTTTGTTGAATCATGCAGGTTGTCAGGGAAGTCGGGGAAAGCTGGCAGTCACAGGCCTCACCCAGCTCCCACCCAAACTGAAGGGCTGATCTTATTCCGACTGTGCCTCCCCCTACCCCGTGACAGCCCCCAGTCTGTTTCCAGGCAGAGAGCATCACAGGCTTAAAAACTTTCCTTGGGCTACCCACCTCTCAGCTGCAAAAGAAAAAGCTTCACTCTTACCCCACCTGTGGAGTCTGCACACCGGATTTGAGTTCTGGCCAGGAGGCTTCTCACCCCATTCAAATCGTTACAAAGTTCAGCTAGAGAATCCCTTCTCCCTGTGGAGTTTTACCCCTTGCTCCTCTAGTCAACTTCCCGATGGATCCCTGTGGTGCCCGGCAGGAATGGCCTGCTAGGGAATGCAGCAAGTTCCCAGGGCCTTTCTGCTGCTTCCTCTACCACTGTATTTCACCTGGCTCTCTAAATCACTCAGCTCCAGGTAAAGTCAGAAATTTCTCCCACAAACAGACCTTCAGCTTCTCCAGTGGGGTTGTGTGTTCAGGAGAGGAGAGTCTCCTTTTCCCAATTCTGCAGTTGGGGCACTTACAGTATTTGGGGTGTAATGCTGTAAAAGTGTGGGTCCTGCAGGAGCAGTCCACTTCCTTCAGAGGGTCTGTGGGTCCTCTCGGGATTGCTGGTTTGTTTTTGTAGTTCAATCTGGAGCTGAAATTCAAATGTGAGCTTCTGCAAGCTGCTCTGTCCACACTGCAATCTAGTCCTGCTTTCCATCCGCCATGATCTCCTGCTTTTGTTGTTGTTTTCATTCCATTTTTCTACTCCTACCAGCAATATTTGAAAGTGTCTGTTTCCCAATAGCCTCTCCAATAATGTGCTATAGGAGTTTTTGATTTTGCCAATGGATCGTTGAGGAATTCTATCTCAGTGTAATATTAATTCGCACTTTTATTGGTGAAGTTTAGCATCATCTCATTTTCTTAGTAGCTATTTGTATTTTTTTCCTGTGAACTATTCATTCATATCCTTTGCTCACTTGTCTATAAAGTTGGCCTTTTCATTCTAGAAGCTTTTATATATGAGAATACATATAATACATACTCAGTTTATGCTATGAATTGCAATTGTCTTTTCTATTTGTCATTTCTGATTTCATTTTGCTAATGGGATATTTTGACATACATAAATGTTTGGTTTATATGTGTTTACATTTGACTATTATGCTATTCAGATTTTTTTTTTTTTTTTTTTTAATTTCAAGTTCCAGGATACATGTGCAGGAAGTGCAGGTTTGTTGTATAGGTAAACACTTATGGTGGTTTGCTGCACTTATCAACCCATCACCTAGGTATTAAGCACTGCATGCTTTAGCTATTTATCTTGATGCTCTCCCTTCCCCCGTCCTCCATGACAGGCACCAGTGTATGTTCTCCTCCCTGTGTCCATGTGTTTTCATTGTTCAGTTTCCACTTGTGAGAACATGCAGTGTTTGGTTTTCTGCTCCTGTGTTAGTTTGCTGAGGATAATGGGTTCCAGCTCCATCCATGTCCCTACAATGGACATGATCTTGTTCGGTTTTTATGGCTGCAGTATTCCATGGTGTATACGTACCACATTTTCTTTATCCAGTCTATCACTGTTGGTCATTTGGGTTGATCCCATGTCTTTGTTATTGTGAATAGTGCTGCAATGAACAAACCAAGCAACTACCCAGATTTTGACTCATAGTTAAAAAGGTCTTGGCCAGGCCAGGCACAGTGGCTCGCACCTGTAATCCCAGGACTTTGGGAGGCTCAGGCACGCAGGTCACTTGAGACCAGGAGTTCAAAACCAGCCTGCCCAACAGTTCAAAACCCCGTCGCTACTAAAAATATAAAAAATAAGCCAGGCATGGTGGCGGGTGCCTAAGCAAAAGAATTGCTTGAACCCAGGAGGTAGAGGTTGTAGTGAGTTGGTATTACACCACGGTACTCCAGAGTGAGACAATGTCTCAATTTAAAAAGAAAGAAAGAAATGAAAGAAAGGTCTTGGCTAGGCTCCATGGCTCTTCCCTCTAATTCCAGTGCTTTGAAAGGCTGAGGTGGGAAGATTGCTTGAGCCAGGCATTTGAGACCAGCCTGGGCAAGAGAACGAGGCTCCATCACTGCAAAAAATTTAAAAATATTTTTAATTAAAGAAGAAAGGTCTTCTGATGATTCTAATAAATATCACCTCTGTTGCTTTCTAATACTTTTTTTTTTTTTTTTTGAGAGGGTGTCTCACTCTATCACCAGCCTGGAGTGCAGTGGTGCGTTCTCAGTTCACTGCAAACTCCAACTCCCCCGTTAAAGTGATTCTCCTGCCTCAGCCTCCTGAGTAGCTGAGATTACAGGCACGCGCCACCATGCCCAGATAATTTTTGTATTTTTAGTAGAAACGGGATTTCACCATCTTGGCCAGGATGGTCTTGATCTCCTGACCTCCTGATCTGCCTGCCTTGGCCTCCCAGAGTGCTGGGATTACAGGTGTGAGCTACTGTGCCCAGCCATTTTCTAATACTTTAATCATTTCATTTTTTTACATTCAAATTGTTGCTCCATTTGGGCTTATTTCTGTATCCCCATAACATTGTATGAGGCAGATCTGGCTTTCTTTTCTTTCAACTTGCCACTCCATTTTCCCAATACTATTCATTTCTTTAAAAGTCCATCTTAACCTTGATTTGGCATGCAGTCTTCACTGTACACTAAATCCCGTATGCATTCAAGTCTTTCTCCGGACTTTCTACTCTGTTTCATTAGTCTGTCTTTTCATAAGCCAATCCTACACCCTTAATTATTGATGCATTATAGTATGTTTAAACCCCTAATAAAAATAGTACCCTTATTGCTTTTTTTTATCAGAATTTCCCAGACTATTCTTTGTTCACTTTTCCCCCATAGGAATTTTATAATTGGTTTGTCTAGTTCCAGGAAAACAAAATCTGTATTTTTTTGTTATTGTTCCTTAGCAACTTGTAAATGTAATACAACTGCTTTATGATAATCAGTCTTTCTGTCAAAGAACACAGTCTTTACATTTGTCTAAGTTAACTTTTGTATCCTTTTTATTAGAAAGTTTCTTCTCTAGGTTCTGAATATTTCTTAATTATTAATACTTTGTCATTTGTTGTTTTTCATATGGGACTTACGTGCCCATTATTTCTAAATCATTATTTACATATATGAAGACTATTAATTTCTGTATATTAATAATTTTATATCTTGCCACTTTGCTGAATTTTCTTATAATCATTTTCATTTGGTATCTGTTGGATTTTTCAGGTGTACAATCATACCATCTGAAAATATAGAAATATATATTTCCCCCAACTTTTATACCTCTAATTTTCTATTATATTGGAGGTATAGGCAATCAGTTACAGAATGTTAACAAGTAGTGGTGATTGTGGGCATCTTTGTCTAGTTTAGGAAGAATATCTTCAGTATTTCTCAACTAGGAAATGGGCTAGCCTTAGAGTTAAAATAAAATATGTATAACTGTATAAAGTTTTCATCCATTCTTATTTTGAGTGCTTTTTAAAAAATCAAGAATAGTTTTTATTAAATTCCTTTTAGAAACTATAAATGTAAGCATAATTTTTCTCCATAAATTTATTAATATGGTAAATTACATTAATATATTTTGTATTACTGATTTATTCTTGCATTCTTATGCAAGTGTTAAGAAGGAATCTCACTTGATTGTGGCATATTATTCTCTTAATGTGCTACTTTGTTAATATTTTAAGTCTTCTGAATTGATATTCATAACTAAAGTTGATAATTCTTTTTTGCAATCTATCAGGCTTGAATATCAATGTTATAACTTATAGTCTGGAAGTTTTTATTTTTCTAAAATCTGGGACAGTTCAAACAGTATTACCTACGCTCTGAAGATTCTTCTGTGAGACTAGATGGGTACATTTGGAGTTGAGGAGATATTTGCAACATATATAAGCAATAATTAAGCTAATTTGCAACCTCTTTTTTAGGATTTTCCTCAATTCCAACACAAAATTTCAGTATTATCTTATAGCGTCGAACCTTGATATTTTAAAATATGCTTACGCTTCTATAATTGATTAATTTCTATAGTAATTGAGCCCTATGGAATTTCTAAGTCAGCTCGGGTGAATTTTGAATGATTTCATTTTCCTGGAAAAATCATTCATTTCATCATCCAAATTTTCAAACTTATTTGCACAGAGTTGTACAAAGCAGCTTCATAATTCCTTTTGTTTCTGTTATTCTTTTCATCTTCTCATTTTTTTTTTTAACTATTTGCTGTATTTTAGTTTGGGAAGTAAATTAATGTGTCTTATTTTCAGTGTATTTATACCTGTCTGTTTCTCCTTGTATATTTTATAGCTTTGACTTCTTGCAAGTAATTGCTAAGTTGTTTGGTATACAGATATTCATAACTTATCTTCCTTGTGAGTTCTCATACTTGGCATTTTTAAAAAAGTCTTATAAATCGCTTTTGGGTTTGCATTCTACATTTACTGATATTAAAAACACTCCCTATGCTTTCTTGTAGTTCATATTTGTTCATATTGTTATTTTTTATCGTAATCGAATTGCATTGTCTTAGAAGTATCTCTTGTATACAACACAGGGATACATTTTGCTTTATGATAGAAGTATATGACTTATTTCATGCACACAAACTCCAAAAGTCACATCCAACTATGTTTCACTGGTCAAAGCAAGTTACCTGGCAGTCTAGATTGAAAGAGTAGAAATAACCTTTACTCCTAGGGAGAAGTTACACAATATGGTACCCATTTGGGTGGGGAATGGACGTACTTCAGGCTGTGAGCTGGACTGCCTGTGTAAGAGCTAACTGGGGAGTGTGGAAGAGATCTGTGTCTGGAGGCAGCTCTCCTACCTGAGTGAACTGTGCAGTAGGGAGACACTCTCACTACTTTTCTAAGGCTTACTTAAGAACCACACATGCACTGGAAGGGAAAGCCAGCATTTCAATTTGTGCTTCTCAGAGTACGTTGATGGCTATTTAGTGTTAACTGCAGAAGCAGGGACAGCCGAAATAGAGGGGACATTTTCCCAGTCAAGGAAGGGGACATTTTCTGTCCTCCCTTCCTTTCTTTTGCCCCAATTACGGAAGAGCTACAAAGAGTATAGGAGGTATCTGGGAACCAGACCCTTGCCCTTCCTTCTCACTCTAAGCTGATATAACTACAGCTTTTGCCTAAATTAAGGGAGGGTAGGAGAAGAACTAACAATCAGAATAATGTATTTCTAATGGTTGACAATGGCTGAATGGCTATAGAATCTGGCCAAGATATCATTAAAGGAGTCTCTCCACAGGAAGAAAGAATTTATTTAATAAAGTACAGACATGAAAAAGAAAATAGGAAGCAGAGGTAGGAGACGAAAGAAAGAAGGGGGCATAATTAATATAATATAAAGAATAGGATAGCTAATAGATTAGAATAGAAGAGGGAAAGGTCCTAGAGGAAGTTGGATGGGCCGGGATCAATACAGCCAGGACTTGAATAGGAGGAAACAAATTTCATCTTCTAAGACTGGAGGAAAAGGTATTAAGAACTGATATGTACACAGGTGATTGTGCAGACAGGAGTCTGGAAAGCTGGTAACTTCAATTTTTTTAATGAAGTAGGAAGTAAGAATGTCTGCTGAGAAAGAGAGCAGCCTGAGCATTGACGAGCTTTAGAATGGTCATTGGAATACTAAGATTGAAATTAACCTAAGGAGGATAAATTAAAAATACTTTTCTCTGTATTTTTATAGCTAGCAACAAGCTATAAAAGAGGGAAAAAGCTATAAATGAGGAAAAAAAATTTTAAAGGACCAGCTGGAAAAAAAAATGACATATAAGGACATTAAATAATAAATTTTTAGATATATTTACTATCATAAAAACATGAATGCCCCCAAATTAAGTAAATGTAATAAAATTCCAATTTAAATCTGCATAGGGTTTGGAAGGAACTGGATAAAGTGACCTTAAAGGCTATATGGAATAATTAATGTAAAAAAGGAAACTGATGAGGAGTGACCTGCCTCACCAGATTGGAGCATATCATGACCTCCTCACTGGCTTTGGTTTTGGTTTAAAAAAAGATAAGTCAGAAGAATAGAATAGAGAGCTCAGAAATAGATCCAGTACATGTGGATATTTGACATATAACAAAAATGGTATTTCAGTTAAAAGGAGATAAGATGGGTTATTTCAAAAATGGTGCTGATCCAACATCCTATTAATCTGGAAAAAAAGTATTACTATATTGAGATAAATCCCAGACTGATTAAAGAAAAGAAAAAAGAAATAATAGATTTTTAAAATATATATACACATACAAACATTCTTCAAGTTGTTAATTAACCAAGATAGGACCTAATAGGACCTAGAAGTTATAAAGGACAAGACACACATAATTTCAAAATCTGTGTGACAAATTATTAAATTTAAATAAAAAGAAAATGTTATGCTTTAATGGAGACTTTTAAAAAGGGAATGATAAATTAGGGGAAATTATTTATTTGAAACACAAGATTGAGAAGATTTGGACTACACAACAGTGCTTACAAATGGTTAAAACATAAATAACCAAAAAGAAACAATGGGCAAATGAGATTTGCCGAAAAGGAAATCCAAATGGCCAATAAACATGAAACCATGCTCAACCTTGCTGGGAGTTAGGGGCATGCAAATAAAATAACAACAATATGTCATAGCCATTAGATTAGCAAAAATTGACAGTGAAAATTGCTGCTGAAGAGATTTCGGGAGAAGAGTATTCTCATATATGTGGAAATGTTCATTGTTTCAGTCTTTTAGAAATCTGGTATTATCCATTGTAATTAAAAATACATTTACCTATCCCATCATAGAAATCTGTCCCATGGAAATAAAATCACTACTAGGTAAGGTATACATACAGTTATGTGTATTGCATCATTGTTTGTATTAATGGAAGACTGGAGATAGAGTGAGCACCCCTCAGTAGACAAATGGCTCAATATACTCTATTATGGCACACTCATATCATTAGTATCATTAAAAAATCAATTAAAGAAATCAATTCGGCTCTTAGTAAGGACTTCCCCTGAGCTAGGCCCTCTTTTGATCCTCACCATAACCTTATGTGGTAGGTGGTAATAATTTTACAGGGTAGGAAACTGAATCACAGAGAGTTTTTAAAAACATACCCAAAGCCTTACAAAACTACATTCAAAATCACTCTATTTTCTCTTTATGCCAGTGGACCTGGAGAGATTTTGAAATATATTGTTCATAAATATGAAAATCTTAATACAGAAAAGTATATTAAATATCACATAAAATAAATGACTCCCTAATCTTGTGTATACACACACACACACACACATCACAGAATGCTATATATCTAGAATAGGTATGTATTCCAGAAAAGAAGGTTAAATATTAGGTTGTTAACATCTTTACTTATGGAAGAACTACACTTACTATTCATGATTAAAAAAATTATGGGTATAATTTCATAAAGCTATGTATAAAGGAATGACCACCTTTCATGATTATCTGATGGGGGGACGGATTCTATATGATTTTTATTTTTACCTTTGTTTCTAATTTCTTAATTGTATTTTTTAATGAGCATGCATATTTGAGGGAAGGGGAAACTATATCCATTGTGGGAAAAATTTACATTGATGGGGACATAAAAATGATAAATTTATAAATTCAAGACTATCTTTCCTATGTCTCTAGAACTTAAAAGAATTAATGCTAACAAGAAAAGGTTTAATTATTACACATAAGACTTAAAATGTAAGGCTCCAAACATCAGGTCTTGAAAGCAGGGATTTTTAGCAGAAGGAAAATTTAATCTACATTTTAGTATATGCAGACCTTTCAAACAAGCAGTTTCATTTAAAAACTTGATGGCATATTTCTCACATTAACAAATTTGAAGTAAATTTAACAGTGTGTTTCACCTATTGAATAGGAAATGGTAAGAATTTATATATAGATTCTATGTAAATATTTATATACTTTAAATGAATTTTATCATAAACAAGCTGTACTTATATTACTTTTAATGATATTGATTAAATTGTAAATTCCTGAGGAGATTCATAGTATCATGTTATCATTTAAGAAGTTTTTTTCTTTTTTGATTCTGTTATCCCTGGCTATCATCACCTTGACATTATGTAGACCCTATGGTGGAGAGGAAGAGTGGACCCAGGTCCCAAAGTTCTTCCTGAATGGCACAGCATGCATAAGAGGCAGATCTAAAGTACTGAGGCAGAGCAGATATGATCACAGGGCAGAAGCCTCAAAAAGGAGGGGAAACGTCCCTGTTTGGAGTCGGGAGTGGGCACGAGAATTTCTGTTGCTATCCATTTTGGAGGGAAGACTGCAGGAGAAGGGCTATCCTCAGGGGAGGCCCAGGATTCCTGTAGGGCCTGGAGGTGAAGAGACTTCGGAGACAAGATGAGGATGTAGGAAGTTGATTAGCTATCTAAGGATCCCAGGCACTTGGACTCCGGTATTTGTTACATGGGCGTGCTGACAGTGGTGGAGTGGAAGAGCAAAGTCTCCCAGGAGGCTCACAGGAGCTCTGGGTTGACGAGTACTGTTGTGCTGAGCGTTTGTATTCTCACTGTCCATATAAATCACTTACAATGATAATTTTTCTGAATATAAAACATCTCTGTTTATGAGTTAAACTCTGTAGACTCAATTTCTGGGGATTTTTGGTTTTCTTTCCTGAATTCAGGACATGCCCTAGTTCACTTGAGATGTGGGCCGCTAGAGTGTCGTGGTTCTGTCATACTTGGCTGTGAGTGAGACTCATTTCTTTGAGCTCCCTTTGTTTCGTGAAGCTCAGTGTTCCAAATTCTCTCGTCCCTAAGGTCCTTGGCTGATGACTGCTTCGTAACCACATTCTTCTAGCCAATACGATGTGAACTAACAGAGCTTGCCAGTAGCTCTGTGATCTCTGAGAGATCACTTTAAGAAAAAAGGCTGAATTCATTGACTCACAAAATCAGTCTTTTGGCATACATGGAAGCCAATGAAGAAAGTATGTGAAAAGACAAGTTGTAACAATCCGTTGTTAAGAGCCATTGTTGGCCCCTTCTAAATTTCTGTTCTTTTAACTTTTGAAACTGCTGTCTTTGTATCTGAAAACATTAAGCTATTATGAACTAGAATTTGCCAATGCCAAATTGGAAGCAATCTTATGAGTTTAAAATGTTGTTGCCAATAAAACATTATCAAATACTTTCTTTTAGTATTTCAGTGTAGAGTTGAAACATTTCTTTAGATCCAGGCAGGGGAGGTTCATTTTTGAAGATATAAGTTATGAGCATTTTAAGAGGGACAATCAGGACCTAGTTGAGGTTTTCATGGATCTAGTTTTGATGTGACTTTCAATCTCAGGTTATTTCGATCTTTTCTTTCTATTTCTTAAATTAAGTTGCTTTGCAAACAAGTATATTTTTAATGGTCTCAGAGTAGGTTAATAACATGGTCACTTTATGGACTGCTAATGGACATTGTTCTAGTATCCCCAAGCTCTACTCCTAATTTTCCTACCTATCTGGATGGTACTAGGCTTAGAATAAGATTTTCTTTTTTTAACCATGGTCATACTTATATTCGTCCATGTTTCTTTTTAGTGCTCCCCTCCATCAAAACCCCAAACCCAAATATTAGTCTCTTGGCCTCTTGTTTACAGTTCTTATAACAATTACATATCATATCTGTGCTTAAAGGGTAGACTTTAAAATTTATTTTCTCTCATGGGGTTTATAAAACATGACTAAATGAAACTCATATTTCAGCTCATAGAATGGGAAACAAATTGGAATATTGGGATATACTTCTTTCCCATTTAATGAAAATATGATTAGACTTGACCTACACTGATTCAGGAAAGTGATAGCAAGGCAAAATGTTTTAGGTAATTTGCTGTCTTTCTTCATTTGTGATTTTTTTTAAAAAAAGAAACTTTAAAAAATTAAAGACAGATACCAAATGTTAACTATAAAAGGATTTCAGTATGAGGGATAATAAATGGTTGAAAGATTCCATGACAGATAAAGTACAATAATTGCATGGATAAGTAATTTATAATTCATAACAGTGACTTTTCTTATTTACATTTACAAAAAAGTCCAGTCATACTTGCATTAAATGAAATTTAATCAAGTACTTACAGATGAAGAATGCTAGATGTAACTTTATATTTGGTCTTAGATGATTCATTAGAAAATCCTTGATTTATAGATAAGCAAACAGTCTCTAAGAGACTTGAACATTTTTTAAAGCTCCCCAGTTATGTAGGGCCAAAACCAGGGTTTCAGTTAAATTCTCTGGATTATTAGACATCATTAAACTTTTTTTCTAAAATATACATAGTGAAAAGAGGCTTCCATGAATTTCAGGGAGGTCTTTGAGCTGGTGCTTGAAGAAAGACCTTACACTGGGAAATCCTTGCCTCCAGAAATGACCAATATGTCACTTCCTACAGTGACATATTAACTTGTGACTTTATTTGCCTTATCAGTCCTACATGGATAGTCCAGTAGGTTTGAACTCAGAGTGTGGTTTATACCAGCTGTTAAAGGGCATTTATTTACCCTATCAAGTATACCTATTATAGGCATTTAAAATCATACCAAATTTATTTTCCATGAACAGCACATCTCAGCTTCTCAGGCCTACATTCTAAAAAAGTAGCACATAAGTAGACTCTAGGTATAACCATTCCATTATTTACTATTGTCATGTCATCTTTTTTTTTTTTTTTTGAAGTTTAAAAAGCATATTTTATTTCCCACTTCACTAACAGTAGGAGAAAGCCATGGGAAAGTAGATTTGTTGCCAAAGGTACAAAAATCTATAAAGCATAAGCATACCAAGGTGGAAGCTACACACACACATATGATCACACCACAGATGAAGTATCAGTTCACACTGGAGAGGCTCAGTTATGACAAATGTCACTGTAACAGTTTATCTGTCTAGAGTTTTATGGCATTTGAGTCCACATTGAGGAGTTTTTGATACTATTCTCTCATACTATTTTGGGCACTTCTTAGAACAAATGAAACAGAGACTCAGAGAAGCAAGCATAGCAAGGGTTACTGAATTTTGCAGTCATACTTACTTACTATTGTAGTTATACCTTAAAGATTGTTGCCCCCAAATATAAAAATCAGTAATGGAAAAACGGCAGATGTACACTGATTAGAACCATGGCCTTGAAGAGGCATTTCTGGTATTTCCTTTTCTTTCTTCATTTCATTTTTCTTCTTCCTTTTTCTCCTTTCTTTCTTTCTTTTTTTTAAATTGCATTTTAGGTTTTGGGGTACATGTGCAGAACATCCAGGATTGTTGTGTAAGTACATACATGGCAATGTGGTTCGCTGCCTCCATCCCCCCGTCACCTATATGTGGCATTTCTCCCCATGTTATCTCTCTCCAACTCCCCATCCCTTGCTGTCACTCCCCATTTCCCCCCAACAGACCTCAGTGTATGATGCTCCCCTCCCAGTGCCCAAGTGTTCTCATTGTTCAACACCCGCCTATGAGTAAGAACATGCAGTGTTTGATTTTCTGCTCTTGTGTTAGTTTGCTGAGAATGATGGTTTCCAGGTTCATCCATGTCCCTACAAAGGACACAAATTGATCATTTTTGATGGTTGCATAATATTCCATGGTGTATATGTGCCACATTTTCCCTATCCAGTCTATCGTCGGTGGGCATTTGGGTTGATTCCAGGTCTTTGCTATTGTAAACAGTGCTGCAATGAACATTCGTGTGCATGTGTCCTTATAGTAGAACGATTCATAATCCTTTGAATATATACCCAGTAATGGGATTGCTGGGTCAAATGGAATTTCTATTTCTAGGTCCTTGAGGAATCGCCACACTGTGTTCCACAATGGTTGAACTAATTTACACTCCCACCAACAGTGTAAAAGTGTTCCTATTTCTCCACATCTTCTCCAGCATCTGTTGTCTCCAGATTTTTAAATGATCACCATTCTAACTGGCGTGAGATGGTATCTCAATGTAGTTTTGATTTGCATTTCTCTAATGACCAGTGATGATGAGCATTTTTTCATATGTTTGCTGGCCTCATGTATGTCTTCTTTTGTAAAGTGTCTGTTCATATCCTTCAACCACTTTTGAATGGGCTTGTTTGTTTTTTTCTTGTAAATCTGTTTTAGTTCTTTGTAAATTCTGAATATCAGCCCTTTGTCAGATGAGAAGACCACAAAAATTTTTTCCCATTCTGTTGGTTGCCGATTGACTCTAATGATTGTTTCTTTTGCCATTCAGAAGCTGTGGAGTTTGATTAAGTCCCATTTGTCTATTTTGGCTTTTGTTGCCAATGCTTTTGGTGTTCTGGTCATGAAGTCCTTGCCTATGCCTATGTCCTGAATGGTTTTACCTAGATTTTATTCTAAGATTTTTATGGTGTTAGGTCTTATTTTAAGTCTTTAATCCATCTGGAGTTAATTTTAGTGTAAGGTGTAAGGAAGAGGTCCAGTTTCTTCTTTCTACACATGGCTAGCCAGTTTTTCCAACACCATTTATTAAACAGGGAATCCTTTCCCTATTGCTTGTTTTTGTCAGGTTTGTCAAAAATCGGATGATTGTAGATATGTTGTGTTGCCTCTGAGGCCTCTTTTCTGTTCCATTGGTGTATATCTCTGTTTTGGTACCAGTACCATGCTGTTTTGATTACTGTAACCTTGTAGTTTAGTTTGAAGTCCGGTAGTGTGATGCCTCCTGCTTTGTTCTTTTTGCTTAGAATTGACTTGGCTATGCAGGCTCTCTTTTGGCTCCATATGAAGTTTAAGGTGGTTTTTCCAGTTCTGTGAAGAAGGTCATTGGTAGCTTGATAGGGATAGCATTGAAAGTGTAAATCACTTTGGGCAGTATGGCCATTTTCACAATATTGATTCTTCCTAACCACGAACGTGGAATGTTTCTCCATCTGTTTGTGTCCTCTCTTATTTCATTGAGCAGTGGTTTGTAGTTCTCCTTGAAGAGGTCCTTTATGTTCCTTGTTAGTTGTATTCCTAAGTATTTTATTCTCTTTGTAGCATTTGTGAATGACAGTTCGTTCTTGATTTGACTCTCTTTAAGTCTGTTATTGGTGTATAGGAATGCTTGTGATTTTTACACATTGATTTTGTATCGTGAGACTATGCTGAAGTTGCTTATCAGTTTCAGGAGATTTTGGGCTGAGATGATGGGGTCTTCTAAATGTGCAATCATGTCGTCTGCAAATAGAGACAATTTGACTTCTTCCTTTCCTATTTGAATACCCATTATTTCTTTTTCTTGATTGATTGCTCTGGCTAGAACTTCCAGTACTATATTGAATAGGAGTGGTGAGAGAGGGCATCTTTGTCTAGTGCCAATTTCAAAGGGAATGTTTCCAGTTTTTGCCCATTCAGTATGATATTGGCTGCTGGTTTGTCATAAATGGCTTTTAATATTTTGAGATACATTCCGTCAATTCCCAGTTTATTGACGGTTTTAGCGTAAATGGCTGTTGAATTTTGTCAAAGGCCTTCTCTGCATCAATTGAGATAATCACGTTGTTTTTGTCTTTGGTTCTGTTTATGTGGTGAATTACGTTTATAGACTTGCGTATGGTGAACCAGCCTTGCATCCCCAGGATGAATCCTACTTGATTATGGTGCATAAGCTTTTTGATGTGCTGTTGCAATTGGCTTGCCAGTATTTTATTGAAGATTTTTGCATCTGTGTTCATCATGGATATTGGCCTGAAGTTTTCTTTTCTTGTTGAGTCTCTGCCAGGTTTTGGTATCAGGATGATGTTGGTCTCATAAAATGATTTGGGAAGGATTCCCTCTTTTTGTATTGTTTGGAATAGTTTCAGAAGGAATAGTACCAGCTCTTCTTTGTATGTCTGGTAGAATTTGGCTGTGAACCCATCTGGACCTGGGCCTTTTTTGGGTGGTAGGCTCTTAATTGCTGCCTCAACTTCAGACCTTGTTATTGGTCTATTCAGGGTTTCAACTTCTTCCTGGTTTAGGCTTGGGAGGATGCAAGTGTCTAGGAATTTATCCATTTCTTCTAGGTTTACTAGTTTATGTGCATACAGTTGTTTGTAATAATCTCTGATGATGGTTTGAATTTCTGTGGAATCTGTGGTGATATTCCCTTTATCGTTTTTTGTTGCATCTATTTGATTATTCTCTCTTTTCTTTTTTATTAACACAGTTAGTGGTCTATTTTGTTGATGTTTTTGAAAAACCAGCTCCTGGATTTATTGATTTTTTGAAGGGGTTTTTTGTGTCTCTATCTCCTTCAATTCTGCTCTGATCTTAGTTGTTTCTTGTCTTCTGCTAGGTTTTGAGTTTTTTTGATCTTGCTCCCCTAGCTCTTTCAATTTTGACAATAGGGGGTCAATTTTAGATCTCTCCTTGCTTCTCATGTGGGCATTTATTGCTATATATTTTCCTCTAGAGACTGCTTTAAATGTGTCCCAGAGATTCTGGTATGTTGTGTCTTCGTTCTCGTTGGTTTTGAAGAACATCTTTATTTTTGCCTTCATTTCATTGTTTATCCAGTCAACATTCAAGATCCAGTTGTTCAGTTTCCATGAAGCTGTGCGGTTCTGAGTTAGTTTTTGAATTCTGAGTTCTAACTTGATTGCACTGTGGTCTGAGAGACTGTTTGTTATGCCTTCCATCTGAAGTATGTGGGACAGACTAGAGCTGGTGTAACAGTAGGCACCACAGTTCATGATGAAGTTGTTGGCAGAGTGAAACTTTGAAAGGCAGTCATTCCCACAAAGATTATGATTCACATTCTGGTATTTTACTTCATACTGAATAGTAGCAGTCTTCTGGCACATGCTGCACTTGGTCAAAATGCTATTAGTACATATAACAAATGGTTTTCTTTTTTCTTCATATGATGAAAGACAAGATAGGCTGCAAAAAGTTTTGCAAGAGGTAGCATCTTCCAGCTGGACACTGATCACATCCTTTGGATTTAAAATGTCTTTTGAAAAGTTTGAACAAGTTCTCTTAGAAGGAACTGGTGAACTGGCAGATAAAATGTGTTCAGTGATGCATGGTATGGAACAGAAAAGTTGAGCAGATCCTTTCCTCTGATAAGCAGTTTCCCCCTTCTGGAGTTTTTTTTAACAACCGGAGCAGGAAACCTCAATAGCTGTGGTTGAAACTGAAGGAAGCATTTTATTCATGCCAGATGATGCCAGGGAAAGCTGAACGTCTGCAGTCAACTGTGAAGCACTCTCTGAAAACACAGTGTTTATTTTCAGTTCATTCTCCTGAGTTCTGGGCTGTTGGGTGTGGCAAAACTCTAATTTCTTCTAGAGACACCCCCACCTAAGGCTTCTCAAACAATCCTCAAAGCAAAATGGCCCCGCCAGCCCTGGCCCTCTCCCATCGTGCTCTCTGTCATGTCATCTTATAGAGAGATCTCTTAGACCCAACATAAAAGATCCTTATTTTTGTTTTTGTTGACCTTTCATCATCTTTTGACTCCTGGCTCAGAAATCAGTTGTAAGACAAAATGCAGTAGCTCAGTATGGATCCGCCTGTTACAGATGCTTATGCAGAAGCAGGAACTGAAAAGTAGAAGTATTCTCTTGTTGGATAAGAAAATATTTGCCAGTTCATTAAAACAGGAATGTGTTCTGGACTTTCGGATAAAGAGGTTGCATTCATTTTTTTCCCTCTCAGACACCGAAAAGAAAAGACCTATATTCAGATGATATGAGTTTATTATCTGGAACCAGGAGTGACTTAGAAGACTACTGGTTCTATTCTGTAATCATTGCCAGAAAAAAAGAAAATGGCTTCACATCAACTATCCCAAAATCAAGGTGTTTATTTTGGTAGACATTTCACCTGGTTTATAATTGATATCTCTGTTAATCAAGTTTCCTCAAAGTAATTGTGACCTAGGATACTCCTTTCTGATACAAAGGACATGAAATTTAAATCCAAAGAATACTTCTGGAATAAGATGATTATGTGAGCAAACATGTTTACTTCTCATAATTTCACCCATACCTTCTTTATGACTAGGAGAGTGGAGGATTCATAAGAAGGATTAAATAGGATAGCCTATAGGAAATAGAGAAGTTATTATCTTTGGAAATATGAGTAATTTTAAAATTCTAATACAGTAATATTTTAAGTTGCTTATACACATATTGATTTTATAACTTCTGTTTAAGCAAAATATTCTTCTTCCCAACCACTCTAGATAATGAAAGTAGTTGGGAAAAAAAACAGTTAAAATCTTTTGAAGGAAAACAAGCCCGAAATAATGTTGAATATATACAAAAGAGAAGCTTGTAATTAAAAGTCATTGAAAAGAAGCTTTGGGGGAAGAGTAGAATTGTTAATAGTGCCACAAAAACAATATTGTGTTTCTCACAAAAGAGAGAAACAAATTCTACTGTAATCTCTGCTATTACATTTATGACTGTTAAGGTAAGGCAATAAGGATTTATTTCTTTTGTGTTCTGCATCAGTAAAACTGGAATGAAAATATTCCCATGTGTACTTTAATAAAATACCAGAAAAATAGTAAGCTTTATTTAAGAGCCTTATTTAAAATTTATCAGTAAAAAATACAATTCAAACTTAAGTTCCGATGGGTATATCAGAAGATTCCTTTGGAATTTTCTTAAGACATTCAGCACAGGAAGCAATTTTTTAGGAGACATTTCAATAAGGATATTTTTTGCCTGGAAAAAAATGAAGGTAAATTTATAACTGAGAAATTATATATTTGTCTAGATATTTGAGAGTAAATCTATTTTTCATATTTCACACAAAATAAAAGAATAAAAGTTCTTATATAAGCAAATACTATTAAAAAGCAAGTAGAGTGCATTATATTAAATATGAGTAAGTCTGTTTCAGGATTGACCTCACCAGATTTTTGGACCATCTTGATGTAAACATTATACAACTGATGTGTTTCTTGACTTTGTAGTTTTAGAAATTAGATTTTCATTAGGACATCCAGGAGATACCAAGTCCTACAAAACCGAGTCTTGCCCTGTGATTTACAAATCTGAGATCTAAGCCTGAAATCCATAGCCCTAATATATTTACAACTTCCTTTAGTTTTCATCTATTTAACAGACATATCTTGAGCTTCCACTGATTACCAGGCACTCAAGTAGGAACTGGAAATACTTAAAAGACATCATTTCTGCCATTTGAGTGAGAATAAGTAAATACAAATGATTTATTATCATTATTTATTGTTATTGATACATACATAAAATATAATAGGAAGAACAGGGGAAAGATCTAAATCAATGACTTAGTATGACTAGGCCCTTTGCTACTAGCTCAATGACTCATTTCCCCATTTTCCAGAAAGAATATGCATGAATTTTAACCAATAACATTATACTAAGTTCCATATACTCATATGTTTGCATTATATAAGTTTTTAAACCAGTGATTTTAGGATTAAGATCGCATCTATTAAATCTTTTTCAGCCTTCATTTAGAAAGGGAGCATGAGAAGCATTGAAAAGCAAGGCACTGTGATCTATACAGAAACCATGCATTGGGCTCACAGCTACTGAATGACACTGACTGGTGGAGACAGTTTAGTGAACCTGGTGACTTCAGGGTTTTTTTCATACTTTTAACTGCAAAACAGGATAGGTTAATTGGTGATTTACAGTGAAAAATATATTTAAAATATTGTTTTGTCCCCTTACAAGTATCTATTTGAAAAACTTAGTTCTGTAATTCAACAGGAAGCAAAAGCTTTATTACAGTGTGATACAATTATGCCTCTTAAAGGCAAATCGGTCAGATGTGTTGGCTCATGACTGTTATCCCAGCACTTTGAGAAGCTGAGGCGGGAAGATCACTTGAGTTCAGAAGTTTCAGAGCAGGCTGGGCAACATGGTGAAACCCTGTACCTATTAAAAATACAAAAAATTAGCTGTGTGCGGTAGCACTGTGATCCCAGCTACTGGGGAGGCTGAGTTGGAGGGATTACTTGAGCCAGGGGGTGGAGGTTGCAGTGAGCCACGATTGCACCACTACACTCCAGCCTGGGTGACAGAGTCAGACTCTGTCTCTAATTAATTGGTTGATTGATTGATTAAAGGCAAATTGAATTTTTAAACAATTTATTCAGAATATTAGTACTTGAAAGTAAAACTTTTTTTCAGTGATTCAATCTGCCATAAATTTTCAATAATGCTTAAAAATTATTTAGTCATTTTCAAATATATTTAATCAGATGTTTAAGAGAAATGCTATTCATTCTCAGATGAGCAGATTTTTGGGATATACTAAATATGGGAAAACTTTCATAGGCTAAAAAGAATAAAAATAAAACTTACATTCCTTGAGTGCATAATATTTGCCAGATGTTCTAATGCGAGCAGGCATTTCCAGTTTGAGAGCCATTGTAAATGCAGATGCTGTGGATAGTCTTATCTCTTGGAGTACACATGCATGATTTTTGTTGGTTACACATCTAGGAGTGATCATTTCCAAGTCATATCATAGGTATGTATTAGCTTTAGGTGATAATACTAAAAATTTCCCTAAGTGGTTGCCCTGAGTTTTCCTCCCATTTGAAGTAGAAAAGAATTTCAGAAGCATTTACTTCATCTTTTAAGAACCAGAACCCTGATTATATTATTAGCATTAGAATTAAATTAAAAAATTTAAAACTAAATAGAGGCCGAGTATGGTGGCTCACGCATGTAATCTCAGCATTTTGGGATGCCAAGCCAGGCAGATCACTTTAAATCAGGAGTTCAAGACTAGCCTGGTCAAGATGGTGAAACCCTATCACTACTAAAAATCCAAAAATTAGCCAGGCATGGTGGTGGGTGCCTGCACTCCCAACTACTCGGAAGAATGATGCAGGAGGATCACTCAAACCTGGAAGACAGAGGTTGCCATGAGCCGAGATCCCTGCCACTGCACTCCAGCCTAGACAACAGAATGAGACTCCATCTCAAAAAAACAACAACAACAAAAACAAAAAAAAATCTAATACAAAACAAAAACAAAATAGAATTTCAAGAAATGAAAAAAAAATACACTAACAAAAATTAACACAAAGCATGAGCTAAGTTGAGAATTAAACACAGCTAAAGACCATTTATAGAACTTTCAGTTTATAGAAATTGCTCAATATACAGCACAAAGATATAGAGATGGAAAATGTGAGCAATTAAGAGACATTGAAGGTAGAATGGGAAGGTCCAACATATGTCAGAGAGGAGTTCCAGGCGGAGAGAATGGGGGTAGGCAATAGTCAAGGAGATAATAACTTAACAGTATTTATGTTAGATGATAGACATTAATCCTCAGATTTCAGGAACTCAACAAATTTCAAACAGAATAATTAAACACTCATACCTACGCATAAAACTTTAGAGTACTAAATATAAGAAAGAATATTAAAGAAACTATAAAGATTCCATACAAAGGAATTGAAGAAATGAAATAATATCTTCGAAGAGCTGAGGAAACATTCCTATTGGTTTAGGCTTGAAAAGCCAGCTAAAATATTTCAGACAGAATGTCAAAGAAAGTTGTATTTAGAAAAAGAATGAGTTTACCACTTAGATCTTGACAGAAAGATTACTAAAGGATGTACTAGCTGCAGAAGTAACTTAAACCTAGAACAAAGGAATATAATATAAGAAGCACTGGTGAACAAAGAAAGTAATATTATAAGTGGAAAAGAGAAACATTCAAAGCAGTTATTTAAAATATGAGAGAATAAAATGAACAATGTAATGCTGATAGATTTTAAAACTCAAGGAAAATGGAAAATCTTCTGGAAAAATACACATTTCCAAAATTGACCCAGTAAGTGTGAAACTTGAATATGTGAAGGAATTTTTTAAAAATCCACCTTTTTTTTTTTTTTTTTTTTTTTTTGCTGAGGTCTGCTACACTTTTGCAAAACAAATTGTTCCTATCTTATATAACCTCTTCCAAAGACTAAAATGAATGGAGTGTTTTCCAGCCCATTTTATAAAACCATTATAACATTAATATCAATACAGGAGAACTGTTTAAAAACTATAGGCTGATATCACTCAGAACATAATACAAAAATAAGAAAATACATATGCAAACCAAATCCTGCAGTGTATTAAAAAAATTACAACCAAGTTGGTTTATTCTAGAAATGAATAAATGGTTTAGCGTTTGAAAATATGATCTCACATTAACAGATCAAAGTAGAGAAACCATTTGCTTATCTCTATAGATGGAAAAAAGCATTAAAAAATCACCCATTCATAAAAAGTATCTTAGAAAACTAGAAATAGAATGGGACGTCCTTAATCTGATTTTCTTAACTGCCAAATTCTACAAGAAACATTGTAGTAAAACATAGAAACTTTCCCTTTAAAAGCAAGAACAAAAATAATACTCCTATTGCTACGACTATTCAATTATAGCCAGCAAAAAAAAAAAAAAAAAGAAAGAAAGAAAGAAAGAAAAATCAATGATATGAGGACTAGAAAGAAAGACCAATTATTTATTTGATGGAACATTGTCTACATGAAAAATTTAAAAATTGCAGATGAACTATTAGAATTACTGAAAGTTCTGCAAGTTTGGATACCATCCAAAATAATAAGAAAAATTTAGTATATTAGTCTGTTTTCACACTGCTGATAAAGACATATCCGAGACTGGGCAATTTACAAAAGAAACAGGTTTATTGGATTTACAGTTCCACATGGTGGGGAAGGCCTCACAATCATGGCAGAAGGTGCAAGTCATGTCTCACATGGCAGCAGACAACAGAAAAGAGGATTGTGTATGGAAACTCCCCTTTTTAAAAACCATCAGATCTCGTGAGACTTATTTATTGTGAGAACAGCACAGGAAAGACCTGCCCCTATGATTCAATTACCTCCCACTGTGCCCCTCCCACAACATGTGGGAATTCAAGATGAAATGTAGGTGAAGACACAACTAAACCATATCATTCTGCCCCTCGCCCCTCCTAAATCTCATGTAGTCACATTCAAAACACAATCATGCCTTCCCAACAGTCCCTGCAAATCTTAACTCATTCTATCATTAACCCAAAAGTCCACAGACAAAGTTTTATCTGAGATGAGGCAAGTTCCTTCTGCCTACGAGCCTGTAAAATCAAGAGCAAGTTACTGTAGTTACTTCCTAGATACAACAGAGGTATAGGCATTGGGTACATACAGCTGTTCCAAATGGGAGAAATTGGCTGAAACAAAGGGGCTACTGGACCCATGCAAATCTGAAATCCAGCGGGGCTGTCAAATCTTAAAGCTCCAAAATGAATTCCTTTGACTCCATGTCTCACAACCAGGTCATGCTAATGCAAGAGGTGAATTCCCAATGTCTTAGGCTGCTCTAACCCTGTGGCTTTGAAGGGTACAGCCTCCTCCTGGCTGCTTTCATGGGCTGGTGTTGAGTGTCTGTGGCTTTTCCAGGTGCATGATGAAGCTGTCAGTGTATCTATCATTATGGTATCTGGAGGACCGTGGCCCTCTTCTCACAGCTCTGCTAAGTGGTACCCCAGTAAGGACTCTGTAGGAGGGCTCCAACCCCACGTATCCCTTCCACATTGCCCTAGCAGAGGTTCTCCACAAGGGCCCTGCCCCTGCAGCAACCTTCTGCCTGAACATCCAGATGTCTCCATACATCTTCTGAAATCTAGGTGGAGGTTCCCAAACCTCAATTCTTGACTTCTTTGCATTTGCAGGCTCAACACCACGCAGAAGCTGCCAAGGCTTGGGGCTTCCACCCTCTGAAATAACAGCCCCAGCTGTACCTTGGCCCCTTTGAGTCATGACTTGAGTGGCTGGAACACAGGGCACCAAATCCCTAGACTGCACATAGCATGGTAGCCTGGGCCTGGCCCATGAAACCATGTTTTCCTCCTAGGCCTCAGGCCTGTGATGGGAGGGGCTGCTGTGAAGACTTCTGACATATCCTGGAGACAATCCTCCCCATCTTGTCTTGGGGATTAACATTTGGCTCCTCATTACTTATGCAAATTTCTGCAGCCGGCTTGAATTTCTCCTCAGAAAAAGGAATTTTCTTTTCTATTGCATTGTCAGGTTGCAAATTTTCTGAACTTTTATACTCTGCTTCCCTCATAAAACTGAATGCCCTTAACAGCACCCAAGTCATATCTTGAATGCTCTGCTGCTTAGAAATTTCTTCCATCAGATACCCTAAATCATCTCTTTCAAGTTCAAAGTTCCACAGATCTCTAGGGCGGGGGCAAAATGTCACCAGTCTTTCTGCTTAAACATAATAAGAGTCACTTTCGCTCCAGTTCCCAACAAGTCCCTCATCTCCATCTCAGACCAGCTCAGCCTGGGTTTAATTGTCCATATCATTATCAGCGTTTTGGTCAAAGCCATTCAACAAGTTTCTAGGGAGTTTCAAACTTTCTTACATTTTCATCTTTTCTGAGCCTTTCAAACTGTTCCAACCTCTGCCTGTTACCCAGTTCCAAAGTTGCTTCCACATTTTCAGGTATCTATTTGGGAGTGCACCACTCTACTGGTACCAATTGACTGTATTAGTCCATTTTTATGCTGCTGATAAAGACATACCCAAGACTAGGTAATTTACAAAAGAAAGAGGTTTATTGGACTTACAGTTCCATGTGGCTGGGAAGGCCTTGCAATCATGGTGGAAAGTGAAAGGCACCTCTCACATGGCAGCAGACAAGAGAAAAGAGATCTTGTGCAGGGAAACTTTTTCAAGACCATCAGATCTTATGAGACTTATTCACTGTCAGGAGAACAGCACAGGAAAGACCTGCCCCCATAATTCACTTACCTCCCACTGAGACCCTTCCAGAACATATGGGAATTTGAAATGAGA
Organism: Sapajus apella; assembly: GCF_009761245.1. Lineage (NCBI taxonomy): Eukaryota > Metazoa > Chordata > Mammalia > Primates > Cebidae > Sapajus > Sapajus apella. The sequence continues at coordinate 5,284,531 of NW_022436968.1, read as the reverse complement.
TTTGGGTAGGGACACAGCCAAACCATATTTTATAGCATTCCTGTATAGTCTCTTGTATCCTGCAGCTCAAGCTGGTGAGGTGATCTGAATGTGAGGGACTATCTCGCTAAGAGCATGAGGCACTCTGATAAAGATATGGAAGATTAGGGCCTGACCTTTACAGTTTCATGGATAACAGAGTAACTAACACTTGCTATGATTTACAAGATGGAGAAATGGTTCAAAAATTGCCATTGGAGAATTAGATAGCCAGGCTTCTTATGAACAAATAACAGGGAAGCCAAGTTGGATATTTGCATTTCCTCTCTGCCACATTTTAGGAGATGTTCAGATATTATGAAATATTATCAGCTACTCCCTCAGTAAGGCAATATGCATTTGCCTTCGGAGACTTGGGTTAGCATGACTCCACATGGTAACACTGATTAGGGTTAGCTGGTTTGGGCTTAATAGCATAATTACCTGGATGCTCTAAGAGTAGAACAAATGGTTTTAAATGGCAAGACTGTTATCAGATGAGACTCTGTGAGAGAAGTATTAATAGCCTTAAAGTGGTACAGGTTGTTTTGGAATTAAGCCTGCCAAGACGAGTTGGTTTGTCTTTGAAAATGAGAACATAAAAAGATAGGAGCTATTAAACGTATTTTTGCCATTAAAATAGCAAAAACAGCAATTACTTTTGCACCAACCTAATGAAACAAAAAAAGCACAGACTGGGTGGGCTTAAACAACAGAAATTTATGTCCCAGTTCTGCAGAATGGGAAGTTGAGATCATGGGTGACAGCATGATTGGGTTCTGGTGAGGGCTCTCTTCCTGGATTGCAGATGGTCGTCTTCTTGCTGTGTCTTACCAGGTGGAGGGAAGGGGCCAGGGCAAGCAGGCTCTCAGGTATCTCTTTTAATATGGGCACTAATCCCATCCTGAGCACTTCACCCTCATGACCTAATTACCACCCACAGGCCCCATCTCTAAATATGATCACATTGGGGATTAGGTTTCAACATATGAATTTGGGAGCACGGGGGGAACACAAACACTTAGGCCACCATAGACTTATAAGGCTGAATCCTAGCTGAGTTATTTATTATGATTTTCTCCATCAGTGGCATATTGGCAAGAACATCAACTTTGGAACTAGAAAGAGACATACTTAGCTCTCTGAACTGTTTCTTCATCTTTATATATGCATATATTATTACCTGTTTTTTCATGGTTTTCATGTTTTTACTGTTGGGGATTTAATCCAAGCAATGTTTGCTTATGTTTCCATCTCCTCATCCCCTGCCTCCCATCCCCCATCCCCAACCAGGACCCAAAGATGGACTATGTTATACTGATGAGTTTTAATTTTGCTCCTAGAAAAGAGAAGATAACTTATATTAATCATAGCAATTTCTAGGAAACTTGTTTTTTTTTTTTTTTTTTTTTTTTAATAAGACAGCAGCCTAATTGTTCACATATCATCACAAATTGGTATGATGTTATTGTGGTAAAGAGGTCTATTGTACCTTACCCTAGTTAGATTCACTATTTTCTTATCACTTTATGTAAATTAGATGTGTAAAGTCAAACTCAGTTCTTAGATCAGGCTGCTTGGGAATCTGGAATGTTGATAAGCAACTGTGTACATTGAACTTCCTTATACATAAAAACTGGGTAGTCTTAGATCAGATAAAGTAGCAATGTCCCAAGGATTGAACTCTCTTTGGAACTAAGCTAACCACTCTCTTGAGAAATAAAAGTTTAATCTATCTGATGGGTTCCCAGGAACTGTCTTTAATTGGTGGCCAGTCCTTTAATTTGAGATGGTAATTTAGTTCAAAACCAGCAAGTATATTTGGGTTCTTAGAAAGACGTCTGGGAAGCCAATCAAAAGAATTCAAGCTCCTTGTCTCCTTTTATAGAGAGCATGGGTTATCCAGAAATTACCTCTTGTAACAGTAATTTCAATTCTTTATTACAAAATGCAAATAAAATAGAAAAAAAGTTTAAAAAACCCGTGCAATTTTCATATTGTTTAAAGTATTTTACTGAAGGTGAAGGTAGGCCTGAAAATGAGGCCAAAAGAGGTGGGAAAATTGCATTAGTAGCTAATTCCCACCTAAGGACCCCTTAAAATGATCATGGTTTTCTTAGAGGTACTCCAAAGCTATTCTATTCAACTTTTCAAAATGAAAATCATTTTACTGGACTTTTTTTCTGACTACAAGTATAATCAATCTGCCATTGTAAAGGTTTTTTTTGATTAAGTTCACAAAAAATACAAGCTTTTCTCTAAAATTCCTAGTTCCCTCAGACTCAGCTAATAACCGTATCTTGCTTTACTGAGCACTGATGTGATTCCATTTTTCTTCAGCTCCACTCAGTAAATATATAATTGGTAGATATTTCTTTCTTTTTTTTGGCCAGAAAAAATTTCATATTACTTGAAATATTTAAACTCAATGGACAGTGTTCCATTAAGTTTTAAGAGCATCAGATCTTGGTAGTTAGTGGTGAGAATACTCACCTATAGACTAAGTTTATGGGGAAAAATAACTTGCTGGGGAAAGCAAAATATCTTTGAATTCTTTGCTATTGTCTCAGCCATCGTGGTAGGTCAGATCAATGTATTTTTTCATCTGGATTTCTGTGGCATGATTGGTTCATGCCACTGATCTCTACTCACATGCTCAGAGTTGCCAAATTAACCCTAAATCTATATAAGAACATTTTTTACATCATTTTTATAATTTAAGAACTTTTAGTGGGTGTCTGTTACTTATCTTAACAAATCACCCTAGCTTGGCACCAGCGGGTTGAACATGACTTGCTAGTTTATCCTCTCACAGATTCATTTTTTACCGTCCATATGTGCTCTATCTGCTCCATGCTCATTGCCACCCCTGTTCTTTAGCATAGGCTCTAAGCACTCGTTCCCTTCTTTCGACAATTTAAATACTAGGATTGTCTCATGGTCCAGGCTAAACTTACCCACTTCTCATTGACCTCCTGTTATTTGAATTTTACAGTATTTTCTGTCCTCTCCCACTATTATTCATTTACTAGTTCATTTGTTTATAGCTATACTTTAGTTATTTTATAACTATCTTATCTCTATTGCTGGCTCTATGTTGGAATTGCCTATGTAATGTGAAATATAACATCCACGGTATAGATCTTTGTCCAGAAGTACAGAAAACCTAGAAAATATTGTTGTTCAGAATACTTTATCACCCTATTCAAGCCAAATATTCTGCCATCAGAAGTTCACCAGTTTTGTTAACAACGCATCGTCTTTCCAAATCTCCATACCTTGACAGTGGATACTGCTCATAACAAGAGATTAGGAATTAGATAGGAGATTTGCTGCCTAGAACTAGGGCCAGATTTAACAGGCCATTCTGAGGACAACTGAGACTTTGGAAAGCAACATAGAATAATAGAAGGAGCACTGGCTTTGGACTCAGGCCTGGGTTCAAATTCAAGTTCAAGCACATATTAACAGTTACGTTATCTTTTCCATTTTCTCATATTTAAAAAAGAAATTGTACATATCTCACAATGTTATTGTGATGATTAAATGAGATGGCATGGCCGGGTGCAGTGGCTCACACCTATAACCCAAGCACTTTGAGAGGCTAAGACATGCCGATCATCTGAGGTCAGGAGTTGGAGACCAGCCTGGCCAAAGTGGCAAAATCTTGTCCCTACTAAAAATACAAAAAAATTTAGCTGGGCGCAATGGTGGGCACCTCTAATCCCAGCTACTCCAGAGGCTGGGGCAGGAGAATCACTTCAACCTGGGAGGTGGAAGTTACAGTGAGCTGAGATCATGCCACTGCACTCCAGCCTGGGTGACAGAGTGAGACTCCATCTGAAAAAAATAAACTTAAAAAAAAATATGGCATGTGAAGGGCTGTTACAGGTCTCAGCACATAGTAGATGCTCAATAAATACTATTATAATCTCTAAGAGTAACTCTCCACTATGTCAGATGAGGTTAGCAGTTAAGTGAAATATCACAAACCATAAAATATTCCTACATAGATAGTTTCTTATGTTGAATTACCTGGAATTTGTGAGTATCAATTCATTCAACATTTGGCAGTTGGTTTGCTTTCTAGGGAAAAATGTTCAAAAGAATGAAAACTGCCTCCTTAGCCAAGGACCGCAGCAGAACTCACTCTGTCTTCATAGAGGGCATACGCAGTAAGACATCAAGATAATGTCTGTAGTGCTGGGATGAATGCAGTTCAAATGCCAACTGCACATTAATTTATATTGCAAAAGAACTCCTAAAATTATAGAATCTTGGCTTTGGAGAAATTTTACTCTTCTTTGTAAAAATCTCCATTATAGCTTGCCAGATAGATCATCTGACTTCTGGTTGAAGGGAAGGCTTACCATTTCACAAACCAGACCATCCTCTTAAAAGTTATAACCAATAGTCAGTCCTCTCTTAATTAAATCCAGAACTTCCTGCCATGACTTCTTCCTGCTGATTCTAGTACTGCTTATCAGAGCAATGCAGATTAAACAGTCCCTCATCCATATGACTACTACTCAGATCTCTCTTCTCATTCCCCTTAACTTCTTCAGGATAAATACTCTAATGCCTTCAGTTATGTGGCTATGCCCTTTTCAAGGTATATTAATCAAATATTTAACTTTAATTTAAAAATCATGAGCTAATAAATACATTAAAGTCCGTAATTCCAGAAAGAAGCTAAACTATTTTGATCCAATCAGGACAGATTGTTTTTAATACCCAAGGCAGTGAGACAATGGAAAGTGACTCATATTGAAAGGCTCATATGCCCTAAGTAAAAAAACAGAACATGCAATATAATATGAAACTTGAAATAGTAAATTTTGGATCAATGGTGCAGTATTTATCCGATTTTTAACAATGTCTTATATTCACATTTCAAGCAAATAAAAGTTGGCCCCATCTTAATGCCAAAAATGGTTATCAGAATAAATGTAGGTGAATACTTACAGAAGCTTGGACTCATGGGCCTAAGCAGTAATGTTTTTCTCTGTTTAAACTGAGATGAAATTATATGCTCAATTCCACAAAAATTTCATGCCTTCCATATGTCAGGTGCTGTAAATAAGTATACAAGATACATAGAATACATAGTTCCTATCCTCAAGATGCCCAGAATTTGGGGGGAAGGGCGGTTAGAACAAAACAAGATGCTCAGAATTGAGGGGGCTAGGTAACCATAAAAGACAACAACAAAACAAACAAAAAAATCAGATGCTTATTTATTTCCAGGCATGTCTACCTCTTTTGGGATTGTTAAATCTACTAATACCATAGAAATATAGTGTCTAATGATGATTTAAAGCCTTCAAAACGTATTTAAGTTCAGTGTAAAGACCTTTTGACAGAACTTGTATAGGAACATGAGGCTTATTTACTGATAGATGCACATCAGTAAACTTAAAGACCAAACTCAACACAAAAATGAATGCAGAACAACTTTAAGAACCAAACAAGTGAGAAGAAATAGACTGATGGTATAGTTGACAACCTATATCGTTGTAAATATAATAAACATTACATGATCAGGAGATGCTGTTCCACAATACGCTCATGCTCTGCATTAAACTCTTAGTTGGAACCATTCCCTAATTTGGGTTATCAGACATTTAGTTACACTTGGAGAACCAGAATGGGTCTAGAGCAGCCTGACACATGTGAGGAAAAGAAATTCTGTTTTTCTCCTCAGGAATGAGAACACTGGGGGCTATTTGATTCTTGTCTCCCACATTAGAGAGATAATGCCAATCACTTCTCATTTCAGTGACATAATGAGTAAGACTACAATGGCCTCCACTGCTGTTTAGGAAATTTAATTCATAAGAGCTTTTAAACATCTCATGATATATATTAAAATATTATAATGGGAAACTGCTATGGTTTGAATGTTCCCTCCAAAATTCAGATGTTGCCGATGTGATAGGATTAAGAGGTAGGGCCTTTAAGAGGTGATTAGAATTTTGGAGCTGTTCCCTTGTCAATGGGATTAAAACCCCTTTAAATGAGGCTTCTTACAGCATTTAGCTAGTGTTCCCTACCTCTGGAGGATGCAGCCCTCACCAGTCAACCTACCAAAACTGCTGGTGCCACGATCTTTGACTTCCCATCCTTCAAATGAGTGAGTTGTTAGGTATTCTGTCATAGTAGCACAGAATGGACTAGAATGGAAATTCTGCTAGTAGGTTTACATTTTCACTTGTTTGGCTGTATAGGTAATCTGATGATTTGCTCTTTGATTCTAGGGAAATGGGAAACAAGAAGTCTTTCCCACAGTGTTATTAAGGTTCACAACAAGGGTTTGAAGCCTGCTAGGGCATAGAAACAAGTAGGAGTCTTAAAAAGAGTTCAAGAAAAGTTTCAGGAGCAAAGGGTAAGACGTCATTTTTTTTTCTTTTTTTTTGAGACGATGTCTCCCACTGTCGCCTAGGCTGGAGTGCAGTAGCGAGACTTTGGCTCACTGCAACCTCCACCTCCTGGGTTCAAGCGATTCTCCTGCCTCAGCCTCTGGAGTAGCTGGGATCATAAGTGCCTGCCACCACCCCCGGCTAACTTTTTGTATTTTTAGTAGAGACGAGGTTTCACTATGTTGATCAGGCTCATCTCAAACTCCTGACTTCGTGATCTGCCCTCCTGGGCTTCCCAAAGTGCTTGGATTACAGCCACCGTGCCCAGCCAAGACATCATTTTTATACCTATTCCTAGTTCTTCATCACGAAACATTTTTAGTTGTCTTGAGTTACAGAAAGTGTTAAAGAATCAATACACCATTTCTGCTTCTGAATTTTTAAAGCTTTGTATCCTAAAACCTTAATTAGAGTCTGACATGAAAATGTGTCTGTTGCCTACTCAGAGAAGATATCTGGGTCTCTCAGCCAAATCCAAATAAAATCTTAGCAAATATGAGATAAGTTCACTGTTTTGGAGAGAACATTTTAGATTGAACATATAAAAACTAGTGCATAAAACCTGGATCAGTGAGAAATATGTGTAAGAAATAGCCATGTTTTCTAATAACCACTAAACGTGTTTTTCTCTAGAGCAGTAGACTGTTATTATGTGAGAAACGTAGAGGTAGAATCAAAATGAGTTTCCTCAATGGTTATACCTATGTGCTATTCTATCAGGGTTCATATCCCATAATGGCTGTTTTTTTGTCTCCTCAGTAAGTTAATCTTGTTTACATTTAAATTTTCCTCTATCTGCTCAGTTGGATTTGGCTTTGGCTTCTTTTTTTGTAACCTGGGATAATTTCTGGAGTTAGGGGTGGAGGTAGGGAGAGCAGGTGGGGAGTTAGTGTTATTTTCTATTCCTTATTTAATCTTTTCTGTGATTTGCATTACCTCTCTCTAGCGTACATGAATTCTCTAGCCTCCTTGTGAATGAACACTCGCAAACTGTTCCGTCTCCCTATCCAGTCCTCACCACTTCATTATCAGAAAACAAACGGGGACATCTGACTCTCTGATATGCTTGTAAGAGCCCCAGTGGCAGATAAATGAATCCCAGGGCTCGGATCCTTCTTGACAAGGTCACGTCATCTCACAGCTTAGAGTTCTTTTAGAAAGGAAGTCTCTTCTGCCTCACTGACATAACCTCCCTTGCTTCTCCCAGAGGTGCAATCTCTGACTGGTCTGCCTGAGGCAAAAATGGAAGTTAAAGGTGCTCGTTTAAGTAGGGAAGCCAGCGGAGGGAGTCAGCTATGTACTTCTGTGACCTGTCTGTCTGATGTGGGCTGGGGATGGAAATGAGAGTTCTTTACAAAGAGTATGTGAGTGTCTTGATTTGAATCTATTAACTCTAAGCTTACTGGTTAACATGCAGTCCTCAATCCAGCTCAGTATTTCTTTCCTGTCAACAGCATGGACCCTGGGATAAGTCTGCTTATGTTCAAATTCCAGGATTATATCATTGCTATTTTTATGATTTTTACTTCCATGAACTCTGTAGAAAACAAAACCACTAAATGCTTGCTACAGCCCTCACCCTAACCACATGCACCTCCGGCCATCTCTGGGTCCCTCCTCACCTCCCTCACTTCATTCCCCAGCTTTTAAAGAGTCGTGTCGCCACTTTCAAAATCCTGCAGTAGGTCTCTGCCACCATCAGTTTGAGGAGTTCTTGGTTCCTGTCGCCTCTATCCTTGTTCAAGCCCAGGTGAGGACAGAGGGGCGGAAATGCTGTGCCCTGACTCCCAGTTCTAGGCTGGGTAGCTGGGAGGAGAGCCAGCTTTCCTGAATCCCAGCAGCAGAGGGTGCGACGTTCCCTTGACACATCTTCCCTCCAAGTCTGACATGGCACCGTCTTGACCAGAAGCGTGGTCTGCAGTCCCAAGAGGAGAAGTCAAGGCTCTTTTCCAGGCCCAGCCCGCAAGGACCCACTCACACTGGCGTGAACCTGAGGGCCCACAGAGGAGAGCACAGAGGGCCACTCACAGAAGGGTGGCAGTGCCGTCTCTCCCCACCAGCCCCAGGCTTGTCCCTCCTGCTCCACTCACTCCAGTGCACACCCATGAGGACAGATGGGCAGATGGTAGAGGCCATGGGCTGGGTCTCCCCCACCAGCTTGGCCAGCCCTGGGATGGCAAAGGAATGGTCCAGCTCTGGCCTTGCAGGAGCAGCTCATGGTGTGTAGAACTCGCTCCCTCTTGGCCGTTTCATTTATAGATCTAAGCTGACTAGGGCTAACACTCAGTAAAGATGTCCAGTGTGTTCTCCAGCTGAGTGAACGAAATTTGCAAGTTCACGGGTTTCTCTTTTAGTAGAGGCCAGAGACTTTCTCACCCATTTTTTCTTTCCTTCTGGTCTGGTAACTGGGAAGGAAAAAACACAAATTTGTTTCCTCTGCCTAGATCACATCAAGAATGGACACCATCCCCTCAGTGTGGAACCAGGGGTCTCCTAAGGATGATTCCAGCACTAGGTTGATAGAGGTTTAAAGCTGAGGAAGGAAGAGCACAAGAAAATTACATAACAAGTGAAGAACTAGGCCTCAAAGTGGAACTTTGAGCATAATTGTTTAGCATGGTATGCCCAAAATATGTAGAACTGAATAATTTGTTTTATGTAAGCATAATCAATTTGTATACATTAAAATTGATACTGGCTGGGCACAGTGGCTCACAGCTGTAATCCCAGCACTTTGGGAGGTTGAGGCAGGTGGATCGCCTGAGGTCAAGAGTTTGAGACCAGCCTGGCCAACATGGTGAAACCCAATCTCTACTAAAAATCCAAAAATTAGCTGGATGTGATGGTGGGCACCTGTAATCTTAGCTACTCAGGAAGTTGAGGCAGGAGAGTTGTTTGAAACTGGGAGGTGGAGGTTGCAGTGAGCCAAGATCATGCCATTGAACTCCAGCCTGGGCAACAGAGTGAGACTCCGTCTCAAAAAGAAAAAAAAAATTCTCAGAATATACCCACTCCAATCCCATTAATCATACTAGCATGAAGAAAAATTACATTTCTGGGCTATTGTGTTTGTACATAACCTTAGCTAATTTAAGCATGTAGAAAAATAAGAATGCTTGATTCACTTAAAATCTAAGAAATTCTGAGCTAGATTTTTGAATAATTTACATTTCTCGGCTCTTCTGCAATCCGGGTTTAAGTCTCAGTTTACAGATTGTTAGTTTTTTAAGTTCCCATCTTTTTCGTTTTGCTGCTGAACTCTGGGCCTCTGTGTCCTCATCTGTAATGTGGAGTCAAAATTATCAGTAAGGTCTCTTCAAGCATGAATTTCGCATTCACTAATCCGTTTTAGAATACAAGGAAAATAATGGTTCTTTTGTAGTTCTCTCGGGACTTTTACTACTGCTTGGAATCATGCTGGGCAGATGCAGGCATCACATGGAACGTTCGGGTACTGTAACTGAATAATGGCCATGTTTTGAGGCAGTGGTATTCAATGCTTCAAAGAGTGAGAAAATGGCCTTTAGAGATACTTTGTTTGAAAGAGAGACAAGCTTGGAAAATATTCTTGAGTATTTCTGTATAGAAAAGTATACAATAGATGTATCCTTTAACTGTGTAAGTACTTCACTTTTGCTTTGCAAACTCATGGTGCAAACGAGGTGGGAAGGCCAGAATTCCTTGCCTAGCCCTGCAAGAGTGGGGTTTCAGGTCAAAGCAGGTCTGGCGGCACAGCCTGGCGGGAGCGCAGAACCCTGAGCTGGGAAGGCCGCGGCCAGGCTGCGGGGCCCTCGGCAGGCGGGCTGAGCGTCGCGGCCCAGCACCTGTTGTCCCAGGGGAGGCTCCGATGGGGAGAGGCCTTGGAGGGCAGCGCCCCATCTCACCAGGAGAGTTCGCAGCCCAGGTGGCCGAGACCAGGGGCAGGGGCCGGGGCAGCAAAATGCCTCGCTGGCTTCTGTTTTCATTGACCTTTGCGGGTCTGTTCCCGCTGCGGCGCTGGCAGCTGCGTGGTAGTTCCGGGGGGCGTGAGGGCTGTGACCCGGCTGGGAGCCCAGCTCCGCTCCGCCTCTGACCCTGCGCCCGAGGATGTATCGTGGCAACCCTCTGCCACCCGAATTTGTGGGCCGCTCCCAGAGGGCGCGCCCTGGCGCCGAGCGCCCCTGAGCGCCCACCTGCGGGTCGGGTGCGGGGCATGAACCCGCGAGGAGCGCGCGGCAGCGCGGCGACGACGGCGGGAGGAGGGGCCCGGAGCCCGGGCGCCGCCGAAGGACGCCCAGTCCTCCACATGCTGCCACTTGGCTGAGCCGGGCGCCGGCGAGAAGGCGGCGCCACTGCCCTGGCAGCTGGACTGCACTTTGCCCCCGCCGGGCCTCAGCTGCCGCCCGCCCTGACGCCAGCAAGCCCCCCTTCCACGGCAACGCCGCTCCGGGAGCTTCGGAGACCCGCCCCGGGCCTGAGCGCAGGGTTCCTCCTGGGTCCCCACGGCTGTCCGGACGTGCCATGGGCGCGCAGCTGCCGGGCGATGTGTTGTGTAAGTGAACATCTGGGAGGTGGGTGACTGGGGAAGAGCGGGTGTGTGTCCGTCAGTTTTTGCTTGTCAGCTGTGCCTCTTAGATTTTTCAACGGCAGAAACCAATGAGTTACAGGCGGCTTTAATTAAACGAGACCTTTCTCAGCCAGCTGCCGTGGATAGAGCCTCACATCTCGTCGCCTAATGAAGAAGAGTTAGCCCCTACCCCTTCAATCTTGTTCTGGGCTTCCCAATGAAAGGTGTCCCAGTATGAGTTGCACTTCCGCCCTGCTTCCTACCTGAAAAGTGAGTGAAGATTTCCAGGTAAGAGATTTGCCCGTAAACATTGCATTGGTATGCCAAGCTATCAGGCTTGTGCTCTGAATGGCATATCATGAGCAAAGTCTTAGTAGCTCTTGTGCTCTTTGGAGCTGTGGGAGGCTGAATATTGAGATGAAATGATGCAAATAAGAAATAAAAGGGAGTAGACGGGTAAGATCCTTTATCCATGAGCAAAGGGATCAGAGAAGCAAAGCAGAACAATTGGAGTTATCGCGCTTATGTCTCTCTGACATCAGCACCTCCCCCATCCTTTTTGGAATTCGGTAAACATAAAATTGTAAACTAGTAAATGTTCTTATCAAAGACCATCTTTTTAGGATCTAATGTATATGACAGTTGTCTCAGGGAAAATTTTAGGTAAGAATTCGAAGGAATATGGAATCTACTTTTATTATGACAAAGTATAAATCAAACAAAGATCAACAGTTGGCTCTTGCTTTTTCCCTTTGGATGAGGCTATTTTTAAGTACCTAATATGGCTATCACAATTAGATGGGAAATAACATTATTTAGGCATTCTGCTTTCAAGCAAAATGGTCTGGAAGAATAATTTGTTTTAAAATTTTGTTTTGCCATCAAAAATTATAAGCATTATTTATTTAGGTCCACACAATCTTGTAACAAAAGGGTGCTTTAAAATTGTAGAGCAACCTCCAATCCAATTTATTATCTCCTCTATAGCACTCCTGACAGGCCAGCCACATTTTGATTGCACACTTTAGTGACAGGGGGCTCATTACATTTTGAGGGGTTCCTCCTTTTCTGTTGTTAGCAAGGTCTTTTTATGTTGAACTGACGACTGCTTAGGAAGCAGTATCTGTTTCTCATTAGTCCTACCTGGCCAATAGCTCTCCAACTGTGAACTTAGAAACAAGATTTTTCTGCAAAAAAAAAAAAAATCTAAAACTTTATCAGAGTCCAAAAAAGGTCCATGACCCCAAAATAGTTAAGATATGAGAGGTCTAAAGCGATGCAAAATAGTATTTTTGTCTCCTTTGCTTGATTGCCTTTCAGATCCCTGATCCTCAGTTTCTCACTGTAAAAGGGAATAATATACTTTGTCTACTCCTAGGCTTATTGTGAGGATTCAATTAATAATCTTAATAAAGTACTTAGTAGAGGTGCCTAGGAGCCAGTAAATGTTAGTTGTCTTCAATAAATACTAGTTTTTATGTTTCCTTCCTTACCTAAGGCCTTCTCTGTGCTAAAGATCCTCAACCCAATTGAATTCAGTCAGTCAGTCTAACCCAAACACTGCAGGGTGCAGTTGCCATCTTCAAATGCAATCATCTATTGCTTAATTGGCTTTTGTAATAAATACACGGAAATTGACTCAAAACCTCATCTCCTGTGCTTTGCTATGAAGCAAAGGAGAAAAAAATAAAGGTAGGCTTTATTTTTTTAATTACGTGGTTAAGCATTTCTTGAATGGGAATTTCTTTTCTGTTGCCTTGTATTACTTAAAACCTCTGGCTTGCAGTTTGTTAGATAGATGTTTTTTTTTTTTTTTTTTTTTTTTTTTGGGGGGGGGTTTCGCTTTTTTTTACCCGGGTGGGGGGGAAAGGGGCGGTCGTGGCCTCACCCTCCGCCTCCTGGGTTCAGGCAATTCTCCTGCCTCAGCCTCCCGAGTAGCTGGGATTACAGGCACGTGCCACCATGCCCAGCTAATTTTTTGTATTTTTAGTAGAGACGGGGTTTCACCGTGTTGACCAGGATGGTCTCGATCTCTTGACCTCGTGATCCACCCGCCTCGGCCTCCCAAAGTGCTGGGATTACAGGCTTGAGCCACCGCGCCCGGCCTAGATAGATGTTTTAATCTTACGTCATTCATCGTGTTAGTTCTACTTTTCAGTTTTGTGTCACCTGCACATTTGCTGAGTTTATTCACCAGACATTCAAGTCACTGATAATACACAGGACAAGTCCTTTTGCTATGATCCTGGTACCTCTAGAAACCTGTGGCATTGTAGGAGCGGTCCTGGATTTTTAGAGGCTGGTTTTAGAGTCTGGCCCTGACAACTATTAGCTTTGTGACCTTCGGAAACTTCTTTTCATTATCAATAAAATGAGCTAAAATCTGCCTTTCAGGGTGGCTGTTAAAATTCAAAGTAACGAAAACACCAAGTACAATACTGGCTGGAAATCTAGTTGGCTCTCTAGATTTTGCTTGAACTAATGAATTAGCCAGACTCAGCCCTTTCTTACCAAACTATTCTATTCCATAGAGCAGTCTTCTCCACAAAGACGTTAAGAGAAAAATTTTAATCAAATGTCTTGCTGAAAAGATGTTGCACATATCCTGATCTACCACAAAAGTAAATGATATTAGTTTAAAATGCATGATTGTTGGCGAGTTGCTAGTTCCTAGAAATCCCATATTTTTCCCCACCCCTATTGTTCCTTGTTTAATGATTAAGTTTTGAATTTTGCCACAGATAGATGTCAAACTATTAGTCTGTGCAATCTAGGAATTCTAATTCTTTAGCTTTGAATATTAAAAATAAAAACCCTGGAGGAGGAAAGTTGTGTTTGAGTCTCTGGCCTCTTGAGACCGCCCTTCTACTCCATGTTTTTCCAGAGGTTGTCAGAATAGTTCTGTGCAGACATCTGCAGGTTCTCTTGGTACCCTGGAATAAAATTCACCAGAATGTGAAGGCATGGACTCTTGTAAAGTGACCTCTTCTGCTTGCACCTTAGTTCTCTCTTAGTGAGGTTTCATCCTTTCCAGTTTGAAAATCATTTGCTTTTAAGGGAGCAAAGCAGGTGCTGAGCAGTTCTGTTTTCTTTCTCATTACTTAATATGTCATCTATCCTTGGATTTGAGAATTTTAAAACAAGCCTTTCTTACTATACTTTCTGTATAGTAAGTATACTATGCACAAGCAGCACTACGTTGGTGGCTGAAAAATAGAACCACTCATGGTGTTATAGTGTAAAAAGTTTTGGCAGTAGTAAAGAACTCTAATCAGTATCTCACATGGGAAGAGCTTTGTATTTTAAGAATTCATTTATTCCTTGTAAATTAAAAGTTGTGAAATTAAGAGTGTTTCACAAGGTGCTGAAGGTAACATAAATTACTGAAGCTAAAAGGGAGGGAGGAACAGACACGTGACCTAGAGAGTGAATGCCTAGCTTAGAAGTTCTGAGTACTTAGAAGTATTCTAATTTAGAACAGTTTCAACGCCACACTGGCCCAATGAAACACTGACCCAAACACTACTCCAAGTTTGTAGCCTTTGCATGTATACAAGCTGCAAGAGGCAGAACTACGTAAATTCCACTGTTTTATTCCCAACACCTAACATACTGCAGGCACATGGATATTTGATAAATGGGAAAACTTTAATAAACATTCATTAAGCACCATGATGTAGAGAACTGTTCTGTACAAAATAATGAAAGAAAAAGTAACTCCTGCCCTTGAGGAATATCTAATCTTATTTGGGGAGACAGCACTTATAAATTAAAGACCAGACATCAGTTCAAGAAGAGAATTCTGAGTAAGGATGGGAGGAGGACTGGGAAGTCTGCATGAAGGAGATGGGGCTTCCCATATCCTCTAAGATCTAGTACTTGGGTTTAAGTAGGGCACAGGGGAAAGGGTGCTGGGTGGAGATAAAGGTGACGTGATATGTTTCAACTTAAGGGAGGGCTAGGAGGAAGAAATGAGCATAGGTGAGGCAAGGAGACTCACATGATGGGAGAGAAAATTTCCTTGTATTAATGAGAAATTAAGTCCATTGGGTAAAAACAGGGCTTTAAAAGTTTAAATTAAATGTACCTCTCTTCCCCCCCTCCACCCCCTCACCGAGATACTGTATGGTTGGCCACAGAAAATAGGAACCCCACAGAAAATAAGGAACTCCTTAGCTAAAGAAGTGGAGCATATGGATCATGGAAGAACTATGAAACTTTAAATGGCAAACTCTTCTGAATTCTTGGTCCTTTGACCTAGAGTCATAGTGAATTTGAACACTATGTTCTCCCATGGCACTATACCAGAGTTATGACTCTTTTCAGTGCTCAAAATTACATATACTGCTGCCTAGAATTTAATTTAGTGCATAGCACTTACTGCTATTTTATTAATTTATGCCTCCTACTTGTTCTAAAATGAAGTGGTTTTACTCATAAAGACTAATAAAAATTGAATTTGTAGGGAAAGAAAAAAGCTCTTCCTGTACCATTTTAAAAGGTTTGTGACCGAGGCCTGTGAATCAAATTGATAAAAGCGTAATGGGATAAATAGAACAGACTGAAACACACATATGCACAGGAGTTTGCAAAAGAAGTGTGACTCAAGGAAGTGGTTAGAATTTGGGGCTTATCTACCAACTTAACAAAATGATAAAGTGGGGAGAGGTTCTAGATCAGGTTTTCTTAACTAGCTGGTCAGAGCTACTTTTCATTTTTCTGTGAGGATTTATATTACAGTGCTGGAGGAATTGCTACAGCCTGAAGTTCAACATTCATGGTCGTAAACAGGAGTGGCCAGATGAAGCCACCTGGTAGCTAGAGTGAAGCCCAGAAGGGCTTAGGGAAATGCCTGCTTGTGTGTATGTGTGTGTGGTTTTTTCCCCTCCACCTGCAGCATCTGGTAAATGAGATGAAGTATTGATACCTGGACTTAAGTCTATCACCTGTTCAACAGTTAGTCTATCATCTAATTGTTCAAAATCCTAAATGACTGTTGTCATTCTTAAATTATACTTCTCTTTCCTCAGTTATAATCTGAAGATATAATAAGAGACAATAATTAATTGTTAGTAGCTTTAGGAGACACTCTGGAGAGATAAGGAATGGAAATAACACAGAACATCTTCCTTGTTACAAAGAAGTTGTAGATGCTTTACATAGACAATCACAATTTTTATTTATTTATTTATTTTTGAGACAGCATCTTTGCTTTGTTATCCAGGCTGGAGTGTAGTGGTGTGATCTTGGCTCACTGCAACCTCTGCCTCCCAGGTTCAAGCGATTCTCCTGCCTCTGCCTCCCTAGTAGCTGGGATTACAGGAGTGTGCCACCACACCTGGCTGGTTTTTGTATTTTTAGTAGAGATGGGATTTCACCATGTTGCCAGGCTGGTCTTGAACTCCTAACCTCAGGTGATCCACCCACTTTGGCCTCCCAAAGTGGTGGGATTACAGGCATCAGCCACCACGCCCAGCCAAAATCACAATTTTGAGATGACTGAGGTAGAGCCCAGTTTACAGATAAAATAACACCACACAGCTTTATTCAGGTTTATTAGAACTCAAACATTGCTTATTTCTTAACAATGTTATTTTCTCTGCCTCTCCACTGAGAAATTTTGGCCCCAAGTGTGACCACATGGGGTCATCCTGAGACCATTTTGTAGGTGAGCAGCTGCACACTGTATGCGCTCTAAGTAGCTGAGGATGAAACTGACTTCTGAGTTTCTAAGTACCCTACAGTAGTGTTCTTTTGGTGACCTTCATACTGACCAAAGTCATACAGTATTTTGTAGCTTTTATTTTTTGGTGAAAGACAAAGAACATTTAATGTAAATTGTGTCCATTTCTGTTTGCTTGCCTGTTTAACCGATGTCATTTGATCCTGGTGTGAATTTATAGTCCAAGTGAATGATTCTCAATACTGCCAGTATAAAGACCTCCATTTACTACTGTCCAGTTTTCATGGAGCCCTACAAGAAAGTATATTCTTAGCATCCATTATTAGAGAACATACAATGACAAACGTGTTACTAGGAACTGAATTATATACTTTTTTATGAACTTTTATTTATTATTTTTTTGAAACAGAGTCTCACTCTGTCATCCAGGCTGGAGCGCAGTAGAGCAATGTTGGCTCACTGCAACCTCTGCCTCCCAGGTTCAAGTGATTCTCGTGCTTCAGCCTCCCAGTAGCTGGGATTACAGGTGCCTGTCACCACGATGGCTAATTTTTGTATCTTTAATAGAGATAGAGTTTCTCCATGTTGGCCATGCTGGTCTCAAACTCCTGACCTCAGGTAATCTACCTTCCTTATGTTTTAATGAATTAGTATTTTTATTTCAAATCTACACAGAAATTTGAAAGACACTATATATATATATATATATATATATATATATATATATATAAAAATTATCAAAAGACTATAACATGGTTTTTATTATATAGAGATTTACATTAATTCAGGTGAGACCAATTCTAAGCCATAACTTGAGATACAAGACATATTAGAAACTTGTGTAAAGGGCTAAAATATGACATACAATGAGACAATGGTAAAATAAACCATTGCTGTTAATCTAGTGTTTAAGATGGACTTCTCAGAATTTAGCAGATTTTAGAAGTTACCTTTTTTTTTTTTTTTTTTTGCTAGTTTTGAGTCCAGCTCATGTCCAAGTGATGGCCTTTTTGTGATACCTTCCCATTGCATAGTCCCAAGGAATTTATTCCTTTTGATGACACTGCACAAAGAATGGAGGACCACTGCTACAAAATGAACTATAAAGAATGGGCTTGCCAGGCAGGGTGGCTCGCACCTATAATCCCAGCACTTTGAGAGGCCAACGAATGGGGCCAGTTCATAACCAGCCTGGGAAACATGGCAAGACCCTGCATTTACAAAAAATATAAAAAATTACCTGGGCATGGTGGCAAGTGCCTGTAGTCACAGGTACTCAGGAGGCTGAAGCCAGAGGATAGTTTGAACCCAGGAGTTTGAGGCTGCTGTGAGCTACAATTGGCCACTGCACACCAGCCTGGGCAACAGACTGAGACCTTGTTTCTAGGAGGAAAAACTGGTGTACCTGCAGTAAATCACATTTTTAGTTTGAGGGACCCAACAGAAGACCCAGTTGTTGCTAGATCTCTTCCTGAGGATAGTGTCAGGGCTCACTTTATATTTTTAGTGTTTTGAGGTTTCAAATAACATTGAAACATGTAAAGGGGCTTTCTTTTCTTCATTTATGTCTGTAAAATGTATGTATGTGTCTGTGCATTGCGATTTGAGAGGTAGGGCATAGGACAGGGAGTGGTGGGTGGAAGGACACTGTTAGATTTTATTACTTACAGTCTGAATAAATTATCATATTGTCTCTCTCCTTTTGATTTTGTTAATTTTGGAAGCACTTATATTCTATGGACACAGGTCCTAAACACAAAGTAGATGCTCAATATACACTGGTTGGATGGTTAAGGGATACTCTTATTGATAGTTCTTTTATGTATCTTGAATTCATATACTAACGTATAAAAATTGATTTAAATATTTTTGAGAAAGTGGTTTTTTTTTTTTAAAACATTTTATATTTCTGTAATCAGCCAGTTAAAGTGACAAGAAGGCCAAAACACTTTTCCTGGTTAATATGCAGCATTTAATCACACCTTCAAATGATGGCCAAGGTAACTTCCCAACCTGAGAGACTAATAATAGACTAAACATTAATTCAGGACAGCTGATCACACCTGCTATCTTAAGGCTAAGCATAGCTGTCTAATCATTGACTTGCATTAATGGCTAACATTGTTGAAACTTTATTTCTTCCTTATGAATCAACTATCTTATTAGGAGTCACTGAAATTATACAAATTTTATTTGTTCTTCAGTGATGTGCAGGCTTCTACTGTAATTGCGTTTTAAGTATTTAAAGTACTTATATGTAATTGCCATTTACATATTTAAAAGTATTTAAACAGCTGCTACTATGAACAGTAGATGCTTCACATGAACTTTTTATTCCCCCTTAGCTATGACTTTAAGGATCATGCTTTCTTATTAATGATAAATCTAAGAGGCTTCTGTGGGATGGAAACCATAGCATGAAAATCTGATTAACAAATATGTGGGGGCAGTTTACTAATCCCATTCTGTCAGGGGAACTGCACCTTCTCAAAATGCAATGAGAAATTCCATTAGATAGCTAGTTACTGGACCAGATGATTACCTAATTATATGAATACATCAGCGTCGTTTTTCCCAACACAGGACTTGAGGGCCAGATTTGACAGCTAGTCCTAGGGTAGTAGTATCCAGAGACCTCTTTGGGAGACTGGGAAGCTCTGGGCCATCATGTTCTTGCTGATAGTCCAGAGATCAGGTTAAGGATGGGCAATGAGAAGAGAAACAGAGACCCTGGGAAGGAGCTGTCATGGTCTTTACTGGCAAGAATTAACTTCAAAGTTGGGATGGAGGTTCTATAAATTCAAGAAAGGGAGAAAGTTAACACTTAAAAACAGGCTGGATTGGAAAAAGTACTGTTGGAGCACTTTTATTCCAAGAAGAGGCTGGAATTCAGAGTGACAGCTCCATACTTATTTGCCATGTGAACTGTCTGGGTCAGCAAGTGGAAGAGCCAGATTTCTCTATTTCATCTATTAGTTGGGAAGAGATGATAAGCATAAATTAGTAAACAGATGTGATAAGTAACTGAAGAACTGTTGTTTTCTTTTTTTAAAAAAAAAAAAAAACATGGTCTTGAACTCCTGACCTCAGGTGATCCGCCTGCCTTGGCCTCCAAAGTGCCTGGACTACAGGCATGAGCCACCACGCTTGGCCTAAGAACAGTTGTTTTCTATTCTTAATAGTTATGGCTAAACCAGCTGAAGGTTAACAACATAAATATTTTAATATGTAGGTGTTTTTGATGTCCTATAATCTAGAAATATGGGCGAACTAAAGAAAGTGTGGTAGGGATGAAACATTACTAATCCAGTTCTTTGGGTGAGGTTATACATCCCTCTCCCTGCTCTACCCTCCTTAGCTACAAGTTCAGAACAGAACAATAAAGGACAAAAGACTCTCATATCCAATTTCAAATTGGTTTCTCTTTTATTGCCATCATTCTAAATCAGAGCACTCTACCTGTTCCCAAAGAAAGTGACAGATAAAGTCCTTGGACTGGCAATTGGAGGTAGAAGTAGGCTTTTGCTCTTTGGTAGACCCAGAATACTACCACCACTGAGTTGGGCTGGTTTTAGGCCAGTGTACAAAGGAAGCAGGAGGTTTATCCATTTGATTTGCCTACTGATGGACATTTGGGTTGTTTCTAGTTTTGGCTATTGAGAATATAGAGGCTATGGATATTGGTATACAGATTTTTCAGATACCTGTGTTCCCATTTGTCTTAGATAAATATCTAGAGATGAAAAGGCTGGTTCACAGGGTAAGCATATGTTTAATTTTTTAAGAAACAGTCAAGTTCTTTAGAACGGTTACACCATTTTACATTCCTACCAGCATTATATGCATTCCATGTCCTTACCAATACTGAGTACTGTTTTGTTTTGTTTTAAATTTAGCAATCTTAGCATGGGTAATTGTATTGTGGTTTTAAAAAATACCTTTTTAAATTTTTAACTAACATGCAGTACAACTGACTTCATTTTGGTGAACAAGTATATTAATTTTAATGCATGTTTAGATTTGTTACAGCCACCTCCACAATCAGGATAAAGAATAGTTCCATCACCCCACAAAAGCTCCCTCCTGCTGCCCTTTTGGTCAGTCTACCCCTAATGCCCCATCAACCACTGATGTGTCATCTGTCCCTGTAGTTTTGCCTTTTTTCCAGAATGTTATATAAGTATTATAAGTAATATTTTGAGACTAGCTTGTTCAATCAGCATGCCTTTGAGTCATCCACATTGGTGTATATCAATGTCTGTTTTCAACTTTTGACAATTAAAAATAAAGCTGTGACAGACATCTGCATACAATTTTTTGTTGTTTTTTTGAGACAGAGTCTCACTCTGTTGCCCAGGCTGGGGTGCAGTGGCGTGATCTCGGCTCACTGCAACCTCTGCCTCCTGGGTTCAGGTGATTCTCATGCCTCAGTCTCCCAAATAGCTGGGACTACAGGTGCACAGCACCATGCCCTGCTGTGTGTGTGTGTGCGCGCGCGCACGTGCTTAGTAGATACAGGGTTTTGCCATGTTGGCCAGGCAGGTCTCAAAACTCCTGACCTCAGGTGACCCACCCACCTCAGCCTCCCAAAATACTGGGATTACAGGCATGCACCACTGTGCCCAGCCAGCATACAATTTTTATGTGAACACAAATTTTCATTTATCTAGGGTAAATTTCTAGGAGTGGAATTGCTGGGTCATCTAAGTGGTTATTCCAACTTTATGAGAAACTGCCAAACTGTTTTCCAGAGTGGCCATGTCATTTTGCCTTCCCACCAGCAATGGATGACAGTGCAGTTGCTCTGCATATTCACCAGCACTTGGTATTATTTTTTCCCATTCTAACAGCTACATAGTGGTTTCTTACGGTTTTCATGTACTAACATTTGCTATCTATAGGTGGTACCAAGTGAACTGCTGAAATCTTTTAAATCTCGTTTTCTAAACTGGGTTGCTGTCTTGCTATTGAGTTTTGATAGTTATTTATATATTCTGGATTCAAGTCATTTATTGGCTAGATGACTTGCAAATTTTTTTATATTTGCTGTTTTTTTCAATTCTTTAACTGTGTGTGTGTGAGCGCGTGCACACATGTGTGTTTTCCAGAGCAAGTGTTTTTCATTTTGATTCAGTCTAGTTTACCGGTTTTTCTTCTTTCACGGTTCATGCTTTTGGTGTCACATCTAAGAACTCTTTGCCTAACCCAAGATCACAAATATTTTGTCTTCTTGTTTTGTAGTTTTACATTTAAAACTATGATCTCTTTTGAGTTAATTTTTCTATAAAGTATAAGGTATAGGTATATTTTGGTGGGGGAGGGTGTACAAACGTCCAGTTGTTCCAATCCGATTTGTTGAAAAGATTATCCTTTTTGCATTGTTTTTGGACATATCAAATATCAATTGACCATATTTTTATGGATGTATCTCTGGATTTGATTCTGTTTCATAGATTTGTGTCTAGCCATTTGTCAATATAGCACTGTCTAATTACTACAGCTTTATAGTAATTCTTAACATTAGATAATATGACTATTCCAAATTACTGTTCTTTCTCAAAATTGTTTTGGCTATTCTAGTTTGTGTTTCCATATATAATTCATAATCAACAAACATATATAACAAATCCTGCTGGGACTTTTATTGGACTTTTAGAATCTAATGTGTTAATGTCTACAGAAAAGCCTGCTGGAATTTTGCCGAACATACACATTAATTTGGGGAGGACTAACAATATTGTCTTTCAGGTCATAAACTGCATTTATCTGTTTATTTAGGTTCTTTGCTTTTTCTCAGTAACATTTTGTATTTTTCATATATAACACATAATATACAATTCAGTTTTCCTTTGTATGCTTTGTTAAATTTATCCCTAAGCGTTCATATTTTTTATGCTATTGCAAATGGCATTAATTTCATCTTCTGCTAAGTCTGTAGAAATAAAAGTTTTTTATATGTCACTTTTATATGTTAAGACCTTCCTAAAATTATTCCAGTAAATTTTTGGGGGGAACATAATCATTAAGATTTTCTATATACAATTATGTCATTTGCAAATAATGGCAGTTTTCTTTTCTCAATCTTTATGCTTTGTATGTCTTCCCTTCCATACTTGGTGGGACTTCCAGTAAAATATCAAATAGAAATCATGAGAATGACTATCGCTGCCTTGTTCCTGTCATAGAGAGAAAGTGTTATCGTTCACCACTAACATTATTTTGAGGAAGGGCCTCCCATTAACACTTTGCTGGGAGGATTTTAGAAACCATAAATATGTTTTATCAGTTTTTGTTTCTATTGAGGTGATCATCTGATTTTCTTTGTTAATATAGTGAATTATGTTACCTTTTGAGCATCCTTGAGTTTCTGGTATAAATCCCACTCAGTTATGTTTTATTGATTTTATACATGTTGGATTCAATTTGCCAACTTCTGGGCCTATGTTCGTGAGGGATATTGGTCTGTGGAGTTGAGTTTTGCCTTGGGTCTTGGTAATCCTGGCCTCATATAGAATGATTTTGGAAATTTTTCCTCTTTCTTTTCTGAAGAGTTTGGATAAGACTGGTATTACTTCCTCATAATAGATTTGTAAGAGTTCTCTAGTGTAGCCATTGGGGCCTGGAGGTTTCTTTTTGGAAAGATTTACATTTCAATTTCTTTAATTGATGAAGGGCTATCAGATTTTTTCGTGTGCCAATTCTGGTAATTTGGTATTGGCATAAAATTTTTCGTATTATTCCTGTTTGCCTTTTGAATGTATATAGGATCTGTCATAATGCCCATTTATTACACATCTTAATATGTGACTTATTTTTCTTGATCAGTCTGTATAGAGATATTTATTAGATCTTTTTAAAGAACAGGCATCATTCTGTCTTTACCACATGCTTCATTGATTTCTGCTATTACCTATTTCTGTCTACTTATTTGGGGTTTAATTTGCTTTTCTCTTTTTAGCTTAAGGTGAAAGCTTGTATCACTGATTTAAACTTTTCTTCTTTTCTATTATAAGCATTTAAATGTATAAATTTCCTTCTAAGCTTTAACAATGCATTTCAACATTTTGATGTTATGGCTTTCATTTAACTGAAAATATATTTTAATTTCTCCTGTGATTTTCTTCTTTGTCCTGTGGGTTATTTAGAAAAATGTTTAGTTTCCAAATATGTGAGGCTTTTCTAGATATGTTACTATCTGAGGTGGTTGGGAAACATACTATTTAATGTTTCAAGCCTTTGAAATCTGCTGAGACTATCAATAGTCTCTCTTGGTGCATGTTCCATATGTACTTGATGAGAATATCTATTAGTTGTTGGGTATAGTGTTCTATAAATTTCAACGCAAGTTGGAGCACAGCGTTGTTCAGAATGCGTATTCCTTATTTTTTCTTTGAATACTCTAGCAATGTTTTAGTTTCCAACTATGCTTGTGGGTTTTTCTTTAGTTGTGTATCTTTTATAGATAGATAGCATATAGTTGGTGTATTTTTAATAGCAGACTTTGTTTTTCAGAGCAGTTTTAACAGAAAAACCAAGCAGGAAGTGCAATGTTCCCACATATCCTGTGTGCACATGTGCACATACACACACACGCATGCATGCATGCAGCATCTTTCACTAGATACATCTTGATCACCTGAAGTCCACATTATATTACGGTTCATTCCTGGTGTACAATCTATGGGTTTTGACAAGTGTATAATGACAGAAATCTACCATGATTAGTATCATATAATTTCATTGTCCTAAAAATTGTCTATACTCCACCTATTCATCTCAGCTTCCTCCATTACCCATAGCAACCACTGGTCTTTTTACTGTCTCCAGAGTTTTGCCATTTCTAGAATGTCATATAGTTGTAATCATACAACATGTACTCCTTTCAGATTGGCTTAACTTAGTAATAAGCATTTGAAGTTCCTCCTTTTTTTTCCATGGCTGGATTATTATTTTTTGAGAAGGGGTCTTGCTTGGTCACCCAGGCTAGAGTGCAGTGGTGCAATCAATCTTAACACAACCTTCAATTCCATCTCCTGGGCCCAAGCAACCTTGGCCTCCTGAGTAGCTAAAACCATCAGTGTGTACCACTATGCCTGGCTAATTTTTTCATATTTAGTTTTTTTGTTTTTTTTTTTTTAAGAGATAGGGTCTTACTATGTTGCCTAGGCTGGTCTTGAACTCCTGGGCTCAAGTGATACTTGTCTCAGCCTCCCAAAGTGCTGGTATTATAGGTGTGAGTGACTATGCCCAGCCTAACTCATTTATTTTTAATGCTGATTATATGTCATTGTTTAGATGTACCACAGCTTATCCATTCATCAGGAAGGACATCTCGCTTGCTTCTAAATTTTCACAGTTATGAAAAAAGTTGCTACAGACATCCATGTGTAGATTAAGCTTTCAACTCATTGGGTAAATACCAAGAAGCACAACTGTTGGATCGTAGAGTAAGAATATGTTTAGTTTTATAAGAAACTGCCAACTGTCCTCCCAAGTAACCATGCCATTTTACATTCTCAGTGATGAGAGGTCTGTTGCTTTTGCAATTATCTCATTGTTATAATTTACAATTCCTTAATGACATGATGTTGAACATTTTTCATATGTTTATGTGCCATCTGTAAGATTTCAGTGAGATGTCTGTCCAGACCTTTTGCCCATTTTTCAATTAGCTTGTTCACATTTTTACTGTTCACTTTTAGAAGTTCTTTGTATACTTTAGATAACAATCTTTTATCAAATATGCTTTTACAGTATTTTCTCGACCATGTCTTAGAGCAGTTTTTTTAGTGAAGTCCAACGTATCAATTATGCCTTTAACACTAAATCTAAAAAGGTTGTCACCAAGCCCAAGGTTATCTTGATTGTCTCCTATGTTATCTTCTAGAAGTCCTATAGTTTGATGTTTTATATTTAGATCTATGATCCATTTCAAATTAATTTTGTGAAGGGTTTAAGAGCTGTGTCTAGTTTTTTTGTTTTGTTTTGTTTTTTGCATATGGATGATTTGGTTGTTCCAGCGTTCATTGTTGAAAAGACTATATATGTGTGGTTTGGATCTTTAAATTAGTCTGATCATCTCTGCCTTTCAATTCTTATTTTTAGTCCATTTCCTTTCAGGTAATTTTTCATATGGAAGGCAGTCACCTTGCTGTTGGTTTTCTAATTGTCCCTCCCCATCCCCAATGTTCTTTCTTTCCTCTCTCCTTCTGGCTTAAATGTATCTAATTTCTTATAGCTTATAAGTCATACTTCCATTCTATTTAGTGGTTACTCAATTTTTAAAATCTTTTCCCTCTATTTTTCAGATTGGATATATCTATAGATTTTTCAAGTTCACTAATCCTGTCTTTTGCAACATTCAATAGTCCACACAATGAATTTTTCATTTCACATCTTATACATTTTAGTTACTGGTTTTCCATCTTTATTATTTTACAATTTCCATTTCTCTGGGAGTGTCTTTTTGCACACCAGTTTTTTCCTTTATGTTCTTGAGTATACTTAAATAGCTACTTTAAAGTTCTATTATTTCAATTAAGAAATTCTGGGTTATTTTGGGTTTTTTTTCTTTCTTGATTTTGGGTCAAATTTTCCTGCTTTTTTGTATGGCTATTAATTTTTAAATTGAATGGTAAGCATTGTGAATAATACCTTGTAAGGAGTCTGGCTTATGTTATCTTCTTTTAAATGGTATTGTTTTATTTGTTAAAGGAAACTGCTTCTGTTTGAACTTTGTCAAATGTGGTCCATAGGCTGGCTGCCTATTATTTTTGTAAACAAAATTTTATTGGATATAGCCATGCCCATTTGTTTAATCTTAATATATTTTCTGGCTTCTTTTGTGCTATAATAGTAGAGCTGAGTAGTTGTGACATAGACCCTATCTATGTGTCTTAGTCCATTCAGGATGGTATAACAAAAAGAGACTAGCATAAGATTGGATGTTTATAAATACCATAAATTTATTTCTCATGGTTCTGGAGGCTGGGAAGTCCAAGTTTAAGGCAGGAGCATATATGGTGTCTTGTGAAAGGCTGCTTTATGGTTCATAGCTTTTCACTGTGTCCCCACATGTCAGTAGGGGCAAGGGAACTTGCTTGGGTCTCTTTTATAAGGGAACTAATACTGTAATACTATCTCCCAAAGGCCCCACCTCCAAATACCATCACTTTGGAGATTAGGTTTCAATATATGAATCTGGAGAAGCCACAAACATCCTGGCTCACAAGCCTAAGTCATAGCCCTTTAAGAAAACACTTGTCAATCCCTGTTTAGAGTATGCTACTGATTCCTAAGGCATCACATTTCTTGAGTTGTAACTAAATGAGATTGCTCCACTCAGGCTGCAATTCCAAGGATTCTACATACTGTATATAATGTCTGGTGTCACTGTCCACCTCTTAAGTCCTAGAGCAAGTAATCTTTTGCTGAGATCTTGCAGATCCTTATCCTGGAGATGCACATCCCAGTACCCTTGACAAGTCCCATGCAAATTTCTGCCTCCCTTCCCAATCTTGAACTCTATCTTATAAATTTCAGCTGTTTCAGTAACCCAAACCTCTGTTCCATAAGAGTTGCCACTCTCTGACTCTCCTGGGGCTCAGCCTCCCATGGTAATGCTGGAAGATACCCCCAGGTAGAATCCCACAATGACCAACTGTGGAATTTAACATCTTGTGTTTTTCTTCTCTCAGAGATCACAATCCAGTGCTCCTTGTTGCTCTGTGCCTGAAAATACATGCCAATATATATTTTGTCCTGTTTTAAAATTGGTTTTGGTGAATGCACAAATCTGGCACTAGTTCCTTTGTTAGGGTAAGAAAAAGCTGCTTTTGCAAAACAAAAGATCTTAAAACACAGAATATTCTGATGGTTCCACTCACAGCCTTTTATTGACACTCATTGGGTTCTCAAAGTAATTTTTTTCAGGTTAACCATGTCCAATTCCCTTAACCACCCTTCACAGTAAAAAACAGACACTATGAAAAATCCTAACATGCTGATGATGCACAGCCAAGACAGTCCCCATCTTCAGTTCAGACTAGTAAGCAAGACAGACACTACATATATCTGTTTCCTTTTTAAAATTAACATCTCTGAAACCTGGAGCAAGAAGCAGGGCCTACGGAACTAAAGGTAATTAAAAGCAGAAGACTGGCTTTCCTTTCCTACCCCTCGTATCACGTTTTTTAGGGGTAGGAAGAGAAGTAGTAGTATGAGAGAAACTGGGTAGAATTTATAGAATAATATATGGCAGTAGACCTGGCAAACATCAACTCCTCTGGACATCTTTAATTACCAACTATTTAAAAATGATTTAGATGCATGCAAGCTTCTGCCTTAAGATCAGTGGTTTCAGGCCAAACGCAGTGGCTCATACCTGTAATCCAAGCACTTCGGGAGGCTGAGGTGGGCAGATCACTTGACCCTAGGAGTTCAAGAAGAGCCTGGGCAACATGGTAAAATCCTGTTTCTACAAAAAATTAGCTGGGCATGGTGGCTTGTGCCTGCAGGCCAGCTATCCAGTAGGCTGAGGTGGAAGGATCATCTGAACCCAGGGGGTCCAGGCTGCAGTAAGCCATTATTGCATCCTTTACTCCAGCCTGGGTAACAGAGTAAAACCCTGTTTAAAAAAAAAAAAATCAGTGTTTTCAGAAACAAATTTTATTTTATGAATTTTCAGAGCTATGTTTTTAGTACAAAAACTAAGATACCATCAGGAACCATTAACATCATTCATAGAGATTACCTGTGCTCTCTTACAGCTAGTCCTCTTTAAAATGAAGCTGTCTTGTATTGTTTTAGCTATCCTTAAGCCCCTAAAGAGAAGTTCATTCAGTGATAATACTCACTTGGGAAGCTTAGAAGGGACATCACAAGCATTGTCGTCCTCTACTGTCCAAACATCAAACCAGGGTAGGAATGAGAAATTTAGGAGGAAAACTCTTTAACCTTAGTCTGAGCTTTTGTACAATTTCACAGGGAACAGTCAGAAGGAAAAATGGGTGGCTTTGCTATGTCTAACCTGCACTGTTGTTTAGAAGCAGCACTAGAGTAAAGCAAACATTGTTTACTACTCTTTGAGTTGTAAATATCTAACCAGGGGATAACGCCAGAATCTAATAGTAGTGCAAGGTCTGTAGGCTCATGAGGTTTGGGGAGGAACAAATTTTTATGTGCTTGTTTTGCTTGACAGTACAGATCAGGATTCAGCAAATGTTTTCTGTAAAGGGTCAGACAGTAAATATTTTAAGCTTTGTGGGCCACATGATCTGTCACAACTATTCAGTTCTGCTATTGTAGTATGTATGCAGCAGAACATGGGCACATGTAAAGAAGGGACCACGGCTGTACAAAAATAGATGGCTGGAATTCGGCCCAAGATCTATGGTTTGCTTACCCTTATAGATAAATCTAAGCTAGCAAAAGTTTAACTGTTTTCAGTTTTTAAAAATTTGCAAGATCCTGAAAAAAAAAGTTTTCCTATTTTGCAAATTGCCATTTTTATTGGGTGATTATCTTTTTCTTCTAATGGTAAGATAAAGCTGTTTGTTTTTACCTCACATTTCTTCTATGTGACCAAAGTGATGAAAAGATTTTTACACGTCACTCAATCATACACTCTTTTGCATTCTGTAACTTCAAAATGAAACCTCCCTTCTCTTGACAGGTAAACACTACACGTGAAGAGTGGTGAAAGGGAACGCTGATTACTGAAAGTGGCCTGGAGAGGGAAAGCACTGGTCAACGTCACATGGACAAACTTCATTGTTTTCTAAAGATGGCCTGGAAGTAGACTTTGCCACTGCTTCCCCCACAAACAGCTGTTCGTAACATGGGCTGCATGAAATCAAAGCAAACTTTCCCATTTCCTAACTTATATGAAAGTGAGAAGCAGCATGAGAGTGAAGAACCCTTTATGCCAGAAGAGAAATGTCAACCTAGGATGCCTTCTCCAGTTAATGTCAAAGAGGAAGTGAAGGAACCCCCAGGGATCAATACTGTGATCTTGGAATATGCACACCACCTGTCCCAGGATATCTTGTGTGATGCCTTGCAGCAGTGGGCATGCAATAACCTCAAGTACCATGACATTCCATACATTGAGAGTGAGGAGCCTTGAGGCTGTAGGATGACAACACTTTGACCGTGGAGGTGGTAGTTTGAATACATGCAACAAAAGCAAAACCTGGTGTGCAAAAGTACAAATAACTATCTGGATTTCAAAACGCGTCTATGATAATGTCACTAGTGTTAGAATACCTAGGATGAAATGCATTTGAAGAACTTCTACATTAACAGCAATTTCTGTTTAGTCTTAGATTTTAGTCATCTGAAGGGCTAAACAGAGGTCCTGTGATACCCAATAATGAGCTGTATCTCATAGCACTTCTTTCTAAGTAATGGCATCACCAAAGAAAATGCTAAGGAATAAAAACTGCCCCAAATTCTAAATGGTTATTTTAAAAGTTGTCCTTTAAAATAACAATTTTCGCTAATTTATACCCAAAAAAGTCCAGATATGTAAAGGGCTTTTCTAAAATTCCTTGGCAAGGGAATGGCACTCAATTCACAGTGATTAACAGTAAGTCTTGTTAGTCAAAATCATGCATCAAGGATCTCTACTTCTTGACACAAATGAACCCTGTCTTTAATAAGATATTTATTTTTGTAGATGAGAAGTGTAACTACCACCTTGGACCTCAGGGCCCTAAATAATTACAGCTGCTACTGGACAACTTAGACTTTGTGCCTAATGCCTCTTAACGATAGCAGTTTATAGAAGCCATGACATTAGTGTTTATTGCATTGAATTAAGAAGCCAGTGATATAACTATACAAGAAGACTAGCATGGGTACCTTTTATAAACAGCAATCCAGTAAATCTTAAAAATAACAGAAGCCTACTCTGCAAGGTAGAAATTTTCAGTATTGTGTATTAAGCTTTACTGTCTGGGAGGTGCAAAGGGCTGGAATATGGGCATTTATCCCCAGTATTTTATTGACTAGTGGGGCAGTCACCATTAAAATTACTGTGAGACCAGGTAAGTAATGCATGAAGATTTACAGTTATATTGCAAAACAGAAAAGATAAAACTGTCCTTTGAGGAGAGTACTCATTTTCTGGGTTTTTGTTATTTTTTAGTGGTAACACAAGCCTATAGGACATTTATAGCCACCTATTAGGGAAACTTGTTCTTTTTCATTTTTACTGTCACAGCACATAAACACACCCTTTTTTGTTTTAAAGGAGTACTTTAAAACAAAAGGTCAGTGGTAACAGAAAATTTGGAAAGGGGAAAATGAAATTAAGACAACTTGTTGGAAAATTAAGACAGTTTCTAGAATTATCTTTTCATAAGATTTGGTACACAGTGAGTTTAAATGAAAAGGAAATTATTTAAGCCTGTGTATGTTAGAGCCACAATACACCATTGGTATTAAAAACTAAAGCTTAAAAAAAAAAAGCTTATAACCTCTTTAATAAGATAAATATGTATTTGCCTTGTAAGCAGGCAGAAAATCTACCTCTAATTTTAACACTAATGCTTTGAAACCCAAAATCAAATAGAGTGAATTCTCCAAGTTACATGAGCAAGGAAAACATTATTTGAAACATGCCATATTTCAGTTGCCTTTGGACACTTCATCATCCAACTTTAATTTTACCAATTTCCACGATTTGTACTGTCCCACTGTACTTGCAATCTATAATTTATATAATAGAAAAACCACCAAACCCATTCATACAAGGATCTGAAGTTATAAGGCTAAGGACAGAAAGTTTCCCATTAGTATAAAACATTTCCAGGTCATGAAGAGTAGTTTAGGTTGAGTGACAAAAGCATAGGTGTGGTTGTTTTTCATTCATTTTGTATCTCACACCAAGACACTTTTGCTGCAAGGTCATTTGCTGCTTAAAATGTACAATTAGGAATATAAAATAAGTACTAATAAGAAAACACAAAGCCACATAAAGCAGCATGTCCCACTAAATTTTTTAGTATACACAGGGACAGAGACGAGTGAGTTTTGCCTGTATCTAAGCTTTTTAATTTCAGGTTTCTTCTCTGCCCTGGACCCCTATTTCCCCAGGGAGTAACAGGGATACCTGCCGGATCCATATCAGCTGGAAGTCTAATCTCTGTTCCTGCCCTCTCTCAGCAACTATGATAGTATAGTTTTATCACCAAGCACCATTCCCTTGTTCCTGATTCACATTTTAATAGAGTATGCTATCTTGTGTACAATATTTCCAAAAGACTTATCTTTGAAATACATGCTGTATTATACATCATCCCATGACATACATGAACTACAAATCTTGCATAATCAGTGAGTTAGTGGATAAATCAAGATGGGAGAGAAAGAGATGAATAAACAAATGAATAAAAAAGACGACTAAATGAATGAGAGAGATGAACAAACAAATTTACATTACATGTGATAATTATCATGATATAGGTTGGCCTTCATGACAAGACAGATGAGAGTATCATTGATAGGATATTAGCCTTCTTTCAGATCTTTATATTGAAATACTGGCTTTACTTCAATTTGAAGGTCTTTCATGAACAATAAAAGAGAATGGAAGGACTGCCTGAGAAGCCAGGAGACATATAAAACGGATAACTGAAAGACTTACTAGCTCCTGGAGAGGGAAACCTTTGCAACATCCAGTGTAAGGGCAAATGAGCTTTTACCAGCACAACCAAGAACCTCCAGGTGGCAACTGTGGAAGCAGGTTATCAGAGAAAATAAACGTGCAAATTCCTTGTTTACAAAGACTCTACCCCACAAATATGCTTCACTGCTGCCTTCCCCAGTTGTTTCTTATGTACTATTGTCACCTTTCAGTTACATGCCTTTGATCCTAAAATTCTCTACTTTTGTTGCCTTATCAGTTCTTTGCAATCTGCCAGTGGTTATTAGCACTTAAAACACAATTTTGAAGGGGACAAAAGTGATTATCTTAGTCCCAAAGAAATAATTTGTCAAACTGCCTTATTAGTATTAAAAACAGACACACTGAATGAAGTAGCATGATATTTATCCGACTCAATATCATTGGCCTTTTATGAAATGAGGAAATTATATAGTTTTAAAAATCAAAAGTCAGAGACACTTTATAAGTAATATCAAGGAACAGTAATTTAAAACCAAAGTTCTAAAAAATACATTGTTTGAGTCATCACAATGTCCTTATCCTGGATTTGAATGACCAAATAGGACATATCTTTTTTGGAGCTGTGGGCATTAGCTCAGAAGCACTACCTGAATCTTAATTTTCTAAACTCGAGTTTTATTTGCAATCTTCTTCTCTGTAAGACTTAGCTATGAAGTGGTATATTTTTCCAAATATTTTTCTGAAAACATTTGTTGTAACTGCACAATAAAAGTCCAGTTGCAAGTAACCAGCTGTGAGTTCTTATTTAACTGAAGCAAATCCCTTCTGACATTGTGTACTTTCAATTTTTTTAAACAATATAAAAGACAACAATTTCTGCATTGTTAACAAATATAGAGAATAAAAATCCACTTATACAAATAATTTCTTGGTTCATTCAGGTCCAATTTAGGAACTTTTAGAATATAAATGTAAATGTATCTAATATCATGGCTTTTTTTTTTTTTTTTTTTTAGATGGTGTCTCACTCTATCACCCAGGCTGGAGTGGAATGGTACGATCTTGGCTCACTGCAACCTCCACCTCCCGTGTTCAAACAATCCTCCTGCTACAGCCTCCTGAGTTGCTGGGATTATAGGCACCCACCATCACACCCAGCTAATTTTTGTATTTTTAGTAGAGACAAGGGTTCACCATGTTAGCCAGGCTGGTCTGGAACTCCTAACCTTGTGATCCACCCACTTCGGACTCCCAAAGTGCTGGGATTATAGGCGTGAGCCACCATGTCCAGCCTGTCATGGCATCTACATTCTAGATTTGTTATGCAATTATTTGAAAGAAAAATGCTTCACGTGAAACAGATTAAGAATTGAAAAAACAAAGCAGTACCTTCTGGGCTGCCATTTCTTCATCTATGAGAAGGTGCAGGACATGATCTTTAATGTCTTTTTCAGTTCTGCTGGCTTTTTGTTCTTACAAACCTGAAGTTCTCCTAGTTTCTAAAGAGTATGGGATGAAGGAGAAACTAAAACAAGTTACAAAATAAGTTATAAACTTACCTTTAGTTTAAAAATTATTCTTGCCTAGAACTTTAAGGTTCTGAGTCTGGAATACCTTTTAGTTCTGTCATACCTTAAAAAGTACTTATTAACAATATCAATTATTGAATATATCTTTTGAACAAAAGTCGTCTTGCTTTCCATATTTTTCCTCCTGATTTGAACCTTGTTTATAAGGATAATTATCACACAAAAGTCTTAGGTAAATTATAAAAAAGAATGTCTCTATCTAGGAAATTGTAGTTTCCTAATTTCTCATTCTACTGGATTAACGAATACTGCGAATCACAAGAAAATAAGCTTTCACTTTCACCATGGTATGGTACTGACTATTTTATGGAAGACCAAGCCTGAGTAATACTGAAGAGAGAACTTCATAAAAATCTTTTCTCTTTGCCCAAGATTTCTAATGTTTATAAAAGGAGCTCTTCTGCTACAGTAACTGTTACTTTAAAACACACTCATATATGGAGAAAATTCTGAGGTATTAACACAGTATCCAAAACAATTTTCAGGGTTTTTTATATTCTATACCTAAGTTGATTTAACCCAGATAGAAGCCACTACCAAAAGCAAAATAAAGATCCCATTTCAATTAGATATGCTACTCAACAAAGTATCTAAAAACCTTCATTTTTCCATCTTCTAAAACGGAGTGGCAAACTTTTTCTGACAAAATCCAGACAGTAAATAATTAGGCTTTGTGGGCCTTACCATCTCTCTTGCAACTACTCATTTCAAAGCAGCCACAGAAAATATATAAACAGATAAGTATAGCTAGTTCCAATAAAGCTTTATTTGTGAACTGTGATATTTCATATAATTTCCACGTCATGAAACATTAGTCTTTCTTTTCCAACCATTTAAAAATGCAGAAACCATTCTTAGCTTGAAGGGTATATAAAAACAGGTAGCAGGCTGGATTTGGCTCATGTGCTGGAGATTGCCAACCCATGCTACAAAATATACCTTAAAAGCCTGTCACCTCAAAATTTCAAATCATTGCTTCCCAAAGACTTAAAGTAATTATTCAAATATTCATCAGTAACTTCTTTCAGATCAGCTGGTTTCCATTTTGGACTCTGGTCTTTATCAATTAAAACTGTCAAGAGAAGATACAAATGTTAGTGCCTTTTTTTCTGGTATTACCAGATTTTAATTACTGAATTAACAGTAACTATCTTATACTAGGCACATCTTTCTATAACACATTTTTTCCCTCCAAGTTTTTACATGTGCTCTGTTTTTCTAATTAAATCCCCAGGGATGGATAGCAATATACTTTTGATGATTGGTGTGGATATTTTCTAACTTCCTAAGCTGCATGTCTCTAGCTTTAATAAAGCCTACTCAATTAATCCAGTTTTGGTTTAAACATTAGAATTCTTTTTTTCTTCTTGAAATAAAATTGCAAATGAAACCTCCACATTACAAAACAGCTAAAATCAGTGTTTAATTTGAAGCAAAGGCAGGGGAGGGCAGAGGGGCTAGATGTGCCTTCTAACCTCCACCACATTGAATTTTGGGAGGAAATTAATGCTTAAGGTAGAGAAAAGGGGACTTCATGCATAATTAAATGTGTAATTGTTGTTCTGCTGAATCCTCCAGTTTGGACAGTTGGACAGCTCTGGATTTAAAAAAAAATCAGGTTATCATGAAACGAATTCTCCTATTTCAGTGTAGTCATCACTTACTATAGCCACATAGTATCCCCACAGGATTATGAGGCAATCTGTAACTTCTCCTAAAAAGGGGGAGAAGAATATCCAGTATACTGTAGGTATACAAATGGTATCATTTAGGAGACTGGGTGGAAGGTATGCAAGATCTCTTTATTATTTCTTACAACCTCATGTGAATCTACAATGATCTCAATTTTTTTTCTTTTAAGTTATGGTTGAGGCAGCAAATTTCAACCATGCTTAAAATGCACATAATTCTTGTAAAGAATGGAAATGTTTAAATGTGCAAACTAGAGTGAACTAGAAAACCCGAATTTAGCTTTTTTTTTTTTTTTAAGCATTTAAAGACTAAAATAGTTAAAGCAGCAGTATGGAAACCAAGGACCAAGGCTGCCTTGGTAGGTAGGGGGAAGGAAGCTTTTACATACAATAAAATGCAGATACTGGAGGTTTTGTTTTTAAGATTTAACTCCCTACTATGAGATTCTTGTATCAAATCAGTGGCAATATTAAACACTGATGTTCTGATCCCTACTATGTGAAAGTTTTATATTCAATGGACAGTGTATACGAAGAATAACTCTAGCACATTCTCTCCACAAGAATCTCTTCTGTAAGTTTTCCAGTCAATACTATCTCCTTGAGATCCCACTGAAGGACAAGAGGAAAGAGAATATTAAACAAATTTGTTATTTTATTTCAAGCTAACTTTTTTTTTTTACTATAATATATATAACATAAGTTCTTGCCATGTAGGCAGCTCAGGTTTTTCAAGTCTCCTGAGATAACCACTACATGGAATTTGAGTGGGTATCCAGCCCTACTAAGTCTTTTTTTTCTTCTAGAACCAGAAAGTAGTAATTTGTTCTAGATGTAAACAGTAAGAATTTTTAACAACTGTTAAATTTGCTATCTTACTTTAATTTGCTAATATGTTTTTATTATTAGCAAAATGCAGCAAACATTTGATTACTCAAGAACACTATAGTTTTACTCAGAACAGATACTGCTTTCTGAATAAGTCTATACTGAAAGAGGCGGCAATATACTTTCTCTTCATTAAAACATATCAGGATAAGTAAGCAATTCCTTTATGAATAAGAACTTTGATACTACTTAGTTTCAACATTTTTCCCTCAAAATAACAGTATTTATCTAAAAACAATATCTTTTGTTTTAAGGAAGGCCTGTTACAACATATAATGAATACTTTAGCAATATAACCTAAGTAGCATACAGGTCCTCTAAAATTAGAGGTCTGGGCTGTAATCCATATGCAGCAAGAATTTGCAGAGAAATTAGTGAGGAAAATGCCTATTTTACTTAGTTTCTACAAGATACACAGCCATCTCTTCTGATCAACTCCATGTGCTGATTCCTAAAAATATTTCAATCAAGTTCTTATTTTTGATATTGTGTCATGTCAGAAATGAAGAGAACTCTCTAAGAGTGACTGGTGTTTATCAAAGCTTAAGAGCTTAGAGAGCATAATAACCTTTTATTCAGATAAAAAAAAGTATATCCAAGCTGGGCACAGTGGCTCAAGTCTGTAATCACAGCACTTTGGGAGACTGAGGAAGGTGGATCACATGACATCAGGAGTTTGAGACCAGCCTGGCCAACATGGTGAAACCCTGTTTCTACTAAAAATAGAAAAATTAGGCAGGCCTGGTGGCATGCACCTGTAGTCCCAGCTACTCAGGAGGCTGAGGCAGGAGAATCACTTGAACCTGAGAGGGCCGAGATTGCACCACTGCACTCCAGCCTGTCTAAAAAAAAAAAAAAAAAAAAGTATATCCAGAATCTGCACTACAGTAAAATAATTAATAAAAACAGGAACATTAGATATGCAAAAACATGCGGAGGGAACAATTCATTTTATACCACATAAATAACAGCTTTTTATAGGGATAAGAGTTACACATAAAAACAAATTGTTCCAAGTTTGCTAGAAAAAAAAAGTCAAGTATTTCACTTGCTTTTTCTAAATATGCTGGCACTGGAGATTGTAAGCAAAAATAGAGAGTATTAATAAGAAAATCTGCAGATGTTACCAATAATGTCATATGGTCTTTTTCCCCAGCAATGTTTAACTGCTCAAGTACAGGCAAGAAGATGGAAAGTAGGGTTAGATCACTGGTCAATTTTGCCAGGCCAGTACAAAAGAGGGAGAAAGGCAGGGGACTTGAGGGCTTTTTGTAAGGGAATAAATGCATGTTTTAAAGTCCACAGCAGCAGGATGAGTTTACAAACTTAGTGATGCACTTATCAGAGGTAGTACATGAGTATAGGTACAGGATTACCTTATATATAAATTAGAGAGCAGTTGCCAAGTTATGTCTATTTTTAAAACAATATCAGTTTCAAGACTGATCTTCCTTTTCACATCCCAGATGGTAATATTTTTTAAAAACATACACAATTTTACAATCTTTACAAAAGTTTAATTTTCACTACTAAAACAACTTTGGGTTGAGTATTCTGTATCTGAAATGCTTGGGATCACAAGTGTTTCAGGTTTGAGATTTTTTTTTTTTTTTTTTTTCAGATTTTGGAATATTTGCATTATACTTACAATCCAATGAACAATTCCTCTGAGAGTCATGCTGGTGCTCAAAAAGTTTCAGATTTTGGTACATTTTGGATTTTAGGATTTGGGGTACACAATCTGTATCTTATTTAATTAACAGCATATGATCACAAATCTCATTTCCCCAAAATGGTAAGTTCCCATTTGCTACTTACCAGCTCTGACGCCTTCATGAAAGTCATGACCTCTCTGAAAGAAAATTGAAATTAAATGGGGATAATTTTTGGGTGTCATTATTCTGGGCGATCTTCTCTCTCCTCTATTCACTTCAGCCTTCCACTCCCATGGCCACAATCTGAACCATGATGTTTAGGGACTGAACCACATCTGACAGTACACTCTCTGATCGCTACCTCCTAATCTTATTTGCTCCAGTATCTCCACTGCTACAAATCCTTGATCTTACTGAGGTCCCCGATCCTATGACTTTCTCCCTATCTGCGCTGGCATCACTTTGCTCTTCATGCAGCCCAATTTTACCAGTCCTTTAAAATGATCACTTTCCTTTCAAAATGCTGTCATCTCCCTCACGTCTTTTTCTCTTTTATAGAAACCTAGCAAAATCTTGGCACCAACTAAACCCCACGATGTACCCCTTGCCTGTACTTCAGCAGCTACGTCTTGCTGCAGAAAATTGTACAACCGTGACTGCTTTCATTTAAAATTCATGATCAAAAATCTCAAATGGGCACAGAAAACTGCCGAACAATCCAAGATCTCTTCCCTACTCCCCAAGATAATGATTTAAAGTGTTTTCTGCCTTCTCAACCTCTACCCGTAGCGCGCACTCTAATTAAGTCTCAGCCAATTACTTAACCTCTGACTTCTATAAAAAAACAAGAAGCCCTTAGATGGGAAATCTTGTCATCCGAGAGCACTAAAACGTCTGCAGGCAACTGCGGCTATCTGCATATACCTTCCCTTCCAATGCCATGGAGGAAAGGACCATCCCCTTTTCAAAAGCCAGTCCTCCCTTGCATTCCAATTCACATCCCCTCTTGCCTTCTCAAGGATAGACTTTGCTTGATGTGGTCACTCACTTTTCTTTTTCTAGAATCATCAATGTAGGCAATATAATTGAGTGGCTAAATGCATGCAGTTCATTTACGTCTAGGTTCACATCCTGATTCGACTACATATTAACTTTGTGACCTTGGACTAGTAATTTCTCCAACTCCTAATTTCCTTACATGAAAAGGTAATCTATACATCCATCCTAGGATTATTTTAATCTATATCCAAACACAGTGTCTGACACTAAGAGTTCAGTAAATGTTAACTACCATTCGTATCATCAACATAATCTTTTTTCTCTATTGGATCATTCCCAATCATTTTTAAACA
The DNA here is from genome assembly GCF_009761245.1 of Sapajus apella. NCBI lineage: Eukaryota > Metazoa > Chordata > Mammalia > Primates > Cebidae > Sapajus > Sapajus apella. The sequence goes on along the minus strand of NW_022436968.1, from coordinate 5,245,059 downwards.
TGTTCTAGTACCTTTCATTTTACAAAATAAAAAGGAAACTCACTTGATTCCACAGTCTCAGCTTCTATCCTATTTGTCTTTCAAGAATATTTGTCTACACATATTCTCTCCACTTCTTCACATCCCATTTTTCCTCTCCAACTTACTGCACTCTAACTTCTGCCCCCACTCCTCTAAAATGGCTTGCCAAAACCACCCATGATGTCAGCAACGCCAACGTCAAATGACACTTCTAACCTCATCTACACTTTGGCAGTGTTCGACACTGTCCATTACACCCTCCTCCCTCAAACGTTCCACTCTTTCGTGACACCACACTCTTCTGGTCCTCCTGCCTCTCCATCTCTTTTTCCTTCCCACTGCTTTTTCTCTACCACACCTCAAAATGTCAGTGTTCCTTAGGGCTCAGGTCCGGACTCTCATTTTCTTTCTATGTGATCTTATCCATTCAGTGCTCAACATAGCAGCCTGAGTAATCAGTTCTTTAAAGTATAAGATCGTGTCATTCCTCTGCTCATAATCATCTAGTGGCTTCCCATTTTACTCGGCCAAAGTCATTATAGAGACCATCAAGGCTCTGTATGTTCTGCACAGCCTTTCTCTACACTGTTCCCTCTGGCCTTATCTCTCACTCACCACCACCGCTACCCCCCATCCCCCTCCACACAGCCTCATGCTCCTGCATCAGAGCTTTGTTCTTGCAGTTCCCTCTGCCTGGGATGCTCTTCCTCAGATAATTGTATGGCTCACTTCCTCATTTCTTTCAGGAATTCCCTCAAATAACATCTCAGTGAGGGCTGATCTGGTCACCTTACCTATAATTCATCCCCCTGTTACCCTATATCACATATTCTGCTTCCTTTATTTTTTCTCCTTAATAACCATATTATATTTTATGTATTAATCTAATTTACAGTCTATTTCCCCATTATAACTAAGTTCCATCAAGGCAGGGATTTTGTCTGTTATCCTACTCCATTCCCCAAGATAATGATTTAAACTGTTTTCTGCCTTTTCAACCTCTATCCCTGGAGCATACCTAGGTACGTGGAACCTATGCACCTGGGTACCTCTAACAGTGCCTACCACATAGTAAGCACTCTTGCTTAGCAAATAATGCATCTTCAAGGTCTTTTCAGTTGCTGTTGGTGTCTGTCACATTTGAATCTCTGATCCTCTAAGCTCTAACTCCTAAATGCATTCCTTCCCTCACATTCATCAAGTCCTATCAATTCTATCTCCCACATGTGTCTCAAATGCATTTACTTCTCTTCATTGCCACCATGCTTGTCTAAGCACTGCTATTTCACACCTGCATCAGTGCAGGACATTTATATCTGGTCTCTAAACCGTTCTTGAACCCCTCAAACCCTGAGCCTACTTAGCAACAATAATTTCCTTCTTAAAGCAAAGTGAATCAAATCAAATGAAAAATCAAATCACCCCCTGCTTAAGCCCAAGAGACTTCTCAACATACTCCTTTCTCATTCTTCAGGTCACAATGAAGTGACATCACAAAGATGTCTTCCCTGACCTACTTACTTAAAGCATGTGTCCCACTGCCCCCCAACTCCCTCCTGTCCCTGCATCAATCTCTTCTATCACCAACCCTGTATGTTTTCTTTTAGCATACTTAGTACAATTTATAATTATTTCACTTATTTTGTTTACTTGTTCTTTATAGTCTCAGTAGACTAAACTCCATGAAAATAAAGGACCATGTCTTCTTATTCAACAGCCTAAGCCTAACACTGAGCATAGTGCCTGGCACATAGCTAACATATTTGCTGAGAGAATGAAGGCAGGAATCAATCAATCTAGGCAATGTTCTAAAAGTTCAATGAAAAACATGGAATGTGTGAAGTATACAGGACAGTGGTCAAGAGTGTAGGCACCAGAGTAAGACTGCCTGGTTTCATATGCCATATCTCTGCACTTAATAGTGGGACAACCTAAGGCAGGTTACGTCATTATGCCACACAGTACCTATCCTCGTAGAGATACCATAAGATTTAACAGAGAGAATGCATATAAAGTGCCTAGTGTAGTACCTGCACATATTAAACAATAGACATCGGCTACCATTTATATCCCACAAGAAGTGACTTTAAGACATGGCTAATAGAGTTATTTCTAACTAGATGAACTACTTTGAACATCTTTTGAACATCTTTTTTTTTAGACGCAGTCTCTCTATCACCAGGCTGGAGTACAGTGGTGCGATCTCAGCCCACTGGAACCTCCGCCTCCCAGGTTGGAGCGATTCTCCTGCCTCAGCCTTGTGCGTAGCTGGGACTACAGGCGCGTGCCACCACACCCAGCTGATTTTTTTGTATTTTTAGTAGAGACAGGGTTTCACCATGTTGGCCAGGATAGTCTGGATCTCTTGACCTTCTGATCCACCAGCCTCGGCCTCCCAAAGTGCTGGGATTACAGGCGTACGCCACCACACCTGGCCAAACATCTTAATAACTATTACATTAAAGTCATTAGGAATGTCTGCTTTCTGGCTATTAAGCCAAATATTCCCTTTAGTCCATATATTAGTCTAAATAATAAGATGCCTCTTAAGGGCCCTCTGAACATAAAGAATGATTCTGTCTTAAAAGAGTTTATCATCTGAAAGAATAAATATAAATATGAAATGTTTCATGAAATCAATATTCCATTTGATTGTTGTCCACTTTATGTTACAATGGTACTTTCGTAATGCTCATTATTTAAAACATGTAACAGACTAATAACCTCCATTTGTGCATTTACTTTATATATAAATGCTTACAAATAATCCCCTTCATTTTACCAATGAGAGAATTCACATTTACAGAGTTTACATGTCTTGCCCAAGGCCACAGAGACCATCTCTGAAAGACATGAATTTCTATTCTGAATTTTTCTGAGGTTAGCAAGCTTCTTACACTAACATGCAAATGTAATTCCTATTTTGTAAAGGCTTAATAACAATCTGGATAGCAATACTTCCATACCTCTAAAGCTAACTGGCCTGTTGTATTTTTGTAGAGCAAATTTACATGTGAATTTAGTTTTCCTGTTTGCACTTGGTATATTTTACAAGTTCTACCATAAACATATGTTACTTTCAGAACTAAAAAATGACGATAATTTTTTAATTTAATTCTTACCATACAAGCTTGACTCAGCCGATACTCCATAGTTAGTACTTCTTGCAAGGTCTTTGAAGACCCCTCGATGAGTTGCCTTAGTGTGATCTTTAGAGATGTTGGAGACATTTTATTAATTACCTTTTGGGGGAAAAAAAATTTACTACTGTTAGTCCAATAGTTCCTTTATTGTCCATATAACAAATGAGCTGAGTGTCTATGTAAATAGTATTAAAATATGCCAAAATCTCATAAAAGATTATACCCTAGCTTAATTCTGCCAAAGCACTGAACAAAAGTTTTCTCATCTACAAAAACAAAACATCATTCTACAAATGGAATAAATTCTGTACCTGTGACTAAAGTAATAAATCCATATTTGTAGTTTGTCTAGCATAAATTATTATCCCAACCAGCTAACAGCAATTACACTCAAATAAAATTAATACACGCCTTACACACCAATCATATTCATGGAGTGAAGGCGATAACGTATACAGTGGTCCATTTTCAAGAGTACCTTGAATTGGTTGAGGTCAGTAAACTACAGAAGAAACAAGACATACTAGGCCCCTGCTTGGATAGCCAATGCCTGCTTGTTAGCCCCCCACTTCCTCCCCCTTCACCCCACTTAGTTGCTCTCACCTGAACCAAAGAAGTTTAGCCTAAGATAAAAGTTTACTAGTCTGCAAAATAGCTCACTTTGTCTGTTCTTATCAGCCTGCCCAGCTACTTAGGTCATAAGTCAAATACTTGAAGAGTCCCTGAGCTAACTAGGATTGCAATGCCATCGTGGGCCGCAACAAAATGCAGCAAGACAATCCTAAAAGAAACACCTATAGCCCTGCCTAACAATCAATAGGTGATGTCTGGGAAGATTGTAACTCCATAGTACTCAGCCTATAAGGAACCAGGGGAGGGACCTACGCACTAAGGGATAAATTATTTGTTAAAACTGTGGTGGGGCCAGATGCGGTGGCTCATGCCTGTAATCCCAGCACTTTGTGAGGCCAAGGCAGGTGGATCACCTGAGGTCGGGAGTTCAGGACCAGCCTGACCAACATGGAGAAACCCCGTCTCTACTAAACATACAAAATTAGCCGGGTGTGGTGGTGCATGCCTGTAATCACAGCTACTCAGGAGGCTGAGGCAGGGGAATCGCTTGAACCCGGGAGGCAAAGGTTGTGGTGAGCCGAGATCACGCCATTGCACTCCAGCCTGGGCAACAAGAATGAAACTCCGTCTCAAAAACAAACAACCAACCTACTGTGCTGGGTGTGCCTACACACCAGACACCCCATCTTGCAAGACTGTCATTAAAAATCTTACTTTCGCTATTATTCAGGTCTCATGAGTCCATTCTGTGGGTTTGGACGCGTGAGCTGTTTCTCACAACTTGGTGGCCTATATGCGGATCTCTGTGCCTGCATGGAGTGAGACTCCAGCAGACAAGGGAGACGCGTCCCACTTGAGTTATGTGGCCTGCTCTGTCTGGATGTTTTGACTCCAAGAAGCAGCCACAGACAAACCTGAGACTGTTATTCAGGAGGCAGTAGAGGGGACACAGGGAGAAAAGCAGGCACCATGGCAACCAAGCAACATCATGCACGAGCCAAGGTAGGAAAACTGGTCTATAAGTACTGCCTTGGTGGTTGGGCCTTTTCAGTGGTCTCAGGGTATGCAAGAAACTTCCAGCAAGGAGGGCTGAGTACACAGGGAAAACCTCAGGCACAGAGACTAACCAAAGATGGGCAACAGGAACTCTAGGCCTTGGGAACAAAGAAAAGAGGCAACTAAAAAGATCCCCTCTGACATTCTCCCAGATAGTTTGAAGGGATAATCCTCAAACCAGGGAAAAGGAAAAGCAAAAGATGATAAAGTATTGTTTTACTTGGCCCAAAAAGCCCATTTGTGAGCCTTCGGACTTCTGGCCTAAGTTTAGCTCAGATAAGGATTGGATGTGCCAAGCTTTAACTCTCTATGTGAATGATAAAACCCCAACCTCACAAGAGGACATGGATTATGTTCTTTGTTTCATTAGTGAATTAACCCCATGTTAACACAGGAAAGGGCCCTTGCCCAGTGAAAAGCGCTGAGATCCCCTAATACACTGCCCTCCTGCCACATCTCACAGAGCAGAGGACAGGGTGAGATCAGGAGGCAATGGGAAGGTCGGAGAAAGAGGAATCTGGGGGTCACGAAGAAGCTAAGCCCAATGCTCCCTTAATTCCTTATCCAAACTTGAGGAAAGAATTAGAGCAAAGTAAAAAGGACATTAAAAATTTCCCTATTTCTTCTAAACAGCAGGAGTCTAATATGTACTCTCTTAGAGAAGTCTCTATGGGACAGGGAGGAGTTGGGTTTGTGAGTGCACCTCTAATAAGCACTGAGGTTAGGAATTTAAAAAGGAAATGAGGCCACTCTTGGAAGATCCCCTTGGTTTAGCAGAGTAGCTAGATCAATTTTCAGGACCCAATTTTTATACTTAAGCTGAGATGATGTCAATCATGAACATTCTGTTCACTGGGGAAGAGAGGAGAATTAGAAGGGCAGCCATAACCATTTGGGAAAGACAGCATCCTCCCAGGCAAGAATTCCTGCCAACTGAGCAAAAATTCCCAAATGCAAATCCCAGATGGGATAACAATAACCGCAGAGATTGGGCCCAAATGCAGAACCTACGGAAACTAATCATTAAAGGGATTAAAAAGTCCACTCCTAGGACACAAAATGTCTCGAAAGCATTTGAGATTCAACAACATCAACAACAACAAAAGAGACTCCCTCTGTGTTCCTGCAGAAGCTCAGGGATCAAATGAGAAAATATTCAGCATTAAATCCAGAGGACCCAGTAGGGAAAGGCCTTTTAAAGATTAATTTTGTGACTAAAAGCTTGCCTGATATTACTAAGAAACTGCAAAAGATTAGTGGATGAAATGAAAAACCAATTAAGGAATCACTAAGGGAAGCTCAGAAGGTTTTTGTAAGAAGAAAAGGATAAAGAGAAAAAGACAGGAGATTGGAAAGAGAAAGGGGAGGAAATGGCAAACGCAGAGGGCCAGAGAGAGAAAGAGTTAAGCTGCTGACCCTGAAGGCAAGGGAAAGCCCAGGGCACAGCTGTGTGTGTGGGAGCTGCTGGACTAAGCAGCTGAGACAGGGCAGGCAGTGTAAGACACTGTGCAGGCATGGTGGTGCCCAGAGAAAGAGTCGCAGCTGTCTGTCAGACGTGGAGGAGCCAGAGCACTGGACAGGTCAGCTCATGCAGAGAAAAAGAAAAAAACTGAGTGTGAGGGAAAAAGGAAATAGGGGATGTCAGACAGAGAGAGACAGAAGAAAATGAGCGAGAGAGAGACGAAAAGACAAAGATCAAAGAGAGATACAAAAGATAAGACTGGGGAGAGAAATAATGTAAAAGGAAGAAAGAATAGAAGAGGAGGCCAGGCACAATGGCTCACACCTGTAATCCCGGTTCTTTGGGAGGCCAAGGCAGGCAGATCAGGAGGTCAGGAGTTCAAGACCAATCTGGCCAACATAGTGAAACCCCATCTCTACTAAAAATATTTAAAATATTAGCCAGGTGTGGTGGTCTGCACCTATAATCCCACTTACTCAGGAGGCTGAGGCAGGAGAATTGCGTGAATCCTGGAGGCGGAGGTTGCAGTGAGCTGAGATCGCATCATTGCACTCCAGCCTGGGCGACAGTGTGACTCTGTCTCAAAAAAAAAAAAAAAAAAAAAAAAAAAAAAGAGTACAAGAGGAAATCAGAGGATGTGGAGAGGTTGCTAGGGCTCGGGGAAGGTTCTAGAGGCTCAAGCAACAAGGAGGTACAGGGAAAGGGTACAGTGTGGACACTGCGGAGGGAAAAAGCCCAGGAACTGGGTGATGCAAGTGAGAAAGGGATGTGGAGGAGAGTTCAGGAGCAGGAGGAAAGACTAGCTGGCTGGCTGTCAGAAGGCAGTAGAAAGGATTCAGGTTATGGAAGGGTAAATGGATGAAATGACCATTAAGGTTTTGTTGTTGTTTTACTGAGAGGCTATAAGTCCACCAGGGTCAGCTGTCAGTAAGGCTTAAGAAGGGCTGGGGGGCAACATAAGAAAGATCAAAACTAGGGTTGTAAACTCAAATAACTACAGGGCCAGCAAATGATGAGAAGGAGGGCTGCAGGGCTGGGTGGGGACTGTGGCTAACTGAGGAAGGTGCACTCTGTTAAAGGGGCCATAGCTGCTCAGCTGTTTTTACAGTGCCGACCCTGTTTTGCCAAATTGTCTGCTTTGTCAGAGGCCAGAATTCTAACTTTTTATGTAAAACGGGATTTTTAAGTGCTGGTAATCAGTAGAAAAACTTAAAAACTCAATACAAACAAAAGAGGATGCCAGTTTACAATCCCTGAAGTAGAACTCGTGCTGGGGAGAAGTCTGCCAAGAACCTTTGAAGTGGGATGCATTAAAGCTCTGTTTCCCAGAGCGTTGCTGGGCTGGGGAAGATCCTTGCAGCAGAGGAGGAGGAAAAGTCACTAAGTCCCCTCCCAGAGTAAAGGAAACCAAAGACCCTTTGCAGTTGCTGGATCACCAGCAGGGGTGGCAAGGAATACAAATGGTGGAGCTCCCGGCCTGCCAAGGAGAGGAATGGTGTCTTCAAAGCGAACAAAGAGGAAGTAAGGGCAGAGCCAGGGATGCCTGTGCTAATGAAAGTGCCCCTCAGGAAAGGCGCCACAGGCTGGCAGCTCTTCAAACCGGCAGCTCTTGGCCCAGCGCCAGACCCAGCAGGGCCTGGCCAACGGCACCCTGTGGGGCCAGCTGGGCAGTCCCATGCTTCCCCAAGTTCCTCCTGGGGTCAATGGGCTCTGGGGAAGTGCCTAACCTAACTCCAGCTAGTTTCTTATGGTAAGGAGAGGAGAATAAGAAGGCATCAGACTATAACTGTTTAGATATCATAGAATATCAAACTAAAGTTGAATCAGACCTTAAAAAAACTCCACTACATAATGGAATATGGCTATTTGTGCACGTATCATCTTGAGTAACAGATGGCAAAAGACTCGTGTAATACAGGTAGATGGCTATGCTGTCACTGATGGAAACAAACGATCCTTATGTGAAAAAGGTAGATTACTCAATAATTGTTCAGCCCAAACCTGTGAATTATATGCTCTTAACCAGGCCCTAAGGCTCCTAGAAGGCCAAGAAGGCACTATATATACCAATTCCAAATATGTCTATGGAGTAATATGCACCTTTGAAAAGATCTGAACAAAGCAGGGCCTAATAAATAGCAGGTGGAAAGAACTGGCACATAGAAAACTGGTTAAACACGTTTTTAAAAAGCCTCCTGCTTCCAGCAGACAGCCATATATGTACATGGCCATCAGAAAGAAAACATTATAAAAGCTGTAGGAAACAGGCTTGCAGATAAAGCTGCTAGCGAAGCCTCCCTGGAGGAAAAAGTTCAACTGTTTGGCCTAATCCCAGATATCACTGAGGTGGTATTAAAACCCCAATTTTCCAAAGAGGAGGAGGAAAAGCTGGGCAAAATAGGGGCCACTCAAACTGAGAATGGGAGGTAGGTGCTCCCTAATGGGAGGTAGGTGCTCCCTAATGGGAGGTAGGTGCTCCCTAATGGGAGAAAAACAATAAGCAAACCCATAATGAGAGAACTGATGCCCATGCTGCATAAGGGACGTCACTGGGGTCCCCAGGCCACATGTAACGCAATACTCAAGAATTGTGGGTGTATAGAGATTTATACCCTTGCTAAACAAGTGTGTAGGGGTTGTGTGACCTGCCAGAAAATAGCAAAAAGGTAAAGGGCTAGTTGCAGTGGCTCATGCCTGTAATCCTAGCACTTTTAGAGGCTGAGGCAAGCAGTTCAGGTTATGGAAGGGTAAATGAATGAAATTACCACTAAGGTTTTGTTGTTGTTTTACTGAAAGGCTGTAAGTCCACCAGGGGCAGCTGTCAGTAAGGCTGCAGAAGGGCAAGAACACTTGAGGTCACGAGTTCAAGACCAGCCTGGCCAACATGGTGAAACCCCATCTCTAATAAAACTACAAAAATTAGCTGGGTGTGGAGGCATGTGCCTGTAATCCCAGCTACTTGGGAGGCTGAGGCAGGAGAACAGTTTGAACCTGGGAGGCAGAGGCTGCAGTGAGTCAAGATTGCACCACTGCACTCCAGCCTGGGTGACAGAGTGAGACTCCATCTCAAAACAAAACAAAACAAAAAAACCTAGACTACCAGAAGAACATCTCCTGTGTTAAGGCCATTTCAAAGCATTCTCATATTTAGGCAGGATTACTAACCTTCCTACTATGAAAACCAAAGACCATTAAAAAAAATTTTATACTGGGCATATCCTCCACCCTGTCACCCCTTAGGTTAAAAAAACCTCTAAATTGAACCCCACCTCGAGTTCACAGTTCACCACTTCCAGTCTGGCGACTCCATGCTAATTAAAACCTGGAAAGAAGACATGTTCCACCCAAGCTGGCAAGGTCCCTATCAACTGCTCCTGATCACGGACACAGCCATATGAACAGCAGAACAGGGGTGAACACCTTACACTCAGGTCAAGAGACTGGTAAAAGAACCCCCCAAAAGAAAGGGAAAAGGGTGAATGTGGAGTGTATAAATCACCTAAGAAACCCTTAAAGCTAACTATAAGGAAAACCTAAAAGGAAGCTATGGGCAGGCTCCATCATTGGGAGTGGATATGGTTAGGATTAATCCTAACACAAGGGGTGAAAGAAGACCTAAGTGTTGGATAGGGCCCAGTACTAGGGGTGGAAAGAAGGAAATATCCAATCAAACCAATAGTCAACGTAAATAAAACCTCCATCCCCACCCCGCAAACTATAAAGTTTAATGCCTGCCAAGTCTCACCTTGCAGGAATTTAGAAAACCAAAGGCAGTTGTCACAAGCAGACAAGTACCTATGTCCCCAAACAGACCTTTATTGGGTCCCCTCAAAAAAGCCCTATGCTAGCTGGAATCAGGTCTGGTGGACCACTCAACATCAAGGCCAGGTGAGTCATTCTTCTAAAACCAAACCCGTAAAGAATAAAATAGGGGCCCATGCCACCTAACTGTAAACATTTAAAATGCAATCTTATATTAATTACCATAAACAACCCAGCTACTCTAGACCAGGAACTCAGGAAGTATAAATGAGCAATAAATATCTCAGGAAGGGATCCCGTGGGATGGTTAGCTCTTAGGCAAGTCACCAATTCCACCTCAAACCCACCTAGAATTACTTTAGCTCCCAGTACCACTACTTCCTTTAACCCACCACTCAATGACCCTAAAAGAGTAAAAATAATTAAGGTAACTTAAGGCAAACTTTAAAAGTTAAGACTGGAGAAGACATGATTATATATTTAGAAGACCCCATTGTCTCAGCCCAAAATTTCTTTAAGATTATAAGTAACTTCAGCAAAGTCTCAGGATGCAAAATCAATCAATGTGCAGAAATCACAAGCATTCCTATACACCAATAACAGACAAATAGACAGCCAAATCATGAGCGAACTCCCATTCACAATTACTACAAAGATAATAAAATACCTAGGAATACAGCTAACAAGGGATGTGAAGGACCTCTTCAAGGAGAACTACAAACCACTGCTCAAGGAAATAAGAGAGGACACAAACAGATGGAAAAGCCTTCCATGCTCATGGTTAGGAAGAATCAATATTGTGAAAATGGCCATACTGGTCAAAGTAATTTATAGATTCAATGCTATCCCCATCAAGCTACCAATGACCTTCTTCACAGAACTGGAAAAAAAACACCTTAAACTTCTATTGGAACCAAAAAAGACCCCAAATAGACAAGACAATTCTAAGCCCAAAAAAAGAAAAAAGAAAAAAAAAAGGTGGAGGCATCACAATACCTGACTTCAAACTATATATTACAATATACTACAAGACTACAGTAATCAAAACAGGATGGGTCATGAAAAATTATGGCTTCTTCCAAAAATGCAAAATAGTTCATGTTCAAAAGCCATTGACCCAGAAACAGACTCCCATCTATCTACAAAGTCATTTGATTTTTGACAAAAGGCACCAGTGCAATCCAATGGGGAAGAAAAATTTTTTCAACAAACTGTGCTGGAACAATTTTATAACAATGTGAGAAAAAATTAACCTGGACTTCTATATTTTATACTATGCACAAAAAATTAATGTGAGATAGATTTAAAACTAAACAAAAAAGCAGTAACTAGAAATCTTCCAGAAGAAAGCACAGTAAGGTATTTTGCAAGTAGGAGTTTTCTTAGCACACAGAAATCAATACTTATAAAAGAGAAAAACAAAGATAAATTAGACTTCCTCAAAATTAAAAACATTCGATCATAAAAAATTATTGTAATTTACCACATTAATAGAGAAAGGGCAAAAAAGTCATATGATCATCTCAATAGATGCAGAAAAAATGAATATGATAAAATCCAACACTGATTCAATATAACAATTACAAAAAACCCTCTTCACCAACTAGGCATAGAATTAACGTCTTCACACTGATAAAGAACATCCACAGAAAGCCTACAACAATTAGTATTTTTAATGTTCTTTAAAGTTTTCCCCCTAAGACTGGGAATAAGACAAAGATGGCTACTATCATCATCTCTACTGAATATTGTATTGGTGGTGTTAGCCAGTACAGGAAGTTGGTGAGAAGGGGGAAATAAAGGGGGTATGAGAGGGAGGGAGAGTGGGAAAAAGGAAGGAAGGAAGGGGAAGGAGGGAGGGGAAAGAGGGAGGAGAAAGGGGAGGGAGGGGAGGGAGGGGGGAAGGGAGGGGAGGAAGGGGGGGATCAGAGAGAGAGGAGGGGAGGAAGGAAAGGAGGGAGGGAGGGAGGGGAGGGGAGAGGAGGGAGGGAAGGAGAAGAGGGAAGGAAGGGAGGGAGAGAAAGGGAGGAAAGGAGGGAGAGGAAGAGAGGAAGGGAGGAAAGGAGGGAGAGGTGAGGAGGAAGGGAGGAAGAGAGACGAGGGGAGGAAGGGAAAGAGAGAGGAGGGGAGGAAGGGAGGGAGGAAGAGGACAGGAGGAAGGGAGGGGAAGGAAGGGAGGGAGAGGAGGGGAGGGAAGAGGAGGAGGGAGGGGAGGGAGGAGAGGAAGGGAGAGAGGAAAGGAGGGGAGGAAGGGAGAGAGGAAAGGA
>NW_022436968.1:5216194-5232765 GCF_009761245.1 Sapajus apella | reverse complement strand
AGGGGAGGAAGGGAGAGAGGAAAGGAGGGGAGGAAGGGAGAGAGGAAGGAAGGGGAGGGAAGGGAGGGGAGGAAGGGGGGAGGAAGAGAGGCAGTGAAACGAGAAAAGGAAAAGGAAGAAAGGAAGAAGGAAGTAAGACGTTATGTATACAAATGATGAAAACTCAAAGTAATCTGCAAACCATAAATAACTCATTTAAAAAATAAGTGAGTTTAGCAAAACCATTAGCTACAAGGTCTCAATACATAAAATTTAATTTCAGGCCAGCATGGTGGCTTACGCTTGTAATCCCAACGCTTTGGGAGGCCGACCCTGGATTTTTTTTTTTTCTTTTTTTTTAAGGAAAATCTAAAACAGTTTACCCAATCACTTTGTAAGAAGTCAGTAAAAACATAACAGTTAAATTAACAGGTAGGAAAAGCCCCAAATAATGAATTCCTATTCTGCATTATGTTTGACCTGAGGTCAGGAGTTCAAAACCAGCCTGGACAACATGGTAAAACCCTGTCTTTACTAAAAATACAAAAATTAGCCAGGTGTGGTGGTAGGCACCTGTAATCCCAGCAACTCAGGATGTTGAGGCACAAGAATCATTTGAACCCAGGAGGCAGAGGTCGCAGTGAGCCAAGATTGCACCACTGCACTCCAGCCTGGGCAACAGAGCAAGACTCTCTCTCATGTATTTATTTCTATATACCAATAGAAAATTAAATTTTAAAATGACACCACGTAAACATGCATCGAAAACCACCAAATACCTAGGGATAAATCCAACAAAATATATGCAAGCGCAAGTATTCTACAAAAAACATTCAACATCTGCTTTCCTTTGGGGAGTCTGGAATTTTGGTATATGCTTGGCAGAGTGCCTACACTACGAGTCTCCAATAAAAGTCCTGCCACCAAGTTTCTAATGTACTTCACAAGATCTCAACTAGTTGCTGGAAGTGTTATTCTCCACTGGAAGAGGACTCAAGTGCTCCAGACTCCATCCTGTATGCTTTTCCCTTTGCTGATTCTGCTTTGTATTCTTTTGCTACAAGAGTACAACTATACTTTGGTGCAGAACAATTGTACTTTTTGCCATTACTTTTATGACAAAAACCATAATAATATATGCTGAGTTCTGTGAGTCCTTATAGTGGGTTGCCAAACTCGGGGGGGGGGGGGGGGGGGGGGATCTTGTAAATTTGTTTAGTTCCTTGTAGATTCTAGATATTAGACTTTTGTCAGATGGATAGATTACAAAATTTTTCTCCCATTCTGTACGTTACCTGTTCACTCTGATGATAGTTTCTTCTGCTGTATAGAATAGATTCCATTTGTCAATTTTGGCTTTTGTTGCCATTGCTTTTGGTGTTTTAGTCATGAGTTCTTTGCCCATGCCTATGTCCTGAATGGTATTGTCTAGTTTTTCTTCTAGGGTTTTTATGCTTTTAGGTCTTACATTTAAGTCTTTAATATATCTTGAGTTAATTCGTGTATAAGGTGTAAGGAAGGAGTCCCATTTCAGTTTTCTACATATGGCTGGCCAGTTTTCCCAGCACCATTTATTAAATAGGGAATCCTTTCCTCATTGCTTGTTTTTGTCAGGTTTGTCAAAGATCAGATGGTTGTAGACATGTGGTATTATTTCTGAGGCCTCTGTTCTGTTCCGTTGGTCTATATATCTGTTTTGGTACCAGTACCATGATATTTTGGTTACTGTAGCCTTGCAGTGTAGTTTGAAGTCAGATAGTGCGATGCCTCCAACTTTGTTCTTTTGCTTAGGATTCTGTAGAGTGTATGGGCTTTTTCTTGGTTCCATATGAAATTTAAAGTAGTTTTTTCTAGATCTGTGAAGAAAGTCAATGATAGCTTTATGGGAACAGCATTCAATCTATAAATTACTTTGGGCAGTATGGCCATTTTCATGATAATAATTCTTCCTATCCATGAGCATGGAATGCTTTTCCATTTGGGTCCTCTCTCAAAATTTCCTTGAGCAGTGGTTTGTAGTTCTCCTTAAAGAGGTCCTTCATGTCCCTTGTAAATTGTATTCCTAGGTATTTCATTCTCTTTGTAGCAATTGTAAATGGGAGTTCCCTCATGATTTGGTTGTCTATTATTGGCATATAGGAATGCTTGCAATTTTTACACAATGACTTTGTATCCTGAGACTTTGCTGACACTGCTTATCACCTTAAGGAGTTTTGGGGCTGAGACGAAGGGGTTTACTCAATATACAATCATTTCATCTGCAAACTGAGACAATTTGACTTCCTCTCTTCCTACGTGAATATCCTTTCTTTCTTTCTCTTGCCTGACTGCCCTGGTCAGAACTTCCGATACTATGTTGAATAGGAGTGGTGAGAGAGGGCATCCTTGTCTTGTGCCAGTTTTCAAAGGGAACACTTTCAGCTTTTGCTCATTCAGTATGATACTGCCTTTGGGTTTGTCAAAAATAGTTCTTATTGTTTTGAGATACCTTCCCTCAATACCTGGTTTATTGTTTTCAGCATGAAGGGTGCTGAATTTTATTGAAGAACTTTTCTGCATCTATTGAGATAATCATGCGGTTTTTGTCACTGGCTCTGTTTATATGATGGATACGTTTATTCATTTGCATATGTTGAACCAGCCTTGCAACCCAGGCATGAAGCCAACTTGATTTGTGGTGGATAAGCTTTTTGATGTGCTTCTGGATTTAGTTTGCCAGTATTTAATTGGGGACTTTTGCATCGATTTTCATCAGGGATATTGGCCTGAGATTTTCTTTTATTGCCAGGTTTTGTTATCAGGATGATACTGGCCTCATAAAATGAGTTAGGGAGGAGTCCCTCTTTTTCTATTGTTTAAAATATTTTGAGAAGGAATGGCACCAGGTCCTCTTGAGGAAGGACCCCACTACATGACCAACAATTTATGCTGTAAATCTTTCTCCCATCCTTCCCCAGGGAGACCTCTGGCCTTTTAGCAGGGTAACTGCACTGGGAAAAGGGAAATAATCAAATCTTTCAGGAACTACTAGACACTGGCTTTGAGCTGACATTGATTCCAGGGGACTCAAAACGTCATCATGGTCTTCCAGTTAAAGTAAGGGCTTATGGTGGTGAAGTAATTAATAAAGTTGTTACTCAGGTCTGACTGAGAGTAGGTCCAGTAGATAGACCGCTGGACTCATCTTGTGGTTATTTCCCCAGTGCCATAATGCATAATTGGCATGAACATACTTAGCAGCTGGCAGAACCTCCCCCACCACTCCGATTGGCTCCCTGCCTGGTAGGGTGAAGGCTATTATGGTGGAAAAGGCCAAATAGAAGCCATTAGAGCTGCCTCTACCTAGTAAAATAGTAAATCAAAAACATTATTGCATTCCTGGAGGGATTGTGGAGATTAGTGCTATGATCAAGGGCTTGAAAGACGCAGGGGCAGTGATTCCCACCACATCCCCTTTCAACGCTCCCATTTGGCCTGTGCAGAAGACAGCTGGATCTTGGAGAATGAGAGTGGATTGTCATAAGCTTAACCAGGTGGTAACTCCAATTGCAGCTACTTTATCAGATGTGGTTTCATTGCTTGAGCAAATTAACACATTTCCTGTTACCTGGTATGCAGCCATTGACTTGGCAAATGCGTTTTTCTCCATTCCTGTCCATAAGGCCCACCAGAAGCAATTTGCCTTCAGCTGGCAACCCAGCAACATACCTTTACTATCCTACCTCAGGGGTATATCTACTCTCTGCTTTGTGTCATAACCTTATTTGGAAAGACTCTGATTACTTTTCACTTCTGCAAGATATCACACTGGTCCATTACATTGATGACATTATGCTGACTGGATCCAGTAAGCAAGTAGCAGAAAACACACTGGACTTACTGGTGAGATATTTGTGTGCCAGAGGACGGGAAATAAATCCAACTAAAATTCAGGGACCTACTATCTCAGTAAAATTTCTAAGGGTCCAGTGGTGTGGACCCTGTCAAGATACTACTTGAACTGCCTATCAAGAACTGGGTGCTTTCTAACCCATCTTGCCATAATGTGGGTTGTGCACAGCAGCATTCCATCATCAAATGGCAGTGGTATATACGTGATCGGGTTTGAGCAGGTCCTGAAGGTACATGTAAATTACATGAAGAAGTAGCTCAAATGCCCATGGTCTCCTCTCCTGCCACCCTGACTTCTCTCTCCCAGCTGGCACTGATGGCCTTATGGGGAGTTCCCAATGATCAGTTGACAGAGGACGAGAAGACTAGGGCATGGTTCACAAAGGGTCTGCACGATATGCAGGCATCACCTGAAAGTGGACAGTTGCAGCATGACAACCCCTTTCTAGAACATCCCTGAAGGACAGTAGTGAAGGGAAATCTTTACAGATGACAGAACCTTGAGCAGTACACCTGGTTGTGCACTTTGCATGGAAGGAAAAATGGCCAGATGTGTGATTATATACTGACTCATGGGCTGTAGCCAATGGTTTGGCTGGATGGCCAGGGACTTGGAAGAAACATGGTTGGAAAATTGGTGACAAATAAATTTGGAGAAGAGGTATGTAGATGGACCTCTCGAGTGGTCAAAAACCATGAAGATATTTCTATCTCATGTGAGTGCTCACCAAGGGATGACCTCAGCAGAGGAGGAGTTTAATAATCAAGTGGGTAGGATGACCTGTTTTGTGGACACCAATCAGTCACCTTCCCCAGCCAACCCTGTCATCACCCAATGGGCCCATGAACAAAGTGGCCATGGTGGTAGGGATGGAGGTTATGTATGGTTCTGAGCAACATGAACTTCCACTCATCAAGACTGACCTGGCTACAGCCACTGCTGAGTGCCCAATCCACCAGCAGCAGACACTAACACTGAGCCCTCGATACAGCACCATTACTGGACGTGATCAGCCAGCTACTTGGTGGCAGGTTGATTATAGTGAACCTCTTCCATCATGGAAAGGGCAGAGGTTTGCCCTCACTGGAACAGACACTTACTCCAGATATGGGTTTGCTTATCCTGCATGCAATAATTCTGCCAAGACTGCCATCCATGGACTCATGGAATGCCTCATCCAATGTCATGGTGTTCCGCACAGCATTGCCTCTGACCAAGGCACTCACTTTATGACTAAAGAAGTGCAGCACTGGGCTCATGCTCATGGAATTCACTGGTCTATGTTCCCTATCATCATGAAGCAGCTGGACTGACAGAATGATGGAATGCCTTTTGAAGTCACAATTATGTTAACTAGGTGACAATATTTTACAGGGCTGGGGCAAAGTTCTCCAGAAGGCTGTATATGCTCTGAATCAGTGCCCAAAATATGGTACTGCTTCTCCCATAGCCAGAATTCATGGGTCCAGGAATCAAGAGTAGAAGTGGAAGTGGCACCACTTACCATCACCCCTAGTGATCCACTAGCAAAATTTCTGCTTCCTGTTCCTGTGACATTACATTCTGCTGGCCTAGAGGTCTTAGTTCCAGAGGGAGGAATGCTGCCACCAGGAGACACAACAATGATTCCATTAAACTGGAAGTTAAGATTGGCACCTGGACACTCTGGGCTCCTCCTACCTTTAAGTCAACAGGCTAAGAAGGGAGTTACAGTTTTGGCTGGGGTGACTGACCCAGACTATCAAGATGAAATCAGTCTTTTACTCCACAACAGAGGTAAGGAAGAATATGCATGGAATAGAGGAGATCCATTAGGGTGTCTCTTAGTATTACCATGCCCTGTGATTAAGGTCAATTGGGAACTACAACAGCCCAATCCAGGCAGGACTACAAATGACCCAAAGCCCTCAGGAATGAAGGGTTTGGGTCACTCCAGCAGGCAAATACCCACAATCTGCTGAGGTACTTGCTGAAGGCAAAGGGAACACAGAATGGATAGTAGAGAAATCATCAATACCAGCTACAACCATGTGACCAGCTGTGGAAATGGAAATTGTAATTGTCATGAGTATTTCCTCTGTCTTTTGCTAAAAACACGTTTATGCATGTATATATTTGTACTAAGCAAGTATCTTTATTTTCTTTTCCGTTATGTAACATAAGATTTATTGACTTCATATCAGCATGTAAGTACTGTTAACTTTATGTAATAGTATTTGGGTGGGGAACTGGTGTGTTTCTGGTTGTATGAAAAATAGCTGTATTTTGTCAGGCATAATTACGACCTTATTTTATTGTCTTTATTTGAAGATTACATATGATCTCAGGAGACATGTATGGGTTCAAGTTGACGAGGGGTGGACCTGTGATGGTGAATACTTAGTGTCAACTTCACCGGATTGAAGGATACAAAGTATTGATCCTGGGTGTCTCTGTGAGGGTGTTGCCAAAAGAAATTAAACATTTGAGTCAGTGGGCTGGGGAAGGCATATCCACCCTTCATCTGGTGAGCACAATCTAATCAGCTGCCAGCGAATATAAAGCAGACAGAAAAACATGAAAAGGAGAGACTGGCCTAGCCTCCCAGCCTACATCTTTCTCTCGTGCTGGATGATTCCTGCCCTCTAACATCAGACTCCAAGTTCTTCAGTTTTGAGACTCAAACTGGTTCTCCTTGCTCCTTGAGCTTGCAGACAGCCTACTGTGCGACCTTGTGATAGCATAAGTTAATACTTAATAAACTCCCCTTTATATATATATATATATATATATATATATATATATATATATATCTCCTATTAGTTCTTTCCCTCTAGACAACCCTAATACACCAACTTAAAGTCAGATTCCTTGAAATACAAAATGATTATCTACATAAACATTCCTAGAAGTTGTTAATAATAAGAGTCTACTTTTGTGAGGGAAATAAATGGCGGGTCTACTTGCTCTAATTTATGCCTATCCTTGAAAGTTAATGAAATTCTAATACTGAAGAAGATCCCATGGCACAAATTAACTTTGGATTTCCCCCTTAAGAATATAGTAAAAGGCCAGATGTGGTCGCTCACGCCTGTAATCCTAGCACTTTGAGAAGTGAGGTGGGTGGATTGCTTGAGCCCAGGAGTTCCAGACCACCCTGGCCAACTGGTGAAACCTTGTCTCTACAAAAAAATACAAAAAATTAGCCAGGCGTGGTGGCGCATGCCTGTAGTGCCAACTACTCAAGAGGCTGAGGTGTGATGATTGCTTGAGCCTGGGAGGTTGAGGCTACAGTGAGTTATGATTGCACCACTGTACTCCAGCCTAGGCAACAGAGCAAGACTCTATCTCAAAACAACAACAACAACAACAACAAAATACAGTGACAATGGAGGAAATGTTTTCATCTTTATAGGTAAGACTATTAACATTTTTTCTCAATATGTTTCCTGACAACTGAAATGTTATGATCACATCTAGAAATAGAAAAATATTATGGAATCATGATATGGAGCCTAAAAATATACATATATACACACACACACACACACAGATATATATATAAAATATACAAAAAATACTGTCAGATAAAGACAAGCTAAAATACTTTTTAAGTATAAGAAAACATGCCTTTTCTTTGTCTAGAAGTCTGAAATACTCCAAGTTTCATAATCATACTAGAGGTCTAAGAATGTCAATACTTGGTATGCACACATTTATACAAAAATGGCTCTTCTGCTGTTAACAGTTGAGTTACACGAAACACAGAAACACTACATAAGACTCAGCTATGGCAAGAGATGGAGTATCTTGTTTAAAAAGGATCACTTTTTAATTAAACCTCCTGCTTAGAAAGGCCATATTAAGTAGAATTTATAGATCAATGTCACAATTGCAAACACATCGTAAGATGACTATTCTCCAGTGACCCAGCCCTTCTAATGTAATTAAAATGTCCCTAAAATTCTCCTCCAAAGGACAAGGAGGACTATTTGGAAATGAAGCATGCTTACAAAAGTCCTCTGTTACATTCAAAGGACATAAAACTAGCTTAGCTTTGCCCTCAACAACCAGCAGGTAGAAACAGCACTTGAATTTAGGTCAAGGTTAGTGGAACGGATTTCTGAAACTCACCTAAATTTGGGAAAAAGAAAACACAATGCATGGGCTACGTCACCACCAATGGAGCACTAATACCCCTTAGAGAGCCTTCCCTGTCACTGGACTTCACCATGTTCAGTCAAGGCAGAAAGGATCCCAGTATTACCTTCAACTGCTCTAGGGCAAAAGATGAACCATCTTGCTGTAAGTTTTCAATAATCTGTTCCACAGTATTGGCTGAAAAACAACTATAAAAAAGGAAATGTGATTTCACCAGTGTGCAAGTGATTTCCTGTTTCTAACATACTGATGAATCTGAACGTAGGCTTTCCCGCACCTCTATTTCAATAATTAAGAATTGTCCAATCTCTTTAACAGGATGTAAAAAGAAACAGAGCACTGCTTCCCTGGATAAGCATTTGTAGCCTACCTTCACTAATACAAAATAAAACCTAAATTTTATTTTTTCTTTTGCATTTTTGCATCTATTATGTTTCTATGTAAAGAAATAATTCAACTACAAAAAGTAGATGCTTCTAAATAGTAGAGATGGTTGTCTTATTTTGTAATACTTTTCTTCCTGTTTCCCAAAGCCAGTCTGTCAATCTCTCAAATCATTGCTGATCAGCTTGATAAGACCTTCCGAGAAGATAAATTTAAAAAGATAAAAGTTAATTCAATTATTTTCTAGCTTCTCTTCCCCACTTAAGAAAACAGTTATTTTGCACTAACATGAATTTGAATCACTGCACAAAATGTTTTTGCTGGTAAGCTTGGTAAGATCTTCAGAGAAGATGAATTTACAAAGATAAAAGTTAATTCAATTATTATTTTCTAGCTGCTCTTCCCCATTTAAAAAAAAAGATATTCTGTACTAAGATGAATTCTCATGGTAGATTACTAAATACAATGAATTTATTTCACCCAGTAAGCAGCTACTTTCAAAGGTAAGTGAAAAAACACCCCATGCTGGCAGGACGTGGTAACTCACGCTCATAATCCCAACACTTTGGGAGGCCAAAGTGGGTGGATCACCTGAGGTCAGGAGTTGGAGACCAGCCTGGCCAACATGGCCAAACTCTGTCCCTACTAAAAATACAAATGTTAGCCAGGTATGGGGGCAGGCACCTGTAGTCCCAGCTACTCAGGAGGCTGAGGCGGGAGAACTGCTTGAACCTGGGGTAGGGAGTGGGGAGCCTCAAAGGTTGCAGTGAACCAAGATCTCGCCACTGCATTCCAGCCTGGGGGACAGAGCAAGGCTGTCTCAAAAAAAAAAAGAAAGCTCTATGCTATCTCAGAATTCAGTGCACTATCAAACACAAGGTAATTCTAATGGTAATTATAATGTTAGCAAGTTCATTTTAATATAGTCTTTACAAAGGAATATATAACTGAGATCTATTTTTAAGTACCTGTTAATTTTGTCCATGTGTTCCTCAAGTGTAAAAGACTTGTCTCGATCAATCTTACACTGTTTGAAAAGAAAAATCTTTTAATAAATTTGAACACAATATTTTAATATTTAAAAATTCATATTTAATGATATACTTTGTGAAAGATTGTCACTTACTCCTTTCAGTCAAATTACATCTAACAGTCTCATAAATAACTACCACTGTATGATCAAAATTCAGACAGCATACAGAACTCTAGCTCTTAAAAGTTATCAATGGCAAAAATGTTCTGATATTTTTATTTACATGTATAAGTATTTGTAATCACTAATACATTTGACACATTATCATTGTATCTGAAGTTAAGGATTGTAAGGGACCTAAAAGGTCAACCTGCCCAAATTTTCATACTAGCGAGAAATTCCCACCACATCCTTGGTATCTCTGCAGCTCTGACCTTCGGAGAGAGAAAACAGCACCTCAGGGAAGCGCTCACAAATGCTGGAACTGAATAATTAGGTTTCTGTTGTTTTAATTCTGGAACAAAAACCAATTCTAGCATGTTTATAGTTGTGGTTAATTTCTTTCACCTTAACCATTTCCCATATGACACAGTTTTGTGTCCCCTCATGATCCAGGTCCTTCTTATGGACAAGTTCCAATTTTTCAAAGTCATTCTTCAACTATGGGGCACATATCTTAGCTGCTGGTGTGGCTGGCTCATAGCAAAGTACAAGAGGGCTCTGTATGACCTTGATTGCTTTGGATATACTTTTCTTAACTGGACTAACTCTGAGTTAGTGTTAAGAGAGGCCTATGATTACAGCTGATTCACATTAAGTTCCAATTAAATAAGACTTTTCTGTTTTTTAAACCTGTGCCATTGTAGGCTGTGTTTCTCCTATTCTGCACTTTTGAATTCAGTACTTTGGGTTAAAACACAAGATTTGCACTTATCTTTATTAAATTTCACATTGTTACTATTGACCAGGTCACTCTAAACTCTAAGAGTTTTTCATCCATATTCTTTTTGCTTATTTTTCTTAGTTCTACATCAACTTGATCAAAATGCTATCAGTGGTCTCCAAATCACTTGAGAAAAGTACTAAGTCTTAGATGACTTCCCTACATAGTAACACCTATACATTTAGTAGAACTCTTTGATAAGGCCTTTAAACCCCCACAAACCATAATTCATCCCCTATTTACTCAATTCAACAACAGGAGACTATCAAATGCTCTGATAAAAACAAGTGAAATCCTCATGTGCTCTGTATTCATATTCTGTGCACCAAGTACTCGATGGCCTTGCCAATATGTACTCGTGTTCTCCAGTTCTGGGTAATGTTTTCAGTACTATTTCTCTAAACATTTCCTTCCCTCTATCTTCTCTATTATGAATTCCTAATAATTAGATTTTAGACCTGCTGCAATAACACCTCTGATTTTCCATTCTCTCCTTTTTCTTTTTCATTATCCTTTTCTGTTAGTTTTCCTCAACCATAGATTTTAATCTGTTGTGGGTTTTTTACTCCCCATTTTATCATTTTTAAAATTTTACAGGCATAACCACTGCCAAGATCAGCCAGTAGCCATCAACATCTAGGCAAGACCCTTCACTAGTAAAACGATTATGACTAACTGAAATTCAGATGATCATAAATATTTTTAGCTGATTTAATTAATTATAAATAAGATATGTACTTGTGTTTAGACATGATGTTCTTGCACACTTAATAGACTGCAGTGTAGTGTAAAAACTTTTATGAGCACTGGAAAACAAAAACATCCATGTGACTAGCTTTATTGCCACGGTTTGGAACCAAACTCAGATTATCTCTGAGCCCTGCCTATATTATTCTTTGAATTACCTTTATAGTATACATTGTTGTTTCATAGGTAAAATATTTTCCTCTTATCTCAAGATGATAGTTACAGATTGGTGTTTGTTTTTTCAAGTTTCCTTCTTCTTGCATTGTCTGCTTCCTTCCAGTGCCTTTGTTGTTTGTTTTGGCCTCAGAATATTTTTCTATGCAAAGCACTAAAATTAGGAAGCTTTGTGTCTAATGTCAATTGTAGTTATGGGATTCTCAACTGTATGATACATTATAAGATGATCAGTCAGATGTGTTATTAAGACATGTCAATGTCTACGGTTTTTTTTCTTCCAATGTATTGCTTAGCAGTGGGGTGGGATGCAGCCGTTCTGCAAGTCAACTAAGGAAAAGGGACAGAGGTCTTCCAATTTACTTATATCTCATCTCTTTTCAGTACAGTACTTTGCTTATCTCTACCCTCAGCTAGACCTGCCTGATTTGGTTTCTCTAAGGAGTCAGTCTATAGGTTACAGTCAGTCTGCCAGGTTACTGGAAGACAGCTACTCTTAGTTGTACAAGAAGATTTGTAGAGGGGCTGGGCATAGTGCTCATGCCTGCAATCCCAGCACTATGGAAAGCCAAGGAGGGCAGATCATTTGAGGTCAGAAGTTAGATACCAGCCTGGCCAACACAGTAAAACCCTGTCTCTACTAAAACACAAAAATTAGCTGGGCATGATGGTGCATCCCTGTAGGCCCAGCTACTCGGGAGGTTGAGGCACCATCACTTGAACCTGGGAGGTGGAGGTTGCAGGGAGCCGAGATCGTGCCACAGCACTCCAGCCTGGATGACAGAGCGAGACTCTGTCTCAAAAAAAAAGTATAACTCCTTTTTAAAACTTATAAGAAATCTTCCTTTTCTTCTGCCCCATTCTATATTCTAGTCTTCAGAGGGACCTGGTCCCATTATAAGGGTCTAAAGCAAGAATCAGCTGACTTCTTATTGGCTTTCAGAGTTCTTTGGTTTAAGTTAGCAGCACTCATCCTTCTGATTTCAAGCTTCCAAAATTCTAACATCTCATGTCTGCCACTGTCTCCTCTTCTGTTTTACCTGTCTTTGTGAGTTTATGACTTTTTTATTTATTATAATTTTGAATGGTTTTAGGAGGCCGCATGTATGCAATCATGTTTATCTAGAAACTATGTAGTGTTTTTAAAGATTCTCAGCTCTTACTTGAAAATTTAAGTCAGACAACATAAGGAATCAAAAATAAATGCTGCAATATACTTTAGTGTTAACACTGAACACTTTTACAGAAATGCCAAAACCCCGGCAAAGAATGATAAGAAGGCTATGCACCGAAGTTAACCAGCAGTGGCAACACAGCTATGCAACTGCACAGGAAAGAAGTCATCTTGTTAGCTGGCTGTGACAACTGTGAAGCACTGATTCTTCTACCATGCTTTAAGTAAATAAATCCTTAGTACATTTATTGATATTTACAAGCTATAATATTCACCAACTGCTAATTTTTTAATTACTTCTCCTCCCCATGAATTAAAACCTGATGTTAAGAGTATTAACAAGATTACCTCTGTATGGTAATTTTCTAAGACAGCTGCAACATTTTCTTTTGAAGGAGATTTCAAGGCTAACAAATCTTCCTCTAACATGCCCAACTAAAGGGGAGAAAAAAAAAGGCAAGATCTGAGTGAGATCCAATAGAAACATAGAAAGCTTTATAAAAATCTCTTCTTTTTTGGAATCCTTATCTTTAAATTATCATGCTCTTTCTTCAGCTGATTCACTGAAAGAAATTTTGACTGAAGTTGAATAAACAGATATTCCCACCTAGCAAATATAGCCTTCAAAGGAAGGGATAAAGATGGAAGAAATTAAGGAGGAGATACAGAAACATTTATCTTTGTTTCTCTTAGTCTATTCAGCACTTGCAACCAAAGACCTACATTATACATTTTATTTTTAATTAATTTTAACAAAAATTGCCACAAATGATTAGTGGCTACCATAGTCAATGCACAACACTGTAATATAGCTTCACTTATTTCTCCATCTAATCCCTCACTTAATCTATCCTACCTTGAGCCAAATAAGACTTTTTACTGTTCCCAAAATATAGCTAATGGTTTCTTGCCCCTGTGGTTTCATTAAATGTTTCCTTTACCTGACAATACCTTTTCCTGATATACTCACCTTGAGGCCAGCTGTACTGCAACCTTTACAAAAAAAAGCTTCTAGTCCTTTCTTACGGGTAAGCTCTTCCTCCTTTGAATTCTTTGAGTATTTTCTTTGTATTATTTTTACACTTACCACACTTTACACCTCTGCCAGATGAGAAAAATGGCTACTTATCTTTTGTACCCACTTCTAATCCCAACGTACAGTTCTCCTTTTTGTATCCTCTACAGGCCCTGAGAATGCGTCTACTCACTGCAGATATTAGTATTGAACACAAAGAAAGAAACGGATTATGCATCAGGTCTCTCTCTCATACTAAACTAAATTCCACTGTAATCAAGGGTGTCCCTTCCAGACAGGATAATCGCATGCCCATGTTTGCTTCCTGTTATAGCTCAAGGGAAGCATAAGACAGCTGCCTGCTCAATGTGACTGAGGATGCCCACAGCACAGAGAAAGATCTGAATCTTCAGCCAAACATGACAGAAAACTCTCATAACAGTGTACAGAGACAATCTTCAATTTTGTATACTTCATACATTTTACATAATCTGTGTGAGAAATGAGACCAAAGTTCATCAACATAAAAATTTCCACAGCCAATTTAAAAAGTTTGTGAAGAGAATTCTATTAGTGACCAAATAGTATGTTTTTATGCTATCCAGCTGTTCTACTTCAATGGCCAAAGAGGATGTGTGAGACTAAATCATCATCATTTGTAAAAAGTCCTTGGGGGGACTCACATTCTAGGCCAACTGTCGATATAATCTCTGGTATTGTTACCCAAAACAGAAGAAAGTTATAGATATGAGGATAAAATGGAACATCCTCTGTAATATAAAAGAGACTCTCAATGAAAAATCTGGTCACCTCTAAAAATATAAAACTGCATTAAAAATATTAATAATGGTAAGATTTTGAATGTTTACTATATGTCAGTTACTGGGCTAAGCATGTAACATAGTATTTTCTAGTTTAATTTTTATAGCTTTCCTTCCTCTATACAAAAACACCCTTCCCTTAAGACCAGATATTTATCTGATGACCATGTGCTTCCTAGGAAGCTGACTTTACCCCACAGGTCCAAGAATAGAGCGTGCATTACTTAGATAAGCCAGTTGGTACATTCTAACTACCCATATGGTTCAAGGATGAGATAAGTCAGTCTAGTTAGAATGAACTAAGCTAGGTGAAGCAACATACATCCTAAGTCTCTTGCTGGGTAATCCAGGGCAAAACTACCTTGAATTGGGTCATCTGTCACATGTAACACAAGGAGTTTCAACTATTATTGTAATAGTATCATCTCCATTCTGCAGATGGGGAAGCCGGTGGGGTGGCGGGGTGCAAAAAAGGCTAAATTCCAGTTAAGATTTAAACTCAGACCAGACTATCTATATACTTACTCTTTGCCACTACATTATCCTGTGCTGAGAAAATTGGCCACACTTTTTTTTTTAAAAAAAAAAAAAAAAAAGCAAAGATAACATGTGTTCCTTGTAACAGATATGTTTTTAAAAAGTCAAATGCAATTATTTTCAATGTACTAGGGAAATTCATAACCAAAAGCAGCTTTCAAAATGTCCTCATAAAATAAAAGCCTATCTTTTTATATATAAATTTAATTTGTAGGTATTAGACTTTCTTAAGGTAGGCATGACTTTTTTTTTTTAATAGACTCTAAGTGTTCATTTAAAAATACTCACTGAAGGTGCCAGCCCTGAATCCAGGTATCATTATCTCCAGTTTTCTTATGAGGAAACAGAATTAGAGCGCTTATGCGCTTTTTCCAAGGTAACACAGCTATAAGCTAACAGGTCCAGGACTCACACCACGATTCCACCAAAAGTCTGTGGATCTCAACTACCCATTATACTTTCCCATGCACTATTTTGTGTTGTTATTCCAACATTATAAAATGCTAACATCCAAAAAAGTACCTTTTCAGAATCTACAAAGTGTGTAGCAATTCCCGCTCTGTACACATCTCTTCCTTTTAGTCTGAATCCTGTTAATGCCAGGAAGTAACCAAGTTTTCCTTGAAGTCGTGGCAAGAAATAACCTCCGCCCACATCAGGGAACAGTCCTGTAATTAAACGTAACAAAAAGAGATAATGGTGATTCAAATGAAAAAGACAAATATAATCTCTTTGCTGTAGATCACACAATCATTTCTCTCTGGAGCTTCAATCTATAGTACAAATATTATTAAATTAAGTACTGTGCAGAGCAATCAATATCACAAAAGACTTTCTATAAACTGTGCTAACTTAACTTGGGTATTTTTCAAAACTTTCATGTCTCATTTCTATAGAATACAGTAAAGTATTTGATGACACAATGTTTTGTACATTAGAAGTACCCAATAATGTTACCTAAATTTTCTTTTTTCTTTTTTTTTTTTTTTTTTTTTTTTGAGACAAAGTGTCACTCTGTTTCCAGGCTGGAGTGCAGTGGTGTGATCTCGGCTCACTGCAACCTCTGCCTCCCGAGTTCAGGGGATTCCGCTGCCTCAGCCTCCTGGGTGCTGGGACTACAGGCACACACCACCACGCCTGGCTACTTTTTTGTATTTTAGTAGAGAAGAGGTTTCACCATGTTGGCCAGGATGGTCTCGATCTCCTGACCTCATGATCCTCCCGCCTCAGCCTCCCAAAGTGCTAGGATTACAGGCATGAGCCACTGCAGCTGGCCAATGCTACCTAAATTTTCTTACCACTGATTTACTTTTGAAGAATCTCCAAAATAGGTAAAAACTTCAAAATCTGTATTTCCAAATGAGCACAGGAAGAAAATATATAACCTATGGTCTATTATAGAAAAATTATTATCATTTAAATCATTTCCCAAACTTAGTCAATTATCTAATATTCAAGATGTTTAGCTATTGATGCAATAACCACGAGTACCACTAAATGAAAAATTTGAGACCTAATAAAATCATTTGCATTCAGCCTTTCCTTAACCATCAGTATTTAAAAATTCTCTCTTTACTGGTAACAACTGAAAATAACATATATACAAGTAATTACCAGCATACTCCTTTGGGTGTTTAAGATCTTAAACAACAGTGACCCTCTAATTTTATAATTTATGTATCTGTTCTAAAGTTTAATTTAATTATGTTGGGATAAAAACACAAGCACTGAAATTCTTTCCAGTTCTACTTTACAAAAGGTTTCTAGGCAAAAAAAAAAAAAAAAAAAAAAA
>NW_022436968.1:5182264-5216094 GCF_009761245.1 Sapajus apella | reverse complement strand
AAAAAAAAAAAAAAAAAAAAACGCAGCAGGCACCCATAAACTAAAATATCTCTTAGTACTTCAAACTAGCTAGGTTTCAAGTAAACTCATAACCTCCCTGCGCCATTCCCACAATCTTCCTCCAGCATCATCTACCTTAGTAAAGGGTGCAACCATCCAGTCTCGACACCATCTCGTACCAGCCCCTTAATCCCCATCAGTAACCACATCCATTGATTTCCCCTCTAAACCGTTCTCCACACAACAGCCAAAGTGATCTTTTTAAAACACAAATCCATACCAGAGTCTTGCATTCTACTGCTTAAAATCCTCCCATGGCTGCCTATTTCTCCTGGATTAAAACAAACATCTTTATCAAAGTCTTCAAGGCCCCTGACCACTTTTTCTGCTACATCCCTTACTACTCACTTTCTATACTCCAGCTATTCTAGTCTTCTTTTAGTTCCCCAACACTCTACACTCCTTGCTGCTCCAGAGCCTCAGAAGCATGCTGCCCAAGTGGAAAAAACCCTCCATCCAGACAACACATTCTTTTCTTCCAGGATGCCACATTCTCTTTTTTTCCCCCTTTCCCCAATTCTGCTTTCCAGTCTACCTTGCTGGCACCACCTCCTCTGCTTGACCTCTTTCTCACTGTGCCTAAACTCCATATGAGGCTACCTCCTCTTTCCTACATACAGATGTTCCTTAAGGCCTGTGACTTTAGATAGCATCTATATGCTGATTACTCCCTGCTATGGACTGCCTTGTGTCCTTCCAAAAAGTCCTATGTTGAAGCCTTAACTCTTGATGTAACTGTATTTGGACAGGGTCTTTGAAGAGGTAATTAAGGTTAAGTGAGGTCATAAGTGCAGGGTCTTAATCCAACAGGATTGGTATCCTTATAAGAGAAGGAAGGGACACCAGGGATGCATATGAACAGAGAAAAGGCCATATGAGGACAGAGCAAGAAGGCAGCCATCAGAGGGCTCAAGAGAACCACCTGCTGACACCTTGATCTCAGCCTTTCAGTCTTCAGAACAGTAAGAAAAAAAATTTCTGCTGTTTAAGCCACCAAGTAATGTAATAACCTCTCATACAATCTCACTGCTTCTACTCTGCTACTCCTAAAATCCATTATCCTCAAAGCAGCCAGAATCATGGTATTAAAATATAAATACAAACTATATTATGCCATTTCCTGCTTTACACTCTTTCACAACTTCCCATATTTAGGTTTAAATCTTAACTCTTCACCAGAGGCCCCCATGTACCCTTTCGAGAACATGTTACATCACTCCTGCCCTTATTCCAGACACAGATGCCTCCATTTGGTTCCTTGAACAGCCCAAGTTCCTTCTTATCTAAGGGTCTTGAACTAACTTTTCTCAATGCCACAATATTCTGCTTTCAGTTCTTAATGTAGCTGACACTTTCTTGTCATTCAAATCTCAGCTTAAAGGACAACTCCTCTGAAAGCATCTTTCATCATCCAATTTAAAGTAGCCATCTGGGAGACTTACGCTTTGGACATGATAGTGTAACGGGAACCAGACTTATTCCCCTACATGAAACAACTATAAAAACAGACACAATATATGGATCAATCATGTTTTCAACACACTGAACATCAAGGAATAAAGAAAAGTGGTCTCTGAGTATCAGAAAACAAGCAAGGTAAACCCTAGAACGGCTCCAGCTTCATACCCAGCACAGTCCCTCATTTGAGAAGATGAAGCTAAGAGTCTAGGAAAACCAAGACAGCTAGAATTCCCAGAACAGAGTACCACAGCAGACAGAGCTGCAGAGAGAAAGCTCTGGAGATCTGCAAGTTGTCTCTTTTAAGTACTTAGCTTAGGAATGGACAATATGTGTGTGTTTGTGTGTGTGTGTGTGTGCTCACACACGTGCGTGTATGTAAAGAAACTACATGATTAGTCAAGTTTTCACACTGCCAGAGGCTGCGTAATTTATACAGGAAAGAGGTTTAATTGACTCACAGTTCCACATGGCTTAGGAGGCCTCAGGAAACTTACTATCACGGCAGAGGGCAAAGCAAGCTTGGACCTTCTCACAAGGTAGCAGGAGAGAAAAGAGTGAGGAGCAACGTGGGAAGAGCCCCTTATAAAACCATAAGAACTCACTATCATGAGAACAGCATGGGAGAAACTGCCCATGAACCAATCACTTCCTGCCAGATCTCTTCCTGGACACATGGGGATTACAATTCAAGATGAAATTTGGGTGAGAACACAATGCCTAACTGTATCACTACATGAGATTAAGGAAAGAACCACAGAAAATGATCATAGAGAACAGTACTGGGAACCCACACAGGACTGAAAACATCATGTTCCCCACCAACTGGACTAGAAAAACTCATAATTGATGTCATGGGGTACTGCACAGAATACAAAGTAAGATCTTGCCCCAGTAGTGGGAAATAATTAGCCCCAGTTAGAGCACTGCTCCAATCCTGCAAGAAAATAAATAATCTTATAATGCTTGAAAATATTAAGATGTTTCCCAGGAATTTAAATTAATCTCAGAATAAATTTCAAAAATATTTAAAAGAACACAAAAATAGCACCCAATAAAGTAAAGTTTACAATATCTAAAATTCAATAATAAATTACCAGCTATCTAAAGATGCAGGAAAATAGTAACCATAATGAGGTGATTTTAAAAAAGAACATAAATGTAAGAACTAGCAGACAAAAACATTAACGCAGTTACCATAAACATAACCTATGTGTTCAAAAAGTTAAATCAAGACAAAGAAGATTTCCCTTTTTAAAAGAAGAACTAAATCATACTTCCAGAGATGAAAACTGAAATGAATGTATAAGCTGAAAGATACCTGGATGAGATTAAGGGAAGATTAGATCTTGTAGAAGAAAAGATTAATAAAGACAGAGGAACAGAAACTATCTAAAATGAAAGAGAGAGAAAAAGAAATTAAATGAATGAAACATAAGTGAGCCTTATAGAAGTATAACTAGAATTCCTGAAAAGGGAATGGGTGAAAGAAAAATATTTGTAGAAATAATGGCAAAAATTTTTCCAAATTTGACAGAAATTATAAACCAAAATAGCTCAACCACCACAAGCATTAGAAATATGAAGACCACCAAAGCACATCATAATCAAATGGCTTGAAATATGCAATCAAGAGAAAATCTTAAGAGCAGCCAGGGAAAATAAAAAGACACAGAGGAACAAAAATAAGGACCAGAGGAGACATTTCGTAGGAAACAATGTAAATGAGAAGAAAGTGTAGTAACGTCTTTAAATTACTGAAATTAAAAAACAGAGTAGAATCAAATTCCATACCCACATCTCACACAAGTCAACTCAGGTTTCACCTGAGGAAATGAGACAAAGAAGAGCAAACAAAATCTAAAATAAGCAGAAAAAAGGAGGAATAAATACTGAAGCAGAAATCAGCAAAACAGAAAATAAGTGAAAACAAAAATCTGTTTT
Source organism: Sapajus apella (assembly GCF_009761245.1). Taxonomy (NCBI): domain Eukaryota; kingdom Metazoa; phylum Chordata; class Mammalia; order Primates; family Cebidae; genus Sapajus; species Sapajus apella. The sequence goes on along the minus strand of NW_022436968.1, from coordinate 5,212,632 downwards.
TTTAGAATAAACCTCTAACTAGATTGATTAGGGGAAAAAAGAGAAGACACAATGACCAATATCAAGAATACGAGAGCCAGAAATCACTACAGTCTACAGACACTAAAAAGATAATAAGGGAATATAATTGTCTTAGTCCATTTTGTGTTGTTATGACAGAATACCACTGCACGAATACCACTGGGATAATTTAGAAAAAAAAATTATTTTTCACAGTTCTGGAGGCTAAGAAGTCCAATATCAAGGTGCCAACATCACATGAGGGTGTTCTTGCTGCATCAACCCATGGCAAAAGGCAAGAGTGACACAGGATAAGAGAGCAAGAGGAAAGGGGGCTGAAGTCATCCCTGTATCAGGAACCAACCTGCAATAACTAACCCATTTCCAAAATAATGGCATTGATCCATTCATGAGGGCAGAGCCCTCATAACCCACTTACCTATTACAGGTTCCAACTCGTAACACTGAGTTGGGAATTAAGTTTCCAACATGTGAACTTCAGAAGATACATACAAAAAAGCAATTATGAAGAGGATCCAAGATGGCTGTTTAGGAACAGCTCAGGATTGCAGCTCCCAGTGAAAGCGCAGAGGGTGAGTGGACGCCGCGTTTTTATTGCCCACAGACTAGGAAATTCCCAGGCGGAGGAGCTCCACAGGTCACTAGCGCGGCTGTTTCAGCCAGCGCGGCTCTGCCGGCTGGCACCGCTGCTTTGCCCCACGCGGCTGCTTTGTCGGCGCCCCAGAGCAGCGGTTCTCCGTACAAAATACACCGGTCCAGGTGCCCTTTTGGCTGGTCATTGGAGCCACGGGAAGTCGCCCATTTGTCTGTTTAAAAAGGGGACTGAGCAGGGAACCAGGACAGCAGATTCCAGGGCAAAAAAAAAAAAAAAAAATGCACCACAAACCTCAGTGCCGCTGTTTAAGCCAGCGCAGTGAGTGGCCGCAGGGGAAAACAAACAGACCCCGGCACCTCTTCAACAGGTGACTGGAACACCAACTTAAAAAAAGCTCTGAGGCAGGGAGCCAGGCAATCAGACTCGGCTTGTCCCACCCCCACAAAAGAAGAGCAATCAGAAACTCTGGATTGAGAGTTTCACAGCAAGCGCAGCTGAACCCGGGACGGTCCAGCTCTGTGGGGGAGGGGTGTCCGCCATTACTGAGGCAGCCCGCCACTGCCACTATGGAGGTAGTCGGCCAATGCTGAGGCAGCCCGCCATTGCCAAGGCAGCCCACCACTGCAGAGAGACTCCGCCTCAATAGAGGTGGGCCACCATTGCCAAAGCAGTTCTAACTACACCCATATAAACAGGACTGCAGAGAGGCTTACTCGGCAGCTGGGCAGCACCCACAGCAGCTCAGCAAAGCCTCTACAGAGAGACAGTGACTAGGCTGCCTCCTTGCTGGGCAGGGCAGCTCTGAAGGAAAAAAAAAAAAAAAGAGAAGGCAGCAGCATAACCGAAACTCATAAAGCCCTAAATCCCTGGGACAGAGCACCTGGGAACAAAAAGCAATTTATGAGTTCTGCTGCAGCAGACCTAAACGTACCTGCCCAGCAGCTCTGAATGAACAACAGAGCTCATAGCTCACCATTTGAACTCCTATAAAGAAGAGAGCGTCTCCTCAAGCAGCTCCCTGACCCCTATATATCCAAAGAGCCACCTCATAAAAGAAAGATCAGATTGACACTAGGTGGGAATCCTTCTGGGACAAAGATAGCAGAAGAAGAAAACTGGTAACAACCCTTACTGTTCAGCAGCTGCTGCAGGTGATCCCCAGGCAAGCAGGGCCTGGAGTGAACCTCAGCAGACCTACAGCAGGGGGGCCAGACTGTCAGAAGGAAAACCAAGAAACAGAAATAACCTCATCATCAACAAACAGAACGTCGGTCTGAAAGATCTGAGACCCAATCTGAAAGCCAGCAACTACAAAGTCGACAGGTGGATAAATCCTTAAAGATGGGAAGAAACCAGCGCAAAAAGGATGAAAACACCCGAAACCAGAACACCTCTCCTCCTCCAAGGGATCACAACTCCTCACCAGCAAGGGAACAAGGTTGGATGGAGAATGAGTGTGATGAAATGACAGAATCAGACTTCAGAAGGTGGGTAGTAAGAAACTTCTGTGAACTAAAAGAACATGTTCTAACCAAATGCAAAGAAACTAAATCTTTTTGAAAAAAGATTTGATGAAATGCTAACGAGAATGGTCAAAACAGAAAGGAATATAAGTGAATTGATGGAGCTGAAAAACGCAACACAAGAACTTCGCGAAGCATGCACAAGTATCAACAGCCGAATTGACCAAGCAGAAGAAAGGGTATCAGAGGTCGAAGATCAACTCAATGAAATAAAACGGGAAGGCAAGACTGGAGAAAAAAGGGTAAAAAGGAATGAACAAAATCTCCAAGAAATGTGGGACTATGTGAAAAGGCCTAATCTACGTTTGATAGGTGTACCTGAATGCGACGAAGAGAATGAATCCAAGCTGGAAAATACTCTTCAGGGTATTATCCAGGAAAACTTCCCCAACCTACCAAGGCAGGCAAACATTCAAGTCCAGGAAATACAGAGAACACCACAAAGATATTCGTCAAGAAGAGCAACCCCAAGGCACATAATCGTCAGATTCAACAGGGTTGAAATGAAGGAGAAAATACTAAGGGCAGCCAGAGAGAAAGGTCAGGTTATCCACAAAGGGAAGCCCATCAGACTCACAGCAGATCTCTCAGCAGAAACCCTACAAGCCAGAAGAGAGTGGGGGCCAATATTCAATATCCTTAAAGAAAAGAACTTTCAACCCAGAATCTCCCATCCAGCCAAACTAAGCTTCATAAGTGAAGGAAAAATAAAAGCCTTTGGGAACATGCAAGTACTCAGAGATTTCGTCACCACCAGGCCAGCTCTACAGGAGCTCCTGAAAGAGGCTCTACACATATAAAGGAACAACAAGTACCAGCTCAACTAAAGGGCAAAACACCCAGCTAGCACCAAAATGGCAGTATCAAATTCGCACATAATATTAACCCTAAATGTAAATGGACTAAATGCCCCAATCAAAAGACACAGACTGGCAAATTGGATAAAAAGTCAAAACCCATTGGTGTGCTGTATCCAGGAAACCCATCTCACATGCAAGGATACACAAAGGCTCAAAGTAAAGGGATGGAGGAAGATTTACCAAGCAAATGGAGAGCAAAAAAAAGCAGGAGTTGCAATTCTCATCTCTGATAAATTAGACTTTAAAGCAACAAAGATCATAAGAGACAAAGAAGGACATTACATCATGGTAAAAGGATCAATGCAACAAGAAGAGCTAACGATCCTAAATATATACGCACCCAATACAGGAGCACCCAGATACATAAGGCAAGTTCTTAATGACTTACAAAGAGACTTAGACTCCCACACAATAATAGTGGGAGACTTTAACACCCCATTGTCAATATTAGACAGATCAACCAGACAGAAAATTAACAAGGATATCCAGGACTTGAACTCAGGCCTGGACCAAGCAAACCTAATAGACATTTACAGAACTCTCCACCCCAAACACACAGAATATACATTCTTCTCAGCACCACATCACACCTACTCTAAAATTAACCACAAAATTGGGAGTAAATCACTCCTCAGTAAATGCGAAAGAACGGAAATCGTAACAAACAGTCTCTCAGACCACAGTGCAATCAAGTTAGAACTCAGAATTCAAAAACTAACTCAGAACCGCACAGCTTCATGGAAACTGAACAACTTGCTCTTGAATGTTGACTGGATAAACAATGAAATGAAGACAGAAATAAAGATGTTCTTCGAAACCAACGAGAATGAAGACACAACATACCAGAATCTCTGGGACACATTTAAAGCAGTCTCTAGAGGAAAATATATAGCAATAAGTGCCCACATGAGAAGCAAGGAGAGATCAAAAATTGACACCCTATCGTCAAAACTGAAAGAGCTAGAGGAGCAAGATCAAAAAAAACTCAAAGTCTAGCAGAAGACAAGAAATAGCTAAGATCAGAGCAGAACTGAAGGAGATAGAGACACAAAAAACCCTTCAAAAAATCAATAAATCCAGGAGCTGGTTTTTTGAAAAGATCAACAAAATAGACAGACCACTAGCCAGATTAATAAAAAAGAAAAGAGAGAATAACCAAATTGATGCAATAAAAAACGATAAAGGGGATATCACCACAGATTCCACAGAAATTCAAACCATCATCAGAGATTATTACAAACAACTCTATGCACACAAACTAATAAACCTGGAAGAAATGGATAAATTCCTGGACACTTGCCTCCTGCCAAGCCTAAACCAGGAAGAAGCCGAAACCCTGAACAGACCCATAACAAGGTCTGAAGTTGAGGCAGCAATTAAGAGCTTACCACCCAAAAAAAGCCCAGGTCCAGATGGGTTCACAGCTGAATTCTACCAGACATACAAAGAGGAGCTGGTACCATTCCTGCTGAAACTATTCCAAACAATACAAAAAGAGGGAATTCTTCCCAAATCATTTTATGAGACCAACATCATCCTGATTCCAAAACCCGGCAGAGACTCAACAAGAAAAGAAAACTTCAGGCCAATATCCATGATGAACATAGATGCAAAAATCTTCAATAAAATACTGACAAGCCGATTGCAACAGCACATCAAAAAGCTTATCCACCATGATCAAGTAGGCTTCATCCCGGGGATGCAAGCCTGGTTCAACATACGCAAGTCTATAAACGTAATTCACCACATAAACAGAACCAAAGACAAAAACCACATGATTACCTCAATTGATGCAGAGAAGGCCTTTGACAAAATTCAACAGTCCTTTATGCTAAAAATCCTCAAAACGCTAGGTATTGATGGAACGTATCTCAAAATAATAAAAGCTATTTATGACAAACCAACAGCCAATATCATACTGAACGGGCAAAAACTGGAAGCATTCCCCTTGAAATGTGGCACCAGACAAGGATGCCCTCTCTCACCACTGCTATTCAATATAGTATTAGAAGTTCTAGCCAGAGCAATCAGGCAAGAAAAAGAAATAAAGGGCATTCAAATAGAAAAGGAGGAAGTCAAATTGTCTCTATTTGCAGACGACATGATTGTATATCTAGAAGACCCCATCGTCTCAGTCCCAAATCTCCTGAAACTGATAAGCAAGTTCAGCAAAGTCTCAGGATACAAAATCAATGTGCAAAAATCACATGCATTCCTATACACCAATAACAGACTTAAAGAGAGCCAAATCAAGAACAAACTTCCATTCACAATTGCCACAAAGAGAATAAAATACCTAGGAATACAACTAACAAGGAACATAAAGGACCTCTTCAAGGAGAACTACAAGCCACTGCTCAATGAAATAAGAGTGGACACAAATAGATGGAGAAACATTCCATGCTCATGGTTAGGAAGAATCAATATCGTGAAAATGGCCATACTGCCCAAAGTAATTTACAGATTCAACGCTATCCCCATCAAGCTACCAATGACCTTCTTCGCAGAACTGGAAAAAATCACCTTAAACTTCATATGGAACCAAAAGAGAGCCCGCATAGCCAAGTCAATTCTAAGCAAAAAGAACAAAGCGGGAGGCATCACACTACCGGACTTCAAACTATACTACAAGCCTACAGTAATCAAAACAGCATGGTACTGGTACCAAAACAGACATATAGACCAATAGAACAGAACAGAGGTCTCAGAGGCAACACAACATATCTACAACCATCTGATCTTTGACAAACCAGACAAAAACAAGCAATAGGGAAAGGATTCCCTGTTTAATAAATGGTGTTGGAAAAACTGGCTAGCCATGTGCAGAAAGCAGAAACTGGACCCCTTCCTGACACCTTACACTAAAATTAACTCCAGATGGATTAAAGACTTAAACATAAGACCTAACACCATAAAAACCCTAGAAGAAAATCTAGGCAAAACCATTCAGGACGTAGGTGTAGGCAAGGACTTCATGACCAAAACACCAAAAGCATTGACAACAAAAGCCAAAATAGACAAATGGGACCTAATCAAACTCCACAGCTTTTGCACAGCAAAAGAAACAGTCATTAGAGTGAATCGGCAACCAACAGAATGGGAAAAAATTTTTGCAGTCTACCCATCTGACAAAGGGCTGATATCCAGAATTTACAAAGAACTAAAACAGATTTACAAGAAAAAAACTAACAAGCCCATTCAAAAGTGGGCAAAGGATATGAACAGACACTTTACAAAAGAAGACATACATGAAGCCAACAAACATATGAAAAAATGCTCATCATCACTGGTCATCTGAGAAATGCAAATCAAAACAACATTGAGATACCATCTCACGCCAGTTAGAATGGCGATCATTAAAAAATCTGGAGACAACAGATGCTGGAGAGGATGTGGAGAAATAGGAACACTTTTGCACTGTTGGTGGGAGTGTAAATTAGTTCAACCATTGTGGAAGACAGTGTGGCGATTCCTCAAGGACCTAGAAATAGAAATTCCATTTGACCCAGCAATCCCATTACTGGGTATATATCCAAAGGATTACAAATTGTTCTACTATAAGGACACGTGCACACAAATGTTCATTGCAGCACTGCTTACAATAGCAAAGACCTGGAACCAACCCAAATGCCAATCGACAATAGATTGGATAGGGAAAATGTGGCACATATACACTATGGAATATTATGCAGCCATCAAAAACCATGAGTTTGGGTCCTTTGTAGGGACATGGATGAACCTGGAAACCATCATTCTCAGCAAACTGACAGAAGAGCAGAAGATCAAATACCGCATGTTCTCACTCATAGGCGGGTGTTGAACAATGAGAGCACATGGACACAGGGAGGGGAGCACTACACACTGGGGTCAGTTGGGGGGAAATAGGGGAGGGACGGTGGGGGGTGGGGAGCTGGGGAGAGATAGCAAGGGGAGAGATGCCAGATGTAGGTGATGGGGAGGAAGGCAGCAAATCACACTGCCATGTGTGTACCTATGCAACAATTTTGCATGTTCTTCACATGTACCCCAAAACCTAAAATGCAATAAAATAAATGGGGAAAAAAAAAAGATAACCAAAAAAAAAAAAAAAAAAAAAAACCCTAAACTTGGCAGCTGCATGGTCAAAAAAAAAAAAAAAAATAATTGCTTATTTAAAAAAAAAAAAAAAAAGCAATTATAAACAACTTTATGCCAATAAATTAACAAATTCATTGAAAGGCCCTGATACGGTTTGGCTCTGTGTCCCCACTCAAATCTCATGTTGAATTGTAATCCCCAGTGTTGGATAAGGGGCCTGGTGTGGGGGGGTGACTGGGTCAGAGGGATAAATTTCCCCCTTGTTCTCATCTGGTTGTTTTAAAGTGCATAGCACTTCCCACTTCTGTCTCCCACTGGCCATATGAAGATACACTTGCTTCCCCTTCATCTTCCACCATGAGTGTAAGTTTCCTGAGGCCTCCCCAGTCATGCTTCCTGTACAGCCTGTGGAACTGTGAGCCAATTAAACCTCTTTTCTTTATAAATTACCCAGTCTCAGGTAGTTCTTTACAGCAATGTGAGAACAGACTAATACAGAAAATTGGTACCAGAGAAGTAGGTCATTGCTATCAAGACACCTGAAAATGTAGAACTGACTTGAGAACTAGGTAATGTACAGAGATTGGAATGGGTTGCCTTTTCACTCTAATTGTTTTCTCAGAAATCTACAAATCTCTACTTTTTTTTTTTTTTTTAGTGACATGGTCTGGCTGTATTGCCCAGGCAATATTGTACAGTGGTGTGATCTCAGCTCACTGCAGCTTCTGCTTCCCAGGCTTAAGCCATCCTCTAACCTCTGCCTCCTAAGTAGCTGCGACCACAGGTGCACACCACCACACCCAGCTACATTTTGTTATTTTTGTAGAGACGGGGTTTTGCCATACAGATTTTACCTCCTTGGTTAAATTTATTTCTATGTATTTCATCTTTTTTGATACTTTTGTAAATGAAATTGTTTACTTTTCAAATACTTTATTGTTAGTGTATAGAAATGCTATTGTTTTTATGTGTTGGTTTTATATCCTACAGCTTTGCTGTATTTATTTATTAGTTCAAACAGTTTTTTGCTGGAGCTGTTAAGAGTTTTTTTTTCTCTCTCTCTCTCTACACACACACACACACACACACACACACACACACACACACACACATATATTTTTATGTTAAGGGATATATTTTTCATTTAAGATCAGGAACAAGAAAGCATGTCATCAGCAGTGAGTTTCACCTCTGCTTTTTCTGTTTGGATGCCTTTTATTTCTTTCTCTTGCCTAATTGATCTGACGAGAACTTTCAATACAGTATTAAATAGATATGATGAGGGCGGGCATCACTGTCTTGTTCCTGATCTTAAATGAAAAATATATCCCTTAACATCAAAATTAATTGGTAAAAGACTAAATGCTTTCCCCTAAAATCAGAAACAAGGAAAAAATGTTCACTCCCACCACTTCTATCCAATATTGTACCGGAAGTTCTATTCTATGCAATAGAGGAAGAGAAAGAAATAAAAGGTATCCAGATTAGAAAGGAAAAAGTCTAACTGATCTTACTTGTAAATGACATAATTGTCTCTTTAGGAATTCCAGTAGAGTAGAATCAAATCTTCTAAAGCAACTAATACTAATAAGTGAGTTTAGTGTCTCCATGATAAAGGTAAATTTTAAAAATCAACAGTATTTCTATAGCCTAGTAACTAACAATTAGAACTGAAAGTTTTTTCAAAACCATCATCAATATGACATACTTTTAAGAATAAATCTGACAAAAGACCTACAAGCTGAAAACTAAAAATCCATGCTGAGAGAAATTAGAGACCACTTACATAAATGGAGAAATATATCTTACTCACAGGTCTAAAAAGACTAGATAGTGTTAAGATGTTAATTCTCTCTAACTCCATCTGCAGGCTTTTTTGTTGAAATTGACAAGTGACTCTAAAATACATATGGAAATATAAAGAACCTATATAGCCAAAGCAACTTGGTGGGATACAAAAAACAAAGGTGGAACATTATTACTACCTGATTTTAAGACTTACTATAAGTTTAGCAACAGTAACCAAGACAACATGGTGTTGGCACCATGATCAACATTTATAGACAACTATAACAAAGCTGCACAGGCAATTCAGTGGCAAAACAATACCCTTTCAACAGTTAGGTACTGGAGTGATTGTACTTCCATATACAAAATAAACTTGGACTTATATTGATGATGGATACCCCTCACGATATACAAAAATTAACTGAAAACTGTCATGATAGTTTTGATCACAACTCAAAACTGCATAGATCTAAAGGCAAAATATATATTCCCTTAATGATATTTTACCTACAGTGTTCATCTTTTATTTATACTGTGTTAATGTCTCCTTTAATATTCTGTTTTGTGTTTTCAGATACAATTGAGCTAATAGAGACTTCTAAGTATCTATTTAATTTTTAAAAAATCTTTTTGCTATAGCATCTCACACAAGATTCCATCAATTCCTTCAACAACAGTAAACTTTGAAATGTATCAAAAAAAGATGATGCTAAAAATAATTTTAAAAAAAATTTGGTTGTTTACCTATTGCTGTTTCTGGCATGGCAAAAAGACACTTTTCTGTAGCCACTCGAAATTGCCCATGGACTGAAAGACCAACTCCCTGGGGGAAAAAGAGGCAAAAAAAGGTGGGGTGGGGGATTAAACATATTGTTAAAAAACAAATTCACACATTCACAAATATTACAAAGCAAGTAAATTATCTTTATACTCCACAGGAACCCGCTTCAGGAGATAGGTTGTACCCAACATCTTCAATTAATTTTGAATTCCACAAACATCACACGACTATATTTCCCTTTATTAAACATTTACATACAAAGGTAAAGTCTGACCACACCCCCATCCTAGTCTGATCATTCTCTTTCTCCACAGAGACACATAGCTATTATCAATTTGGTAAGTAACCTACAGATTTTTTCCCTGTGTATTTCTTATATTTGAACAAATGTGTATATTATCTGATATATATTTAAGAATATATACAACTATACATACATAAAATTCATACTCTTCCATGGCCTGCAAGGCTCTGTATCACCTGGCCTAGACTACCTCTTTGCCTTTATCTCCCATCACTCTTCCTGCACTCATTCCACTAGCCATGCAAGCTTTGTGCCATTCCTCCAAAATTTTAAGCTTTTACAATTTCAATTAATCATAAAACTTATTTTTGGAGATGGAGTCTCACTCTGTCACCCAGGCTAGAGTGCAGTGGCTCAATCTCTGCTCACAGCAACCTCCACCTCCCGGGTTCAAGCAATTCTCCTGCCTCAGCCTCTTGAGTAGTTGGGATTATAGACACCCACCGCCGTGCCCAGCTAATTTTTGTATTTTTAGTAGAGATAGGTTTCACCATGTTGGCCAGGCTGGTCTCGAGCTCCTGACCTCCGGTGATCTGCCCAACGTGGGCACCTCAGCCTCACAAAGTGTTGGGATTACAGGCGTGAGCCATATCATCCAGCCAATCATAAAACTTCTAAAGTAAGGAAGACATATTAGAGAAGGCTACTGCCTGATCAATCACTGTTTTTTCTCTAAGGGAATCTGCTCTGCCTAGAGACTTTTTTTCTTTTTCCCAGCAGGCACTGAACTAGGGATGGGCAACGGACCCAAGGGCAGCCAATGGATGTTAACCAGAATTCAGAGGCCTGGGAAGTAAAGGCACAGGGGTGAATCAGACAAGGTTCCTTACTCTTAGGTACTGAAACTAAAACACAGTGCACAACTGTCTGTCGATGACAGGCAGTGAAGCTTAAAGGTCATCTGACATTGGAGCTAAAGATGGCATGATAGCCAAATAAAAGCTGAAATTATATGCAGTAGAGGAAAAAAAAACGTGAGAATGCTGCAGTCTATACAAGATGGAAGACAAAATAAATATATAAAAAGATTCAGAGATAGAAAAATAAACACACGAATTTGCCTGAAGCCCACACCTGCAGCCCAATTTTCAGGAAGATAAGCTATGTTGTGGCTTTTGTCTTTGGATTCCCATTTGGTCCCTGAAGTTGTCTAATAACTGCCCCATTCTCTTCTGTGGATCTACTTGAGGGAGTCTCTGTTCTTTCCAATTAAAATGTCTTCACCACATTTTTAGTTAGAACCAGACCTAGATCCTGTCATCAGCATCACACAACATAAGCCCTTCAACCCCAGTATATATTCACTGCAATACTGTTCTGTGCTTTCCCTCCCAACACAACCTCCTAACACTGCTGTCCCTGACTAGCCATTCCCATCACATCTTCTGGAATCGTCATTCCTTTACAAAAGAACAACCTAACAGACCAAATTCTCTACAGAGGGCCCTCTCTACCTCCTGAACTCTATGGAAAAAGAAACTTAGAAGCTCATATTACTTCACATAGACTCTACAGATCCATACATGGTAACTGATTCACTGATTCCATTCTTTATCTTATGTTACATAGTATATTTTGTTTCAGCATTGGCTGTTAATAATGAAAAAAAAGACATCAAGTTTTGAGTAAAAAGTTATTAATGAAAAACAGAATAAGAGACCACTGACATAAGTATAATTAAGAGCCAATTTTAAAGCCTTTCAATAAAGATGAAGCCTTGAAATAGTCAAGTCACTTCACTTGAAGATACTAGGAATATGCCGAACCATGTCGAATGAGGTGTAAAACCTTGATGGCAGATTCATAACTAATTTTTCTATCTTGCATCAAAGAATGTATTATAGGTTACTGGTAAGAAGTACCTCTTAATGTCTGAAATTTTGTCTTCCATTTTATTTGACCCTTAATCTCAGCTGATACTCCTTTGCTAAAGTCTCCAGAGTCAGGTTTTATTGTATTAGCTAATTTTTATACAGATACATTCTCCAAGTGTAATACTTTATTCCAACTCCTACTCTCCTCAAATACTCTCCCCAAAACCTATCAAACTCAGTAGTCAAATCTCATTTTTCACCTAACTGAATACTATCTATCTCAGTAATATCTGATAGAGTTGCTCATTCCTACTTTATGAAAGGCTTTACTGGGCTTTGAGACACCATACATTCCTGTTTTAAAATCTAATTAATTAGTTGCTCTTTCACTTCTCCCTGATATCAAAGTGTTGATTTGTCACAATAATTAGATGCCATCCTTTCATTCCCCTTCACTCTACTCCAATGTATTCTGCCCTGTCTACATTCATTCCCTAGGAGATCTCTTCCAGCCCTAGGATTTTAAGCACCACTGAAAACACCAATCAATTATTTCCCCATCCCTAATTTCTCTACTCAGCTATTTAACATCTCATTTTGAATGTCTAATAAGTATCTCAACCTTCACATATCAAAAGTAAATCTGATTTCTCCTTGAGTATGCTCCTTTCTCTGTCTTCACCTCAGTAAATAGCACCACAATTCACCCAGCTGCTCAGGCCAAACATCTCAGCGTTAACCGTCTTTCCTTCCTACCCAACAATGTAATCTATGAAATATTCTGACAGCTCTAATTTCAAAATATAACCTGGACTGGGCCACTTTTCACCATCCACACCATTCCAACCCTACTTGAAGCCTTTATCCACTCTTGCCTGGGCTGTTGTCTCTTGCTTCTATTCTTGCCACAACCTATCATCTCCATACCAAAGCACGCTTATTAAAAATGTAAAACATATCACGTGATTCTCCTGCCCAAAAGTCTCCAGTGACTTCCTATCACACTAAAATATTAACATGGCTGATGATCTGGTCCCTTTCTACCTCCCTGATTTTATGGTCTATCCATTCCCCACTTTCACTCCAGTAAGCCACACAGGCTTTTTCTAGCTTTTTTGACGTATAATATCCACTTAAATGTACATAAACAGTAACAAATATAGTAGGCATACAGTTTCAATGAATTATCCAAATGAACACACCCATGTGACCAAAACCCAGATAAAAACTATCAGAAATTGCTTTACGCACCCTGTCACTACATCCTCCATCCTTCAAGTAGCTACTATTTTGACCTCTAATGAAGAATTAGAGTTTTTTCTGGTTTATCTGGATATAAATAGAATCACAGAATATATATTACTATCTGACTTCTTTCAGTCAACATCATGTTTGTGAGATTTTATGTTATTGTATATAGCAGTAATTTGTACTTTTTCATTGTATAGCATCCCTTTGTATGAATAAACAATTTGTTAAGCCATTCTAATATAAATGGCTATTTGGGTTGTCTCCAGTTTTGGGCTACTGCAAATAACAATTCAGTGGCCATTCTTCTGAATGTATTTTGGTCAGATATATATATCAGAAAGTAAAAGTGTCGGGTGAAGAGTATTAATCAGCTGGGTGTGGTGGCTCATGTCTGTAGTCCTAGCACTTTGGGAGGTCAAGGTAGGACTGAGGTCAGGAGTTCGACACCAGCCTGCCTGTTCAACATGGTGAAACCCTGTCTCTACTAAAAATACAAAAATTAGCTGGGTGTGGTGGCATGCACCTGTAATCCCAGCTACTTGGGGGGCTGAGGCAGGAGAATCACTTGAACCTGGGAGGTGGAAGTTGCAGTGAGTCAGGACTGCACCACTGCACTCCAGCCTGGAAAAAGACCAAGACTCCATCTTAAAAAAAACACACAGGGCATTATTAACTCATTCAACTTTAAAAGATATCAAAACAATTTTCCTAAGCGGCAGTGCAAATTTCTACTCCACTAGCTGTATGTGAGTTTGTTGTTCTACATCCTGACCAACACTTGAAGATGTCTTTCACATTTTAGCCATTCTAATGACTATATGTTAGTATTTTACAGCAGTTTTAATTTGCATGTCCTTGATGATTAATGCAGTTGAGAGCTTTTTCAGGTTTATCAGCTATCTGGGTATCCTCTTTGTGGAACATCTGTTCTAATCTTTTGCTCCTTTTTTATACTGGATTTTGGAATTAACTGGTAGAAATTCTTTATATATTCTAGACATGATTCCCTTATCAGATGTATACCAAATATCTTTTCAGTCTGCAGCTTGCCTTTTCAATCTTTCAAGGATGTCTTGGAATGAACAGAAATTCTCATTCTTAACACATTACAATTTGTTCATTTTGCTTATGGTACATTTAAGTAATATTTAAGTGTGTTCTTTAAGTAATCCCTCCCTACTCCCTGGGGCTGAAATTTTCTTTGTGAAAAGGTTTCTAAAGATTTACTTTCCATTAACTGTTATGAATTCAATTTCATTAAGTCATAGAATTAAGATGCTTTATGACTTAGATACATAAAAATTTGTCCATTCATCAAAATTTTGAAATATATGAGCATAAACTTGTATATAACACTGCCCTGTAATCTTTTTAATGACTATGGGTTCTATAGTGATGTGCTATTTTTTTCTATATTTGTAACATATTTTGCTTTTATCTTTATCAACTTATCACTAACGATTTATCAGTTTTATTCGTCTACAAAAATAATTTTCTGCTTTAATTATACTGTTTATTGATTTTGTTTTTTTTTAATTATTATTTCATTGTGATGTCATACAAAAGTTACTGCTCCTGTGCCAAACATTTGGGACTTCCCCATTTTCTTTCTATTATGGATTGCAAGCTTAATTCTACTGGGGCCAGATATTATCTTCTGTAAGACTAATCCTTTAAAATACATTAAGACTAATTCCATGGCTAATTTTGGCAAGTGTTTCACACACAAATGAAGTTAACGTGAATTCTGCAGTTACAGAGTAAATGTTCATTAGGCCAAGCTTATTAAGCAATGTTCATTCAAGTCATGTATGTACATGTAAAATATGTGCATGAAAATATACATAGTATGTTCTGTTATTCAAAGAAATATGTTCAATTCTTATGATTGTGGTTTCATCTGTTCACCTTTTAGAGCTTTCCACTTGTTTACAAGATTAGCCCATTGATTGATTGATTGATTGATTGATTGAGCCAGAGTCTCATCCTGTTGCCCAGGCTGGAGTGTAGTGGCACGATCTTGGCTCACTGCAATCTCAGCCTCCTAGGCTCAAGTGATTCTCCCACCTCAGCCTCCAGAGTAGCTGGGACTACAGACAGATATGCGCTGCCACACCCAGCTAATTTTTGTATTTTTAGTAGAAATGGATTTCACCATGTTGGCCAGGCTGGTCTCAAACTCCAGGCCTCAGATGATCTGCCCACCTTAGCCTCCCAAAGTGCTAGATTACAACTGTGAGCCACTGCACCTGGCCATGAAATGAGTCATTTTATTTTATCTTATTTTATTTAGGTTTTTTTGAGTCGGAGCCTTGCTCTGTCGCCCAGGCTGGAGTGAAGTGGTGCCATCTTGGCTCACTGCAACCTCTGCCTCCCAGGTTCAAGTGATTCTCCTAACTCAGCCTCCTGAGTAGCTGGGACTACAGGCACGTGCCACCACGGCCGGCTAATTTTTTGTATTGTTAGTAGAGACAGGGTTTCACCAGGTTAGCCAATATGGTCTCAATCTCCTGACCTCATGATCTGCCTGCCTCAGCCACCCAAAATGCTGGTATTACAGGCATGAGCCACCACACCCAGTCTTTACTTTTTATTAATTAATTTTTTTGAGGCAGTCTTGCTCTATTGCCCAGGCTACAGTGCAGTGGCACCATACTGGCTCACTGCAACCTCCACTTCCCGGGTTCAAGCAATTCTCCTGCCTCAGCCTCCTGACTAGCTGAGACTATAGGCATCTGCCACCACACTGGGCTAATTTTTGTATTTTTAGTAGAGATGGGGTTCTGCCATATTGGACAGGCTCATGGTCTCAAACTCCAGACCTTAGGTGACGCAACTGCCTCTGCCTCCCATAGTGCTAAGGTTACAGGCATGAGCAACCACACCTGGCCAAGATTAGTCATTTTTATTTTTATGTTTTATTTTTTTTTTATTTATTTTTTTTAGAAGACCAATTCTGTCCACAGTATATGAGTGTTCTAGTGAGGCTGGGGTGATGGGGAGAGTGAGACTGAAGATAGCATCTATAAATCTCATGACTTTTTTGTTGTTTTGTTTTTTTGGAGACATTTAGAATCTCCCTCTGTCACCCAGTCTGGAGCACAGTAGCACGATCTCAGCTCATGGCAACCTCCATCTCCCCGGTTCAAGTGATTCTCCTGCCACAGTCTTCCGAGTAGCTGGGATTACAGGCGCATGCCACCATGCCCTGCTAATTTTTGTATTTTTAGTACAGATGGAGTTTTGCCATGTTGGCCAGACTGGTCTCCAACTCCTGACCTCAGGTGATCTGCCCACCTCAGCCTCCCAAAGTGCTGGGATTACAGGTATGAGCCACCACACCCAGCCAAGATTAGTACTTTTTAAATGTTAGAAAATATACCAGTAGAGTTACATCAAATAGCAAAGGTTTGTTCCTATAGTTACTCAGCTTTAGTACAAGTGTCATATTGTTCACTATGGAACTCATTAAGTAATTCAATTCAGCTTCATATTTAGTTATTACTAAGGCTTTTAGACAAGTATTTATAAAATAGCTTTCTGCAGTTGATTACTGTCAATAAAAATATTTTTCGAATCTGACCCCAGTGATCTTAAAATGATAAAAATCTGAATAAAGTTTGAAACAGACTGAGCTAAGCCTTATCTTCTAAAGAAGCAAAATGGAAATGTAGGGCTTGCCAAGTTGGGCCCCTAAAAGCTACAACTCAGGAGCTAGGATGCCCTAGAACAAAGTCCAGCTTCAAATTCTCTGAAGTCCTGACTGGACTGAGATGATCTGGGACTGCTAGTGCTCTTAGCCTGAACACCTACCAGATACAAAGGTCCGTCTTCTTTGGAGAAAGAGAATATCATCCTAGGACTCAAAAATAACTTCATTTTAAATACTCAATTAGAAATAACTCAGAAATAATCAGATACATGAGAAAGGGCCACAACCAAAAGCACAATAGAAACAGACTCATAGGACATTAAAATTTAAATGTTGTATCTAACCATTCTGCAACTATGGTATGTCTTACCTCAAATAAAAGTTTTTGCCATAAAATATATGTCATTTCATATTTAAAAAGTTACACCACTTTCTTTTAGTGTGGCATGATATATTTTTCTTTTACATCTAA
Source organism: Sapajus apella (assembly GCF_009761245.1). NCBI lineage: Eukaryota > Metazoa > Chordata > Mammalia > Primates > Cebidae > Sapajus > Sapajus apella. The sequence continues at coordinate 5,195,494 of NW_022436968.1, read as the reverse complement.
CCCTGCTGTGCCTTCATTTATGGTGTCCCAAGCACTCTGATATTTACTGTTTTTTAATTGCATTACTATTAAACAGTCATCTTTGCAAAGTAATATAATCTACTATAAAGAATGTTAATATGGATAAGCATAAATATCAGTTGAACAAAAATGGAAAAAGTATGTGAATGTAGTCAAACTTCTACTCTGTCACTGTAAAAATGAGTTCCTTAAGTTTTTGGCATCCCTAAAGGCAAACTTTAGGCAACCTAAGACTTTACTTTTTAATTAAGAATCATAGCTAGATGAGTTTTCAGACTATTCCAGTAAGAGGAAAAAGCTGACACAGTTCTATTCGTGGCTTTAAAAGAACATCTCATTATAATTACTTTAAAAAGACAATAAATCCATTCCAACATATAAATATGTTAATCTGCAACTAGGAATAAGCACTTGCTTTCATATTTCCAGATATTACTATTCTAGACAAAAAGATTTTTTTTTAACTGCTCCTTGTGAAGCAGGGCTAACCCATAGGCAATATACCCAGAGTAACCCAATATTAATTTTCAAAGACTGATAATTATAAAAATAAAGTAACCAAATCAGCATGGTACTGGTACCAAAACAGATATATAGACCAATGGAACTGAACAGAGGCTTCAGTAATAAAACCCCACATCTAAAACCATCTGTTCTTCAACAAATCTGACAAAAACAAGCAATGGGGAAAGGATTCCCTATTTAATAAGTGGTGCTGGGAAAACTGGCTAGCCATATGCAGAAACTGGACCCCTTCCTTATACAAAAATTAATTCAAGATGGATTAAAGACTTAAATGTAAAACCTAAAACCATAAAAACCCTAGAAGAAAACCTAGGCAATACCATTCAGCCATAAAAAATAATTAGTTCATGTCCTTTGCAGGGACATGGATGAAGCTGGAAACCAGCATTCTCAGCAAGTAACACAGGAACAGAAAACCACTGTTCTCACTCATAAGTGGCAGCTGAAAAATAGGAACACATGGACACAGGGAGGGGAACATCACACACCAGGACCTGTCGGAGGGTGGGAGGTAAGGGGAAAGAGAGCATCAGGACAAATACCTAATGCACGCAGGGCTTAAAACCTAGATGATGGGCTGACAGGTGCAGCAAACCACCATGGCACATGTATACCTATGTAACAAACCTGCATGTTCTGTGCATATATCCCAGAACTTAAAGTAAAATAAAATTTAAAACGTACTAGTAAAAATAAATTTTGTTATTACACCTACTTTTTTAAAAAAAGATATTTGCCGGGCATGGTGGAACACGCCTATAATTCCAGCACTTTGGGAAGCCAAGGCGGGTGGATCAAGAGGTCAAGAGATCAAGACCATCCTGGTCAACATGGTGAAACCCCGTCTCTACTAAAAACACAAAAATTAGCTGGGCATGGTGGTGCGTGCCTGTAGTCCCAGCCACTCAGGAGGCTGAGGCAGGAGAATTGCTTGAACCCAGGAGGTGGAGGTTGCAGTGAGCTGAGATCACGCCATTGCACTCCGGCCTGGGTAACAAGAGCAAAACTCTGTCTCGAAAAAAAGAAAAAAAAAGAGATATTTAAAGTTATTTTAAGGCATAATCACCTACGATTTATATTAATGGCAAGATTAATCCCTCAACACGTAAACGCAGACACATATAAACAATTCAACTTGATGCTTAAAAAGTAAATATTCCAAAGTAAACAGTTGATAACCACAGTAAAGACAAAAAACTCAGAAAGACATAGAATGGGTGATGTGACTGATGTTTACACAGAGTCATGGATTTAAATCTAACCAGAGAAAATGAGTAAGCTCCTGCCCAGAATGAACACTGTATCACAGTACTGGAGAGTATGTGACAGCCTATCACCATCACTCAGGATAAATGGTGCTTTGAAATAGCACCATTTCAATCTCTTTTGTTAGAAATTCAAATAGATTTGTCATCACACATGCTTTCACTATGGTATAAAAGTTACTATTATGACTATTAAATACATTTCACAATGTATCTCTGGGACCACATGCATTAGATTAACAGAATAGCAGGCTGCAAAGAAAAACCAAAGACTTTTTACTATGTTTCTCACATTATTAGGCTTATATTGAATCTTAATATATATATTAATATATTGATTATATAATAATGTATTTTAATGAACTAACACACAGAGATTAGCACCAAACAGACTTTTTTACCCTGCTATTGGGTATGTATGATTCATGTTATTTTTAGACAAAAATGGTATTCAACTACAAATAATTGAGGGAAAATACTTATTTATGTATTAACAATCTACCATTCTACGAGGTCCAGCTCAAAATTAAATTCATTTCCTTTCACTCTCCCCAGCCCACTCCATAGCCACTCTTCTTCCCAAATCTTAGTAAACAGTGCCACCATTCATTCCATGGCCCAACCTAGAAACCTGAAAGTCATTCCTGCTCCTCTTTATCCACCACATACAATCCATCATCAAAACCCATCAAGTCTTCTCCGAAATCTCTCTCTTAAAAAGCTACACTATCAACTATCTATCCTTTCATTATCTCTACCCTGACTTTTTGTTTGTTCTTTTGTGAGATGGAGTCTTGCTCTGTCATCAAGGCTGGAGGGCAGTGGTGCGATCTTGGCTCCACTGTCAGCCTCCCCAGTAGGTAGGATTACAGGCGCACGCCACTGGGCCTGGCTAATTTTTGTATTTTCAGTAGAGACAGGGTTTTGCCCTGTTGGCCAGGCCAGTCTCAAATTCCCAACCTCAGGTGATTCACTGCTTCCGCCTCCCAAGTGCTGGGATTACAGGTGTGAGCCACCGTGTTCAGCCTCCACCTTACATTTAATCACCATAATCTCTCACCCGTTTCCCTGCAACAGCTTCCTAAATAATCACTTTACTTCCAATCCCACCCTCCTCCAGTCAATTCTTCCCATCAGAGTTATCTTTCTAAAACGCAAATCTGTTCCAGTTGTTGCCCTCCTAAAAGCACTTAATTAGCTCTCCAAACTGATCTCAAGATCAACTACTTAACATGTCCTGTAAGAGAACTGATCTGGCTTCTTGCTTACCTCTCTGGCCTCAGAACTTAACCCCCAACTCCTCCACACTCCAAAATGCAGGCACATTGAACTTTGCTCAAATACGCATTCTCTCTCATCTCATTTTCACATATACTATTATTTTCTCACCCACCAACTGTCATTCAACATTGCATCAAACCCTTATACGATGACAACAACCATGTCTCATTCTTTCACTACTCTCAACTTTTCTCCCCTGGTCAATTCCTCCTTCCTTAAGTCTCAGCTTAAATATAATTTCCTCCAAGATGCTTTCCCTATACTACCCCCATCAATAGACTATGCACACATACACACAGCTAAGGCTGGTACTGTTTAATGTATTTCCAGACTACCTTATATTTGCCTGTTTGGACAGTAAGCTCTAGGAGAAAGGAAACCATATCTTCTTTGTTCGCTATTTTATCACCAGAGCCCAACCAGTTTCTAGCACATCTAGACATCCAGTAAGTTTTGCTGCTTGGGTAAAATAGTTGAGAATAATCTCAAATGATGGCTAAAGTCATAATGAGCCTCTAGTTTTGGAGCTGACATATCCATATATCCTTAGGGGAAAGAGCTCATTTCATGGGCAAAAAGAGCTCTTCTCTGCTTTTCTTCTGTGTGAAATAGTTTCATGCCTCAGTAAGAAACAGAACCCTCTAGACCAAAACTCATCCAATCCAACATGATCAGGGCAGATGAGAAAGGATGAGAAATGCACAGGGTAAAAGGTGCCTGCCACTTGACCTTGAACCTAGGGTGGTTTCATATACAAATGAAATGAACCCAAAGCCTGACCAATATGGCCACAGGAAAAATAACTCCCTGTAGATCTCAGAATCTGTAAGTTTGTCAAAGTTTCCAAGAATATCTATACTCCTAGCATATCAAAATTATGTTTCCCAGAATGCAATACCTTAATGTGGGCACAGGGGGAGGGAAAGCAGTGAAGTTGAGTTCTTGGTAAGAAAATGAAAGCACCCTCCAACTTAGATATCCCTGGGCTAAAGGGTAGGTGGAAATGGGGTATAAGAAGGTGAAAAACAAGGGTTCTAATAAAAGACAAGTGGTAAAATACAGTTAAACAGACCACCTGTGGTACACTGCCAAGCAGCCAGAAGAACAACAATTAGATGATAATTCATTACATTTTGAAAAATCAATATAACCCAATGCTTACCTGTAATAAAAATCTCATTAAGAAACTAAATGACCCTAAAAATTTACTACAAGAAACTATACAACTGAAAGCAATCCTAAGGCCGGGTGCAGTGGCTCACACCTGTTACCCCAGGACTTTGGGAGGCAGAGGCAGGTGGATCACTTGAGGTCAGGAGTTTGAGACCACCCTGGCCAACATGGTGAAACCCTGACTCTACTGAAACTACAAAAATTAGCCAGAGCCAGGTGTGGTGGCTCACATCTGTAATCCCAGCTACTCAGGAGGCTGATGCAGGAGAATCGCTTGAACCCAGCAGGTGGAGGTTGCAGTGAGCCGAGATCAAACCACTGCACTCCAGCCTGGTGACAGGGCAAGACTCCGTCTCAAATAAATAAATGAATGAATGAATGAATAAATAAATGCAATCCTAACTCTGCCCTAAGAAGGAAATCCAAAAGACAGAGCAAGACTCCATCTAAAATAAATGAATGAATGAATGAATGAATGCAATCCTAACTCTCCCCTAAGAAGGAAATCCAAAAGACAGAAGAAAATCTAAAAGAATCTCATCTGGAGATGAGGGGAGATCCACCCCTCTCTATCAAAACAACATGTCCATCCATACTTAGAGAAAGTTCAATAGTCAATATAGATAACAACAAATAACCATATACCCTATACACTTAGAAATCAACAGGAAATTTCCCTCTATTTTTCCTTTCTCAGCTCCTGATGTGTCACTGATATTTCAGTCTTAAAGAAAGCTCTTTTCATATCTTTCAGGTATTTTTTTTTTAAGAGATTTAAATGACATAGGTGGGTGGGAAGAAGTATACCAAAAAGCTGAACTCAGAAGTTTCTCTAAAACTCTTAACTTAGTTAATACATTATTTCATCTCTTCTTTCATAAATTCTCAGGTTCCTTCCCCGCCTCCCGCCACCTACTGCAGGGTATCAGATATAGTGGTACAATCATGGCTCACTGCAGCCTGGAATTCCTAGACTCAAATGACCCTCCTGCCTCAACCTCCCAAGTAGCTGGGACATGCACCACCATGCCTTGTTAATTTTTTGCCCAGGCTGATTTTGAACTTCTGGCCTCCCAAAGTGCCAGGATTACAGGCATGTGTCACTGTGCCTGGCCTCTCAGGATCCATATTAAGTAAAATAAATGCTGTTATGAAAAACTCAGCACTTTGTTATTTAATCTAAAAATGGTTTCTTAAAATGTCTTCTATTCAACTGTCACTAATAGCAAAAAACAGAACACCTTTTAAAACAAAAAATGGTACCTATTATGTCTATCAAATCTTTGCAATATATTAACATAACTCAATCTTTGAGTACTGTTCATTCTTTTTTATGAAAAAAAGGACATGTCTTCAATAACATTAATCACTGGCTAAACATAATCTGATTCAGTAGTTTGCATTTAACTGAGCACTAGTCAACTTTCACATGGGTGGTTTGTATTGCAATAAAATCATCTGGGAATTGTATATGCCCATTATTTTTATTCCATTCCAATTCCCACTTCTCTAGTTATTACAACATGCCCTTTCTAAAATATGCTTTAAAACTTAATTTTCTACTATGGATTCTGTGTGTGTGGCGGGGTGGGGGGGGTGGGGGGGGCGGGAATTTCCCTTTACCCTTTTGAGTTCTTAGCTAGGAATGCTGTAACAAGAAAGACAAGAGAAAAATAGTTTATCAACATGTATACCTCATGTATACATGGGAGATAGCTAGGGGGAAGTAAGAACTCTCCAAGAGGGGGCCTAAAACTCCAGCTTACATAGCAACTTGAACTAGAAAGAAGGATGTGAAACCAAAGTAACCAAAAAAACTACGGTAAATAAGAGAAACGATTGTTTTGCAGATTTAAGTTGGTGTCTCTGTTGATAGGAGTCTCTTGCAATTCTGTCATCCTTCTCTTCCCCAGAGAGAGAGCCAGACACTCTTACAAAGAGACATTTCCTTTATAGGTACACATTTCTCTTACAAAAAGGTAACTTGTACATTTTCAGAGATTACCCTGTGTTTGCTGGTTCTCAAAATAATCTGCTCAAAATAACCTTTATGCCAAAGTGGCATATTCTGGTCTCCTACAATCACAAAACCCTCTCACTAGCAGTATCTTAAGGGCACTTTGAGAAACACAAAAACAATACCATACTGCACCACATTTTGAGTTAGGTTGGGGAGCCAACTTCATTCCTATTCTAAAATGCAAGAGGTGGTGGAGAAAAGGAAGACTAGGAGGGAAGGAGAGAAGAACCTAAAATGTTCTTTAAATCCAGTTCAGCCGGGGAGTGATACTAAATGTATGAAACAAAAATTTAAGGATTTTCCTCTGTTTTATATCTACTTAAAACAAATGTGCATTAATGTTATATCCAAGGAATTTTCAAAAAGTTCATGGAATATGCATATTATGAAAAAACTACGCACGAACTTCAATTTTTTTTTGTAGAAAAATAAACTCTTACTAACTTGGCATAACATACCAGTACAAGATCTAGCTTGAGGCACTAAGTGGGCTTAGACAGCAGTTTGAAAGAGCCCCTATCAGAGCAACATGAATTCTGCTAAAATTGAAGCAAGAACAAATATCAAATTTATGGTAAAGCTTGTATGGAAGAAAAGTAAAATCACTAGTGAGTTATGAAAACTTTCTGAGGAAAATGTTCCAAAAACATCAACAGTTTTTCGAATAGATAACTCATGTTAAGAAGGCATGAGACAATGTTCAAGAGGCCCACAGCGTTAGACCAACCATATCAATTTGTGAGGAAAAAAGTCATCTAGTTCATGCCCTAATTGAAGATGATCAATGGTTAATAGCATGAACAGCAAATGCCACAATTCTTTTAAAATTGGTTCAGTTTACACAATTCCAACTGAAAAATTAAAGCTGTGCAAACTTTCCATCCAATGAGTGCCAAAACCACTGCACTCACATCTGCTGCAGACAAGAGAGCTTTCAATGGAGAGTCTCAGTAAGTGGGATCATGATCCTGAAGCATTTATTTGAAGAACTGTGATAGGAGATGAAACATGGCTTTACCAGTGTGATCCTGAAGATAAAGCACAACCACAGCAATGGCTACCAAGGGGAGAAGTGGTCCAGTCAAAGCACAAACAGACCGGTCAAGTGCAAAGGTCGGCAAGAATTTTTTGCAATTCTCAAGGCAAGTTGCTTGTTGACTTTCTGGAGCGGCAAAGAACAATCATAAAAAGTTAGCCAAAGCTTTAGCAGAAAAATGCCCAGGAAAGTTTCATCAGACTCCTCCTACACTACGTAAATGCCCCTGCTTATTCTGTTCATCAAACAATGGCAATTTTGAGAGTTTCAATGGGAAATTATTAGGCATCCACCTTACAGACCTGATTTGGCTCCTTCTAACTCCTTTATGTTTCCTAATTGATATAGATTATTTGTCCCCTCCAAATCTCATGTTGAAATTTATTTTCCAGCAATACAGGTGGGGCTAAAGGGAAGGTATTTGGGTCATCGGGGCAGATCCCTCGTGAATGGCTTGGTACATCCCCACAGTAATGAATGAGTTCTTGCTCTATCTGTTCATACAAAAGCAGGTTGTTTAAAAGAATGTGGCACCTTCTTTCTCACTCCCTCTCACTATGTGGTATGCCAGCTCCCCTTCCCCTTCTGCTATAATCAGAAGTTCCCCAAAGCCCTCACCAAAGGCAGGTGTTGGTGCCATACTCCTTTTACAGCCTACAGAACTGTGAGCCAAATAAATTACCCAGCCCCAGGTATTCTTTCATAGCAACCCAAACAGACTAATGAATCTTTAAATTTCTGTAAACAGCACCCATTTTTCATCAGTTACCAATATAAAAAAGACTGCATTTACATAGTTAAATTTGCAGGCCCCTCAGTTATTTAGGGATGGACTAAATGACTGGTATCACTGCTGAAAAAAGAAGTGTCTTAAATTTGATAAAGCTTATGTTGAAAAAAAAGAATACTTTATTTCTATCTTAATTCCATTTTTCCACAAACTTTTTTATGTTCCCTCATATTAGCTTAAGTTTTATATAAAGGGCAAAAGAGATTTTTAAAAATTTGCCTTCCCCAGAAACAGAATAAATTAAGTCATTTAAATATCTATTCATATGTCCTGAATGATTCTGCCCAGGTTTTCTTCTAGGGTTTTTATGGTGTTAGGTCTTATGTTTAAGCCTTTAATCCATCTGGAGTTAATTTTAGTGTAAAGTATCAGGAAGGTGTCCAGTTTTTCTGCACATGGCTAGCCAGTTTTGCCAACACCATTTATTAAACAGGGAATCGTTTCCCCATTGCTTGTTTTTGTCTAGTTTGTCAAAGATCAGATGGTTGTAAATGTGTGGGGTTGCCTTCGAGGCCTCTGTTCTGTTCCATTGGTCTATATCTCTGTTTTGGTGCCAGTACCATGCTGTTTTGATTACTGTAGTCGTATAGTATAGTTTGAAGTCAGGTATTGTGATGCCTCCAGCTTTGTTCTTTTTGCTTAGGATCATCTTGGCTATGCGGGCTCTCTTTTGGTTCCATATGAAGTTTAAGGTGGTTTTTTTCAGTTGTGAAGAGGGTCATAAGTAGCTTGATGGGGATAGCATTGAATCTATAAATTACTTTGGACAGTATGGCCATTTTCACAATATTGATTCTTCCTAACCATAAGCATGGAATGTTTTTCCATCTGTTTGGGTCCTCTCTTATTTCCTTGAGCAGTGGTTTGTAGTTCTCCTTGAAGAGGTCCTTTACATCCTTTGTTAGTTGTATTCCCAGGTATTTTATTCTCTTTGTAGCAATTGTGAATGACATTTCATTCTTGATTTGGCTCTCTTTAAGTTTGTTATTGGTGTATAGGAATGCTTGTGATTTCTGCACACTGATTTTGTATCCTGAGACTTTGCTGAAGTTACTTATCAGTTTCAGGAGATTTTGGGCTAAGATAATGAGGTCCTCTAAATATACAATCATGTCATCTGCAAATAGAGACAATTTGACTTCCTCCTTTCCTAACTGAATACCCTTTATTTCTATTCCTTGCCTGATTGCTCTGGCTAGAACTTCCAACATTATACTGAATAGGAGTGGTGAGAGGGGGCATCCTTGTCTTGTGCCAGATTTCAAAGGGAATGCTTCCAGTTTTTCCCCATTCAATATGATATTGGTTGTGAGTTTGTCCTAAATAGCTTTAATTATTTTGAGATACAGTCTGTTGATACCTAGTTTATTGAGAGTTTTTTAACATAAAGTGCTGTTGAATTTTGTCAAAAGCCTTCCCTGCATCTCTTGAGATAATCATGAGGTTTTGCCTTTGGTTCTGTTTATGTGGTGAATTATAGACTTGCATATGTTGAACCAGCCTTGCGTCCCTGGGATGAAGCCTACTTGATCGTGATGGATAAGCTTTTTGATGTGCTGTTGCAATGGTCTGCCTGTATTTTATTGAAGATTTTTGCATCTATGTTCATCATGGATAATGGCCTAAAGTTTTCTTTTTTTGTTGAGTCTCTGCCAGGTTTTGGTATCAGGATGATGTTGGTCTCATAAAATGATTTCGGAAGAATTGTCTCTTGTTGTATTATTTGGAATAGTTTCAGGAGTGGTACCAGCTTCTCTTTGTATGTCTGGTAGAATTCACCTGGACCTGGGCATCTTTTGGTTGGTAGGCTATTAATTGCTGCCTCCATTTCAGCCCTTGTTATTGGTCTATTCAGGGTTTCAACTTGTTCCTGGTTTAGGCTACGGAGGGTGCAAGTGTCCAGGAATTTATCCATTTCTTCCAGGTTTATTGGTTCATGTGCATAGAGTTGTTTGTAGTAAGACTTCATGACTAAAACACCAAAAGCATTGGCATCAAAAGCCAAAATAGACAAATGGGATCTAATTAAACTCCAGAGCTTCTATATAGCAAAAGAAACATCATTAGAGTCAACCAGCAACCAACAGAATGGGAAAAAACTTTTGCGAGCTACCCATCTGACAAAGGGCTAACATCCAGAATCTACAAAGAACTAAAGCAGGTTTACAAGTAAAAAGCAAACAAACCATTCAAAAGGGGATGAAAGACATGTCCTTTCAGAAAGTTTTTCAAAAAGAAGAAATTTTTTGAAAAAGAAGAAATTTTTTGAAAAAGAAGAGCATGTCTGTTTTTTCAGAACAAATTCTTTCAAAAAGAAATTTATGCAGCCAAAAAACATGAAAAAATAATACCTTCTATAACTAAAACAAAAGGAAAGGTGGGAACAAGCTCTATGGCGCCATCTTTTGGACCGCACAAATTCATAACAAAATTCTGTCTTATATTACTGAAAGTAAAAATTTATTGACCAGAATCAAACAAGTACTATTGGTATTAGCTCCATGTTATTCTCACACTTCTGTACTAGGGTATGTTAAATAAGCAGAAGCCACTGAACTGAGACTGTCTCTGCATTTTGAGTTCCTCTGTAATAAATTGCAACCTCAGGCCTGGCGCGGTGGCTCTTGCCTGTAATCCCAGCACTTTGGGAGGCCAGGGCGAGGAGATCACCTGAGGTCAGGAGTTCGAGACTAGCCTGACCAATATGATGAAACCCCATCTCTACTAAAAATACAAAAATTAGCAGAGCCTGGTAGCATGTGCCCACAACCCCAGCTACTTGGGAGGCTGAGATAAGAAACATCACTTGAACCTGGGAGGCAGAGGTTGCAGCGAGCCAAGATCACACCACTGCACTCCAGCCTGGGCAACAAGAGCAAAAGTCCGTCACAGGAAAAAAGAGAAATTGGATCCTTAGTATGGAAATAAACTGAAACCTAATTTAAGAGTATAGTTTTGTAACAAATAGCCAAGTTTCAACCAATCATAGGTAGCCAACAGATCAGACCATACCCATAGAGGGTGAACATTTCATCAGACCATGCCCAAATAAGGCCAAATTGGCCTTGTGGTAGCCAATCAGGTAATTTCTCTAATTTGTTTCCACATTTAGCCTATAAAAATTCACTGCTCATGATGCTGCAAGGTGGAGCTCTTTCAACCCCTTCTGGTTCTGTGTGCTGCCAGATTCATGAATTGTTCTTTAGTCAGATGAAGTGTTAAATTTGTATGAAGTTTTTAACAGATTAAAAATGTATCTACACTACGCCTACACTAAGCAATTATGTGTAATTCCAAAATTCTACTAAAAATTCTGAAAATAAAGGCTTTTTGAATAGTAAACTGTGGTCTCAATGCCTTATGAAAATCGTTCCTAAAGTAAACTCCCTTCCCACTAGAATCATCATGATCTGAGAACTTGTTAGAAATGCAAATTCTTGGGCCACATTCCAGCCTAAACTAGAAATGGGGTGGGGAAAGAATCTGCTTTTTTTTTTTTTTTTAAGATGGAGTCTCACTCTGTTGCCCAGGTTGGAGTGCAATAGTGCAATCTTGGCTCACTGCAACCTCCACCTCCCAGGTTCAAGCAATTTTGCTGCCTCAGACTGCGGAGTAGCTAGGATTACAGGCCCCTGCCACCATACCTGGCTGATTTTATATTCTTAGTAGAGATGGAGTTTCACCATGTTGGTTAGGCTCGTCTTGAATTCCTGGCCTCAAGTGATCTGCCTGCCTAGGCCTCCCAAAGTGCTAGGTGTACAGGCTTGAGCCAATATGCCCAGTATAGTATCTGCTTTTTAACAAGCCCTTCAGGTTACTCTGATACAAACTAAAATATGAAAACCAGACTTTGGGAGATTTAGAAAAATGTCACAGGTGACACAACCACACACTAGTTAAGAACCTATAGATCAGCAGTTTTTAACCTTACCTTCACAGTGCTATCACCAGGGAGCTTTCAAAATGCCTAGGTCTCACACCACTATCCAATTTAGTGATTAAGGGAGGTAAGGAAAGCCTAGGCACTGGGATTTTAAAAAGACTTCCAAATGATTCTAAAGTGCAAACAAGGTTGAGAGCCAATGATCTAGAGGATTACATTTTCAGAAGCTAGAGTTCATAAAACATCTTATATTAATAAATGGGGAGAGACATCGGGGGGGGTGGGGAGGGACAACATGGGGAGAAATGCCAGATATAGCATGCACCTAAAGTTAAATAGATAAATTAAAAAAAAAAAAAAAAGAAATGCTGGTGTCTTAAGTTTTCTGTTGCTATAACTGAATATCTGAGACTGGGTAATTTATAAAGAAAAGGAAATTATTTCTCACAGCTCTTCTGGAGATTGGGAAACCCAAGGTTGAGGGGCCAAATCTGTTAAGGGCCTTCTTGCTGGTGGGGACTATTCAGAGCCCAGCAGTGAAAGGCATCATCTAGTGAGGGAGCAAGAGCATGCCAAACTGGCTTTTATAACAGATCCATTCCCATAGTAATTAAACCATTCTTCCTGTGATAGCCCATTAATCCATGAATGGATCAAATTACCCTCATGACCCCATCACCACTTAAAGGCCCCACTTCTTAATACTGTTACATTCAGGATTAAGTTTCAACATGAGTTTCAGTGGGGACAAATATTCAAACCATAGCATTCCATGCCTGCCCTCCCAAACTCATATCCTTCTCACACACAAATACATTGACTCCATCTCTGTATCTCCAAAACATTAACTTGTTTCAGGAGCAACTCAAAATTCCAAAGTCCAGGGTCCCATCTGTGAAGCCTGTGAAATCAAAACAAGTTATCTACTTCCAAGATACAATGGTAGGACAGGTATAGGGTATACATTCCCATTCTAAAAGGGAGAAATGGGTCAAAAGAAAGGAGTAACATGCCTTAAGCAAGTCTAAAACCTGGGAAAGACGACATTAACTCTTAAAGGTAGAGAGTTACCTCTTTCAATTCCATGTCTGAATCCTGTGCACAACGGGGTGGGAGTGGGGAGGTGGGCCCTCAAGGTATCAAATAACCTGCCCCCAGAGCTTTCTGGACTTGGCCAGTTAAGAGTAGGTAGCTAGGCAGACAAGAGCTGGGCAGAGCCCCATCCCCCCACCCCCC
>NW_022436968.1:5049885-5182254 GCF_009761245.1 Sapajus apella | reverse complement strand
TAGCTAGGCAGACAAGAGCTGGGCAGAGCCCCATCCCCCCACCCCCCTCCCCCCTCCCCCCGACCACAACCCTAGAATGTCAGGTGACCATCAAGTGATGGTCAGGTGGTTAAACAGTCTCCCTAAAATAATAATTCGTCGCAGCTAGCAGCAGGGACAGGCAGTCTCCCAGTAGAAAGAAAACACCTGAAGCTAATGATCAGCAGCTTCCCATTAAGATCTCAGGAGCTGGGCAAGTAGATACAAGCATGTGCACTAAGATGCAAAATGGCAAAGTTTAACTGATATATGACCTTCCTCCAAAAATGTTCAACTAGCAAGGGAAAAATGCCTCAAATGAGCACACGCACAACTTGAGTAAACACACGGAGCACGTGGCCCCTCTGGTATGCTGGCAGACCAGTGCACATGTGGACAAGCCACCCCAAGGAAAAATCAAGGGAGAAGAAACTCAAACCCCAGAACCATGCCAATGTATAAAAGCCCAAGTCAAAGGCCAAACAGAACACTTGAATCTCTCAAGTTGCTTGCTTGGCCCTCTACCAAGTGTACTTTACTTCCTATTGCTCCTGCTCTAAAACTTTTTAATAAACTCTCACTCCTGCTCAAAAACTTGCCTTGGTCTCTCACTCTGCCTTATGTCCCTTGGACAAATTCTTTCCTTTAAGGAGGCAAGAATCAAGTTACTGAAGACCTGTACGGATCCACTGCGAACAAGCCCACACTTCAGCTCGAAGTTGCAAACTGGTGCCATGTTGCCAGTGGGTCAACAGCTCTAGAGTTTCAAGGGCAGCTCTAGCTCTGACCTCACAATTCCACTTGGCATTACCCAGAAGGGGCTCCCTGTGGTGGCTCCACTCCTGCAGCAAGTCTCTGCCTGGACACCAGACTGTCTAAATATCCATTGAAATCTAGGTAGAGGCTCCCATGCCTTCCTAGCTCTGCTTTCTGACAACCTGCACAATTAGCACCACATGGATGCCACCAAAGCTTATGACTCATATCTTCTGGAGCTGCAGGTCAAGCTACATCTGGGGCCACATGAGCCACAGTGGGGGCAACTGAGGAGCACTGTTCTGGAATTCTGGGAGCAGAAGCCCAAAGAAGCCCTGGGTGGTAAGCTCGTGCGGGGAGGCCCAAGCCCATCACCCAAAACCATTTGTGCTAGAGCTCTGGGCCTGTGATGAGAAACAGAGGCTCAAAGATCTCTGAAATGCCTTCAGGGTCTTTCTCCCCTTGTCTTGATAACCTGTTCTGTAAGTACCACTCTCCTTAGCAAAAATTGCTGGGCCATACCTTGGTTTCCTCTCTCAAAAAGTTTTTTCATTCTTTACATGGCCAGGCTGAGAGTTTTCCAAATCTTCTTTTCTTTCCCTTTTGATTATAAATTTCATCTTCAGTCTTTTTCCTTCTCACAGCTTAATGTAAGCCATTAGAAGTAGCCATGCAGCAGCCTGAATGCTTTGCTGATTAGATAGGTCTTCTTCCAGACATTCTAATTCATTGTTCTAAAATCGTGAATTCCATAGAGCCCTCAGTCATGAACACAATCCAGTCAGGTTCTTTGCCACTTTATTACAAGGATGCTCTTTACTCCAGTATCTTGTTCCTCATTTTCATCTGAGACCTCATCAAAATGGCCATTACTGTTCATATTTCTATTGGCATTCTGCTCATGACCATTTAAATAATCTCTAAGAAGTCCCAGTTTCCCTAGCCTTGCCTTCTTCTGAGTCCTCACCAGAATCACCCTTAATGCTCCATTCACAGCAATATAGGCCTTTTTTTTCTATCCTGCTCCACCAAACTCTTTCAAGTGTCCATCCATTACCCAATTCCAAAGCCACTTCCACATTTTCAGGTATTTGTTATTAGCAACAGCCCCACTTCTCAGTATCAATTTTCTGTCTCAGTCCATTTTGTGCTACTGTAACAGAATACCACAGACTGGGTGATTTATAAAATAAAATTGAAAAACAGGTTTATTTAGGTAATGGTTCTATAAGCTGGAAAGTTCAAGATTGAGATGCTGCATCTGGCAGCTTCTGGTGAGGGCCTTATGCTACATGAAAACATGGCAGAGAAATAGATGAGGTACCAGGCATCTGTAAAAACGGCAAAACATGGGAGGCAACCTCACTTTACAACGATCTGCTCTCACAGAAACCATTCCACAAGAACTAACCCAGTCTTGCAAGAAAGACACTAATCCATCTTAACAACATAATCACCTCTTAAAGGCACCATTTCCCAACACCACCACATTGGGAAACAGTCTCAACATGGGTTTTGGTGGGGACAACCTATATTCAAATCATGGAAGTTTGAACATGAGAAGTGAAAAGTGTGGCCTTCAAAACCAAGATAAATACAAAATCCCACCACTAAAAGAAAGAGGCTGTTCACTTCCAGCCTGTTCTTTACTCTTTCAAAGGCTACACAAGATGTTTACTATTTAGGGTAGAATTGTTTAAAAATTATAACTGTGCATTCCTAGTTGTTATGAGAAGGCCAACAACAACAAAGGTAGGATAATCCTTGCCCTTTCCAGGCCATCTATTACAATTGGGAAGAAAGTAACAGTAAAGTACAAACACCAAATTTAGAGTACAGACTGAAAGCACTGACTCAAAGGAAGAAGAAATCACATCTAATTGTAGTATAAGTTGAGCATCCTGAATCCAAAACTCTGAAATCTGAAACGCTCCAATGAGCATTTTCTTTGAGTACCATGTTGGTGCTCCAAATATTTCAGATTTTAGATTTTTGGATTTAGGATACTAAACTGAAAAGTAGTGTAAATATTCCAAAATCCAAAACACTCCTGGTCCTAAGCATTTCAGACAAGAGATGCTCAATCCTTACTATTTATTTCTATTAAAAAAGAAAGTAGAACCTCAGTCTTCAAGGATGCATATAGTTAGGCATATCTGATGGAAGAAAAGACACGATTTTCTTTGAGGGAGCTGATTAAATATAGTGTAAAACAAACTTTCTCAGTGGTTCCTCATCTGAACCACTGATGACTGCAAATGATGTGATTATATTCTCAATTCTGCCAAGGATGATATATAATTAGTACCATTCAAGAAGCACAGGACAGAAATTGGAGATAATTCATTACATTCAATGGATAGCTTGGAGCCACAGTTCTCAAATTAACACGACTCAGGAACTTGGAGGGCTTGGCTTGTTCAAACAGACTGCTAGGCCCCAGCCTAGAGACTGATTCTTTCGGCAAACCGAAGAATGTTTTAGGGCACTAAGAATTAATTCTGGTTAAGAAAGGCTGATATAAAGTATATCTTTATTCGAAAATCATGTATGTTCTTTAAAGTAAATACTGAAAACAGAGACCAGCATCTTTACTTCATCTATTCAAGACATTATCTTGATCTGTTTCACTGCAGTCTTATCTTTTGAAATAAATATTCTTGGTTATTACATATGAAGAATATATACAAACACTGTACCAACCTATACAAGCCCTAGTACTAAAGAATATGGCCAGTGCATGCAGATGTGGTGTGCTAGAACAATGATTCTCAGGCTTCTGTAAAAAGATGGAAGTTCTGCCCACTTATAGCACCAAAGGGCAGTTTACCAATCCTTTCATATTAGAAGGAGTCTTGAGGTGGAACTTTAAGTGATCTCTTGCTCAACTAGACAAAATATTTATTGAAATACTCTCAATAATATGTCAGCAATATATTTACCATTACTGATAAGATTTTTTATATTTATACTAAATAACAACTTAGTTGAGTAGAAAACTCTTGGGTCCTAACTACTTGAGTTCACAACTTCTCAACCCATTGACTTCTGTCACATTGTGTAACAGAGAAATCTGAAGAAATCTGTATATAACCTATATTCACTAATTATCCCCATTTACCTTGATTCCTTGGCCTGACTCAACTCATAGTTAGCTTTTTCTTCTTAAGGCTTATAATTTTAAAAACTTAACCTGAACTTTTACCTAGGTGTGGGTCCCCTTCCACTGATCTTATCTGAAATTTTCTGTTTCCCTTAATTATACATATCTGAAGTTGGGAGTTTTTGTTTTTACTTAAAGTCTTCTTTCAGCCGGGGGCGGTGGCTCAAGCCTGTAATCCCAGCACTTTGGGAGGCCGAGGCGGGTGGATCACGAGGTCAAGAGATCGAGACCATCCTGGTCAACATGGTGAAACCCCGTCTCTACTAAAAATACAAAAAATTAGCTGGGCATGGTGGTGCATGCCTGTAATCCCAGCTACTCAGGAGGCTGAGGCAGGAGAATTGCCTGAACCCAGGAGGCGGAGGTTGCGGTGAGCCGAGATCGCGCCATTGCACTCCAGCCTGGGTAACATGAGTGAAACTCCGTCTGGAAAAAAAAAAAAAAAAAAAGTCTTCTTTCATTATATCTGACCATCATTTCTGTTCCAAGTGTCTGAGAAAGTAAATCCATTTTTACAGAGTTTATTTAACTGTTTCCCTTTTTCAACTTGTAGCCCTTTCATCTAGTTTGTTCTCTCCTTATGGGATTTCTTTCCTTCGTTGGGTTCCCAGTAACTTTCTTTCATAGTCATTACCTCAAAACATTCATTTTCATCACTTTATAGTTTTTTAATGCTTTGTGAGTTTCACAAGTTTGTTCTTCACAGATACTTCGCTATCCATAACATTAAATTCACGTCTTTCTAGTCTATTGTCTTTAAAAATGGAATGTCAGTTTTGCTACCATATATTAGTTCCCAGTCATCCTCCCTGTTATCTGCTTCCCTTTTCAACTTGTAGCCCTTTCATCTGCGTTTGCTCTCTCCTTATGGGATTTCTTTCCTGATTTAATGGAGCCACATTTATTTTTACGTGCTGTACAGCATGCCCACTGTTTTTGTCTTCATTTTTTCCTGGTTCCTTTCACATTGACAGGGCAACTCTTCCTTCAGTGCTTCAGATTCTCTCCCTTCTTCTTATTCTGCAGTATTTTTTTCGGAGAGCTTTCATTTTCCCCATGTTAAAGCACAACCAACCTAGGCTCAGTTTCTGCCAAACAGAGAGGTACAGATCGCCCTTGCTAAAAGAATCCCTTCCCAAAATGATGTGCAAGATCTAAGCAATTCCCAGTGCTTATATTGAGTGATTCTTAGAACAAAGGGGGGACTTCCTGTATTCCAAATAACTAAACTCCCTAAAACATTGAACAGGTGGAATTTTTGAAATTCTACCCTTTGGCCTCATGCTACCTACCTACCTGGGCCCTACCTACCTATGTCCTACCTGTTGTCGCGGCTCAGGACATGCTACCCCAAACTACAGCCACTTGAAGGCCATTGTGACTTTCCCTCTCCTTTCTGTAGGACAACTAGCGGTAAAGAAATTCTCTAAGCTACATCTTCTGAAAGTATGTCCTTTTTTGAGACAGAGTTTCACTCTGTTGTCCAAGCTCGAGTGCAGTGGCATGATCTCAGCTCGCTACAACCTCCCCATCCCAGGTTCAAGCAATTCTTGTGCCTCAGCCTCCCGAGTAGCTGGGACTACTGGTGGGCACCACCACACCCAGCTAATTTTTGTATTTTTAGTAGAAATGGGGTTTTGCCATGTCGCCCAGGCTGGTCTCAAACTCCTGTCCTCAAGCGATTCACCCACCTCAGTCTTCCAAAGTGCTAGGATGACAGGCATGAACCATCACACCCGGCCTTGAAGTCATTAAACCCTCATGTGACAAGGGTCCCACCCTATACCTGGAGGAAAGGAATGTTACACAGAGAGGCCAAGAAGAATCTCAACAAACAAACCTAAGTTCCCCCATTTGTTACTATTGGATAATATCCTTTTTGTCCAATCATACTTCTATATGACTGACTGTCCACTGTTCACTGAACTTACACACAAAAATACAGTTTTTCCCAGATCTGTGGGACTTCGGGTCTTCATTTCTGAGGGCTCCTATGTAATGCAAAACTTTGATTAAATAAATTTGTTAAGCTTCTCTATTGTTAATCTGTTTTTTGTTATATGGGTAATAGTCATGACCTCTGCAATTGGTGAGGAAAAGACATTAGTTTTTCTCTCCTCCACTACCTTTTCTAGGCTCAGTTCAGTTCACCATCTTCTCCATGCAGCCCTTTCCTGCCATGAAGACCCATTCTGACCCCTCACCTCTTTAAAGGCTAATCTCTGTCAGTGCCATACAACGTACCACTTGTTTTGTAATTATTTCTCTAACTCCAGGTCAGGTTAATCAATGTCAGTTACACTTTAGACTTCTGTGTAAAGAATATTTGTCAACTGGCAGAAATGCAGTTACAGAGAACTTCATAAAGAATCCAAACACTTCCACTAAGGTTTAATTTTGCACAACAGGTACAATTTAGGCAACCAAATATCTAATACTGAGTTTAAAAAAAAAACAAAAAAACCTCAACATTCCAGTTTCTCATCTGAAGCTCTTGGAAACAATCAGTTTATTTGTAAGTAGAAAAAAGGCTCTATATATTAAAAGATAAAAACATAATAAGTTTCCATTGCTTAAAAAAAACTTGCTAATTAAAAAAGTTAAAATAGCATGTAACATACATGTTATATTTATAGAAAGAGAGTTTTTGTTTTGCTTTGTTTTGTTTTGTTTTGAGTCAGTATCACTCCGTCACCCAGGCTGGAGTACAGTGATGTGATCTCAGCTCACTGCAAGCTCCACCTCCTGGGTTCCAACAATTCTTGTGTGTCAGCCTCCAGAGTAGCTGGGATTATGGGTGTGTGCCACCATGCTAATTTTTGTATTTTTGGTACAGACAGGGTTTCGCCATAGAGGCCACACTGGTCTCGAACTCCTGATCTCAAGTGATTTGTCTGCCTCAGCCTCTCAAAGTGCTGAGATTATAGGCACAAGGCACCATGCCTGGCCATATAACATAATTAAGAACATAAAATATTCTTTTGGGTTGGGACAGTCTAAAAGTACTATAAGCAAATATTATATACCAAATCTGTCAGGATCCAAAATCCACACAATTTTGTTTCAATGAGATCTATTATATTACATTCATCACCTCATTTCTGCTTATTATTAACTTATTTTTAATACAACTCACTCATATTAATGATCAGAGTAAAAAGTCTACTTACCCCACCCATTGTAATTCCATGAAGAAGTGCAACATAAGGTTTCTGGCAAGAAGCTGAAAGAAAGAGAGCTGCAATTTTAGTTATAGTGTTTAAAATACTTCCCTTTTTCTAAAATATCACATTATATATACTATAAAGATTTTCTCTAGGAAATTTTAGCAAGAAACACCAAAGAAAACTAAATGGCTTGTAAAATACATATTTTTAAATGTCAATCCAACACAATCCTGATTATCTATTCATTATCATTTAACAACATAACCTTCCATTTTAAACAAAAGCCAGGGCCCAGTGTGGTGGCTCACACCTGTAATCTCAGCTCTTTGGGAGGCCAAGGTAGAAGGATTGCTTAAGGCCAGGAGTATGAGACCACCCTGGACAATAAAGCAACATCTCGTCTCTTTTAAAAAAAAAAAAAAAAAATAGCCAGGTGTGGTGTCAGGCATCCGTAGCCCCAGCTGCTCAGGAGGCTGAGGTGGGAAGAACACTTTATCACTTAAGCATTGGAGGTTGAGGATGCAGTGAGCTGCAATCATGCCACTGAACTCCAGCCTGGGCAACAGAGCAAGACCCTATCTTTCAAAAATAAAAAAGGATTTCTGCCAAGATGGCCAAATAGGAACAGCTCCAGAGCACAGTTCCCAGCGAGAACACCACAGAAGGCAAGCGATCTCTGTATTGCCAACCAAGGTACCAGGTTCATTTCAATGGGACTGGCTGGACAGTGGGTATAGCCCAAGTAGGGCAGAACAAGGCAGGGCGGGGCGCTGTCCCATCTGGGAAGTGAAACACTGGACAGAGGATCAGGGACCCTTCCCCTCTGGTACTCCAGTTCAGATACTGCGATTCTCCCATGGCCTTTGCAACCCACAGGCAAGGAGATCCCAGCCAGACTGAAAAGCACTGCAAGTTACTAGCACAGATCTGAGCGGCAGCTGCAGCCAGCACTGCAGGTCATTGGCACAGATCTGGGCAGATGTTTTGACTAGCACTGAGAGCAACTGCCGGATGGAACTTCCTGCTCCCCAGAAAAAGGGGGAGCTGAAAGCAGGGAGACACGTGATATGGCTTGGTGGGTCCCACTCCAATAAAGACCAGTAAACTAAAGCCCTCTCACTTGAGAGTTTCGCAGCCAGTACATCAATTCAACCTTGACCTGGGATGATCAAGCTCGACTGGGAAAAGGCATCCGCCATAGCTGATCTTACCTGTGTAAACAAAAGCCAGAGGAAACTTACACAGCAGCTGGACTGAGCCCGTGGCAGCCCAGCAGCACCTCTGCAAGCAGACAAGGGACAGACTGCCTCCTCAAATGACTCCTTGACCCCTGCATAACCAAAAAGATGACACATACAGGAGAGCTCTGGCTGATGACTGGTGGGTACACTTCTGGGATAAAGCTACCAGAAGAAAGATTAGGCAGCAACACTTGCTGTTCTGCAGCCCCCGGGGGTGATTCCCAGGCAAGCAAGGTCTGGAGTGGACCTCCAGCAGTCCTACAGCAGAGGGGCCTATTGGAAGGAAAACCAAAAAAACAAAAAGAAATAGCTTCAACATCACTCAGAGACCCCATCTGAAAGTCAGCAACTTCAAAGATCAAGGGTAGATAAATCCACGAAGATGGGAAGAAACCAGCACAAAAAGGATGAAATCATCAAAGACCAGAATGCCTCTCCTCCAAGGGATCACAATTCCTCACCAGCAAGGGAACAAAACAGGATGGAGACTGAGTTTAAAGAACTGACAGAGGCAGGCTTCAGAGGGTAGATAATAACAAACTTCTCTGAGCTAAAGGAACATGTTCTAATCCAATGCAAAGAAACTAAAAATCTTGAAAAAAGATTAAACAAAATGCTACCTAGAATAACCAGCACAGAGAAAAACAAATGACTTGATGGAACTGAAAAACACAGCATGAGAACTTCACAAAGCATACACAAGTTTCAATAGCTGAATTGATCAAGCAGAAGAAAGGATATCAGAGATTGAATATCAACTCAATGAAATAAAACGAGAAGGCAAGATTAGAGGAAAAAAAAGTGAAAAGAAATGAACAAAGCCACAAAGAAATATGGGATTATGTGAAAAGACCTAATCTACGCTTGATCGGTATACCTGAATGTGATGCGGAGAATGAATCCAAGCTAAAAAACACTCTTCAGGATATTATCCAGGAAAACTTCTCCAGCCTAACAAGGCAGGCAAACATTCAAATCCAAAAAATACAGAGACCACCACAAAGATATTCCTCAAAAAGAGCAACCCCAAGGCACATAATCGTCAGATTCACCAGGGTTGAAAGGAAGGAAAAAATGCTAAGGGCAGCCAGAGAGAAAGGTCCGGTTACCCACAAAGGGAAGCCCATCAGACTCACAGCAGATCTCTCAGCAGAAACCCTACAAACCAGAAGAGAGTGGGGGCCAATATTCAACATCCTTAAAGAAAAGAACTTTCAACCCAGAATTTCTTATCCAGCAAAACTAAGATTCGTAAGCTAAGGAGAAATCAAATCCTTAAAGAATAAGCAATTGCTGAGAGATTTCATCACCACCTGGCCTGTCTTACAAGAGCTCCTGAAAGAAACACTAACCATAGAAAAGAACAACCAGTACCAGCCACTACAAAAACATACCAAATGGTAAAGAGCATCGACACAATGAAGAAACTGCATCAACTAATATTAAAGTTGATTAAACTATTTTGACTGAAATAAGCACTCAAAATAGTTTAATCATCTTTATTTATGCCTGGCACATGGTATTAAAAGTTTAAGTAAGAATGTCTATTGAATACATTTTTGACAAAGTATACTGTCCACCTCATTTTTTGATTCCATTTCCAAAGCTCTGAGCAGCACACACATACCAATAGCATTGTTCAGCATATATTCTTCTCTGAAGAAAACTGGAGCTAACTCCTGGTTTGCGTTTTTAGCTTCCGAGATCACTAGGAAGGAAAGATTACAAATCAAAAAAATGATTTAATAGCCAGCACCGTCAACTAGATTAAAAGTATTATGATAATTAAATACTGGGGGAAAGGGAGCACTCTAAAATGACTTGTTAAAATTTTGAAGTTGCCCCTGCCATAGACATATTACAGTAACACATCCATAGTCCAAAGTCAAAGCTTCAAGGCAAGAATTCCTATTCTTGTTTTCCATTGCTTCTTACAAAATGTTAGATTAGAAATTATAGGCTGGGCATGGTGGCTCAAGTCCTGTAATCCCAGCACTTTGAGAAACCAGGTGGGAGGATTGCTTGAGGCCAGAAGTCTGAAACCAACCTGTACAACATGGTGAGACCCTGTCTCAACAAAAAATTTTTAATTAGCTGGTATGGTGCCACGTGCCTGTAGTCCCAGTTGCTCAGGAGGCTGAGGTGGAAGGATCACTTGAGTCCAGGATACCAAGGCTACAGTGAGCCATGAATCACACCATTATACTCTGGCCTGGACAGAGGAGTGAACCTTCTCTTTAAAAAATAATAATATAATTGCAACAAACTGCATTTTCTTTTGATTATTTTCCCTAGCACCTAAATTAACATTTGTTAGACATACATTTCCTTTGGTAATATATCTTAATACAAAATGTATTATATATATGTGTATAGTACCACAATGTGTTGCATGTCCTTAAATATTTCTGCCACATTCATTTCCCCCATAATCATTTTTTGAGCATATATTAAGTACCAAGTACTGTTTTAGGTATTGCAAATAATGAGACAGCAATATAAGATGGCTGTCCTGGAGTTCAGACTGATAAGAAAGAGACTACTAAAACACATTCTTTGTCCTATAAGGATGGGGTGCTGTGGTAATGGGAGTAGGAGATGTGTAATTAATTCAAAGTAGGCTTCCTATAAGAGGTAACCCTAAGCCAAGTCTGAAAAGGTAAACCCTAAGCCAAGTTTGAAGAGGTAGATAAGAATTTCCTAGAAAATAACAGGAAGAAAAATTATGAGTAGGGGAAGCAGTACCCTACAAAGGCTCAGTGTCAAGAATGGAGTAAAATCAAGAATGAAACAGTTTTAAAAGACAAAAGGAAAAAGGTGACGCTAGACAGGCAAACAACATACTGACATTTTTATTAATATCAATAGAAATGTAACTTCTCAAAGACATTGCTACAGCATACTACTGCCTGGCTTAGAAAACAAATGCCCAGTAAACATCTACTGAATAGTGAACACTATCAAATGGTTTCACTTCTATTGCAATCTTCTTTAACCCAGAGTTCACATCTCCTACCATATTTTTCCTCCAATCAATTTGAAGACTGTTATCAAAGCTTTCTCTTTTATATACTGAAAGCTCATATGCCTTTCCTGTCTTTAAGTCCTATGAATATTATCTATTAAAACACAAACTAAACATTTCATAGAAAAGTTTCCTCTTTTTTGGGAAAGTATTACATACAAAATGTCTACAAATTTTTACACTAACTCTAGAATTCTCTTTTTTGTTTGCTTTGAGATAGAATCTCACTCTGTTGCCCAGGCTAGAGCAGAGTGGCACATTCTTGGCTCACTACAACCTCCATCTCCCGGGTTCAAGTTATTCTCCTGCCTCAGCCTCCCATGTAGTTGGGGGTACAGGTGTGCACCAACACGCCCAGCTAATTTTTGTATTTTTACTAGAGACAGGGTTTCACCATGTTGGCCAGCCTGGTCTCCCAACCTCAGATGATCTGCCTGCCTGGGCCTCCTACTCTGGAATTCTGATATCTCTTCCTTCAAAATGTTCCATATGTTGACTTCTTTTCCTGGTTTTTAAAAGAAAAATCTGACATCTACTTTTGTCATTCTGAGGTTTCACTGATATATACCTAAACAAATAAAAAAGACTGTTGGTCTTTGCCTACTGTCCTTTATTCAGATCTTATCACTGCTTACCAATTCTAAAAGGAAAGGAATATAGTTTTATTGCCTTTGGAATGAAGCTCTTTTCTCTCAAAAACCTTCTCAAATTTCCTTCTAATTTTTTCTGATACAATTTTTATTCTAACCAATTAGTTCCATATAAATTAAATGTTCTTCGTAATCAATTTTTGAAAATTTTCTGAGTGTCCACTTATTGTCTTGAACTATGATCTTTTAAGAACTAAATTTCCCAGACTTGAATCCATTGCTTTATATGTGCAAACTACAATAATTCTAGAATAAAATGTCAATATAAAATTAGGCCTATATACAGAAATAGCTCAGTCAGAAGAAGCTAATAAACTCAATACATAAAGCTCTGCCTATCTGTAAACTGACAAGATCACAGGCCACAAGAAAGGCTAATTTAAGGCCGAAAAGCGATATTTTAAAAATATGCATGTTGTTGGGAGGCCGAGGCGGGCAGATCGCCTGAGGTCAGGAGTTTGAGACCAGCCTGGCCAACATGGTGAAACCCTGTCTCTACTAAAAATACAAAAATTAGCTGGGCATGCTGGTGGGCACCTGTAATCCCAGCTACTCAGGAAGCTGAGGCTGGAGAATTGTTTGAACCCGGGAGGTAGAGGTTGCAGTGAGCCGAGACTACGCCATTGCACTCTAGCCTAGGCAACAAGATCAAGGCTCTGTTTCAAAAAAAAAAAAAAAAAAAAAAAAAATCCATGTCGTAAGCAAAACAATAGATTCAAAAACAAGTCAGTTAACAGATCAGTTTAAGCAATCAAAAGTTTCCATTAAACTGCAATTTTAAAATTCAGCTAAATTTAATAAGCATTTGAAATTATGTCCTGAATCCAGCTTTTTTCCTATTCCTAATGTAATGGTTTACATAAACATAAGTTTGGTGAACAAGCCCAAAGATTGTTAATACAATACAAACAAACAAATATATAAAATTTAAACACAAGGAAACAAACCATACCTGAACCCTACCAATTCCATAAGAAACAAAATACAAACGTAAAGTTTCAGTATATTGTATATATAATATGGACAATTATAGTGGTTATGATATACACGTGACACGGATCCTGAGAACAAACATTTCTTATAACATTTAAAAATGTGTATAGACAGACTGACCTGAACAATTTTTGAAAAATAAGGAGAGCTTCTCTTATTTATTTCAGCATGTTTAAAAATATGTAAAAATATATTTACAATGTAACAGGATAAATAAGTACATAGAAGATGCTTGCTTAGGGATCATGAATAGTGGGAAGCATAGAAAGTTATGGAAACATGTGAGAGCATGTCATATTTGGAGAATGGCAAGCCACTCAACATGGCCAGATTGTCAGGTTTGATGACTAACAGAGCTGCTTAATATAAGCTCTTCTAAAATATAAAGTTGACCCATATACCATAACTGGACATTTTGTTTGGGATGATTCAGAGAGAGACAACATATTTAAATTTCAAAAGGGTATCTGTGTAGTGAGAAAAAAATAATCAGCCACGCTCATTTGCTAATACTAATCATAAAAGTCTTAAAATTCATTTTTTCTAAGAATGTATTAACTTTATAACAAAAAATTCTAAAAAGTAAAGCAAATTACAAATTATTACAAAAATTTAACAATACTTGATCAGTTCTAGTGGGGCAAAAGAGCATTCAGGTGAAACAGAAAAATTTTTACCTCTGATATCACCCCCAGCACAGAAAGCCTTTTCTCCAGCTCCCTTTATAATAATCAGGAAAGTTTCAGGATCTTGTTCCCACTTCTATTCAAATGTAAAAAAAAAAAAAAGATGGTATAAGCACATTATGAACACAAACTCATTAAAGTTATATGCATATGCACATATATAATACAATCATATATTCATATACACGTGTGGCAGTACATATTCTTCTATAAGGTATCCAGAAGAACGAATCTCATCCCATTCTTCATTGAATGAACTTCATTTGCTTTTCTCGGATAAAGTAGAGGCTACTTCAAAAAGGCTGCTAGATGAGTACACTGCGTGATCCAAATTTCAAGACAGCACCTGAAATCTTTGCCGTAACTTTGATAGCAAGATGAACAAATATGGGCTTAATAATAGTGAGTTATATGAACATAAATTTGGAGAACAAATCAACCCCAAGACTGTTGATAAATAGAGCAATAACCTTTCTACTGTGCTGATACAGGGCTCTCTGTCCTCACAAATGTGTAAGTAACAGAATGAAACTACTTATGATACTGATTAAAATATGCAACTGATTTTGGTTTGGTAAAGACAGCTAATAAATAGAATGAAAGAATCAAGAGCCAATGAAAATGTGAAAGTCTAGAACAATGGACAAAAAGAAAGTTAGTTAAGAAAACTTAACAGGTGTTCTATCAATCTATAGATCTAAGGTTGAGTATCCCTTACAGGAAATGCTTGGGACCAAAAGTGTTTCAGACTATTTTAGATTTTAGAATATTTGCATACACATTATGAGATATCTTGGGGATTGGACCCAAGTCTAAACACAAAATTCCTTTATGTTTCATATATACCTTATACATATAGCCTGAAGGTAATTAATTTTCCCTTAGGGATGCTGAACAAACATTGTGTTGTGCACTTGTGTTTGACTGCGAGTCATCAAGAGGGAGGTGTGGAATTTTCCACTTGTGGAGTCATGTCGATGCTTAAAGAGTTTTTTAATTTTGTAGTGTTTTGAATAAGGATGTTCAACCCCTACTAGAGAATAAATATGTAACGCACAAGGAAGATGTAGCTGAACAGATGTGATTGTCCAAAAGGTTCATGCAATATTGGACTACATTAATTACATTAATAGAGAAGTTTTCTAACATGAACATTTCTAATTTCTTCCACTCTGGTCCAACTCTAATTTGCAACAGTTGGCTTATTTCTATATATCACATTTTTGACATATTATAAAGGTATCTCAAACAGAAACACAAGAATGGAAGACAGATTCATCAAATGAGAATTAAAGAATTGGTAGCCAGGGGAAAACTAGTATTTGTTCAACATCTACATAGCAGAACGTATTAGGTACTTATACAGTCTATTCACTTAATGTTTACATATCATCATCCCCATTTCAGAGCTGAGGAGAGTGAGGTACAGAGCTTAACTTTCTCAGCTTACACAGTTAATAACACAGTTAATTAATAGAAATCCAAGTTTCAAACCAGTCTGACTTTAAGTCCTGTTTTTCTACTATCCCATGCTGTTCACATAGAAAAGTTTATGGCCTTCTCTGAGAAAAAGCAGAACAAGCAGTTTCAAAGCAGCTGTCTTCAAATGAAAAGGCCGTCATGTGGAAGCAAATTAGATTTGTACTCATGCCCTCAGAGGCAGAGCCAGTATCACTGGTTTAAAGGTCAGAGAAACGCAGAGTGCCAGAACACAAAAAGAAACTTGCAAACAAATCAGTGCTACATAAAAGTCAAAGATTCTGTTTCAGGAGGCATCGAACTCCTCATCACCAGGGATGCTCAAGAATAACCTCACAGGTGAAGCACTGAAGCCTCAAGAATCAATGGGGCTTAGCTAAACACACATCCCAGGGCAACATGTGATTCTATGAGAGAAAATACCAGAAATGTCCTATTATGATATTCTTCTAAAAAAAAAAATCCATATAATTGCTATAAGAAAATTACAAACCTTTAGCTGTGGATAAATCTGCTGAATCATATTAACATTCAATGTATTTAGCAACTTTGGTCTGTTTAGTGTTATGACTCCTGCACAACCTTTTTTTTCCAATAGTACCTCTTCTGTGGCATCTGTGTGCTTGGACATTATCTGTATAAACAAAGAATTATGACAAAATTTCTTAAGTTTTTATCACAAACCAACATCAAAACATACATATCAAATGCAAATCTTACATGTTAATGATAACCAAAGGAATGAGTAACTAGGTACTTCTGACAAGTTTCTAAAGTTATTCAGATTACATAGATGAGCAATTCCAAAGCAAATCATGTAATTCCAAAGCTCAACTTTAGAAACTTGTCTAAAGTTTCTAAAGTTATTTAGATTACATAGATAAACAATTCCAAAGTGCACACCTCCTAAATTTTTAAATTTTTATTTCAGAGCTAATTGAATAAGCTGACTTATCATAGAGCCCAGTCTGGAATTTCTTGGACACTGAAATACTCTTAAATCTTTTAATTTACTACTGTATATCAAACTCTATGTTACATGCTAAGAAAGCAAAGAAGAAGAAAGAGCAAATAATTCTGACTATTGTAGCTATGGTCAACTTGAAAATAAAGGTGATATTTGAGTTGGGGCTTGACGTATCCCAAGAAAAAGGCGAGGCGAGAATTCCAGGCAGAGGAAACAGCACATGCTAAGCCATAAGCAATGACTATTTGAAAATGTTAAGATGTTAAAACATTTGTGGAACAAAGACTGCGTTGAGGAAATGAGTGATGAGACGATAGGCAGAGTAAGTAGTTTGCAGCCAGATTATGACAGACTTAATAATTGTGAAGAAGTTGCCTGTACACTGACTTAAGGCCTTTCGCAATATAACTTAATCACCAGGTCTCACTACTCATGTATTTTGCAGTATTAATAAAACACCTGTGAGGAACACAGTTTTAACTATACAGTGGTTTCCCAGGACTCTGCTATGTCCAACCATTAGGACTCTTGACACCACCATTCTTTTCTAAGTACTGGGATACATGTGCTGAATGTGCAGGTTTGTTACATAGGTATACATGTCCCATGGTGGTTTGCTATACCCATCAACCCGTCATCTAGGTTTTAGGCCCTGCATGCATTCGGTATTTGTCCTAATGTTCTCCCTCCCCTATCCCCCACCCCCCAACAGGCCCCAATACATGATATTCCCCTCGCTGTGTCCATGTGTTTTCACTGTTCAAACTCCTACTTAACAGAGAGAACATGCAGTGTTTGGTTTTCTGTTCCTGTGTTAGTTTGCTGAGAATGATGGCTTCCAGCTTCATCTATGTCCCTGCAAAGGACATGAACTCAGTCTTTTTTATGGCTGCATAGTATTCCATGGTGTATATGTGCCACATTTTCTTTATCCAGTCTATCATTGATGGGCATCCGGGTTGGTTCCAAGTCTTTGCTATTGTAAATAGTGTTGCAATAAACATACATGTGCATGTGTATTTATAGAATGATTTATAATCCTTTGGGTATATACTCAGTAATGGGATTGCTGGGTCAAACGGTATTTCTGGTTCTAGATCCTTGAGGAATCGCCACACCGTCTTCAACAATGGTTGAACTAATTTACACTCTAACCAACAGTGTAAGAGTGTTCCTATTTCTCCACAGCCTCACCAGCCTCTGTTGTTGCTTGATTTTTTAATAATCGCCATTCTAACTGGCAAGAGATGGTATCTCACTGAGGTTTTGATTTGCATTTCTCTAATGACCAGTGATAATGAGTTTTTTTCATGTTTGCTGGCCACATAAATGTCTTCTTTTGAGAAGTGTCTATTCATATCCCTCTTCTACTTGATTTTTTTTTCTTGTAAATCTGTTTAAGTTCCTTCTAGATTCTGGATATTAGCCCTTTGTCAGATGGGTAGATTGCAAAAATTTTCTCCCATTCTGTAGGTTGCCTGTTCACTCTGATGACAGTTTTTTTTGCTGTACAGAAGCTCTTTAGTTTGATTAGATCCCATATGTCAATTTTGGCTTTTGTTGCAATTGCTTTTGGTGTTTTAGTCATGAAGCTTTTGCCCACGCCCATGTCCTGAATGGTATTGCCTAGGTTTTCTTCTAGAGATTTTATGGTTTGGTGTTTTACATTTAAGTCTTTAATCCAACTTGAGGTAATTTTTGTATAAGGTGTAAGAAAGGGGTCCAGTTTCAGTTTTCTGCATATGGCTAGCTAGTTTTCCCAGCATTACTTATTAAATAGGAGTCCTTTCTACATTGTTTGTTTTTGTCAGGTTTGTCAAAGATGGCACCACCATTCTTACTTGTTCCTTTAAGTAAAGACAACACTTAAAACCTTGCATGGGAATAGTGTGCAATGTACAATCGAAAGGTGAAATTGGAAAATTTTAACTGGAGAAGGCCAATAAAAACTAAACAGCATACTTATTAGCAAAACTATCTAATGAAACCTAGAAATACATTTTTGACTGCATTAAGTAACATGTTTATATATTAAGTTCTTCATGAAGTCAAGTTGCATATTAAATATTGGAGTTAAGTTTTGTTAAAATTATCAAACAAAAATAAAAATCATTTATATTCACTTAAAGTTACAGGAACAGTTATTCAACAACAGACAAAGTTGCGTCTTTTCAATTTCATTTGAATTTCTCACTGAGATTCTCTAATGAGAAATTCAAATCAAAACTTTAGCAATAGTAATATATATTTGGTAATCACATTGACAATGACCAAAAAGTCTGATATACACACACACACAAACACAAGCCTGATACATTCTTATGTTGAGTATAAGTAAACAAATGTACTGTGGAAGGATAAACTATTACAGAACCTGAGAAAAACAGTCTGACAACACTTTTTTTTTTACAGATAGATACGCATGGTTTTTATTTTTCTAAATGCTAGGAAATACTGTTAAGGATTTTTTTAACTTTTAGGTTCAGTGGTACATGCGCAGGTTATATAAATTCATGTCATGGGAGTTTATTGTACAGACTGTCATAGAAGCCTAGTACCCAATAGTTATTTTTTTCCGATCCTCTCCCACCTCCCACCCTCCACCCTCAACTAGGCCCCAGTGTCTATTGTTTGCCTCTTTGTGTCCATGTGTTCACATCATTTAGCTCCCACTTAGAAGTGCGAACATGCCGAACATGCGACATTTGGTTTTCTGTTCCTGCATTAGTTTGCTAAAGATGATGGCCTCCAGGAACCTCCACGTACCTACAAAGAACAGGATCTTGTCCCTTTTTATGGCTACATAGTATTCAATGGTGTGTTTATCACATTTTCTTTATCCAATCTGCCACTGATGGGCATGTAGGTGATTCCATTGTCTTTGCTCTTGTGAATAGCACTGCAGTGAACATATGTACGCATGTGTCTTTATGGTGTTATGATTTAAATTCATTTAGATATACATCCAGTAATGAAATTACTGGGTCAAATGATTGTTCTGTTTTTAGCTCTTTGAGGAAATTACCACACTTATTTCCACAATGGTGGAACTAATTTACACTCCCATCAACATTATTTTCTCGACAACCTCACCAGCATCTGTTATTTTATTTATTTATTTATTTATTTTGAGACGAAGTCTTGCTCTGTTGCCCAGGATGGAGCGCAGTGGCGCAATCTCAGTTCACTGCAACCTCCACCTCTCAGGTTTAAGCAACTCTCCTGCCTCAGCCTCCTGAGCAGCTGGGACTACAGGCACAAGCCCAGCTAATTTTTTTTTTGTATTTTTAGAAGAGACATGTTTCACCATATTGGCCAGGCTCGTCTTGAACTCCTGACCTTGTAATCCACCCTCCTTGGTCTCCCAAAGTGCTGGGATTATAGGCGTGAGCCACTGTGCCCGGCTAGTACTAACGAGGGTCAATCCTGCTTAGTTTACGAGATCAGATGAGATCAGGCATGTTCAGGGTGGTATGGCCATACACTACATCTGTTATTTTTTGTTTTTTTAATGCTAGCCATTCTGACTGGTGTGAGATGGTATCTCATCATGGTTTTGTTTTGTATTTCTCTAACAATCAGTGATACTGAGCTTTTTTTTTTTTCTCATATGTTGGTTGGCCGCATGTGTATCTTCTTCTCAAAAGTGTCTGTTCATGTACTTTGCCCATTTTTTAATGGGGTTGTTTTTTCTTGTAAATTTGTTTAAGTTCCTTATAGATGTTGGATATCGGACCTTTGTCAGATGCATAGTTTGCAAACGTTTTCTCCCATTCTGTAGGTTGTATGTTTGTTGATAGTTTCTTTTGCTGTCCAGAAGCTCTTTAATTAGATCTCATTTGTCAATTTTTCTTTTGTTGCAATTGCTTTTGGCATCTTCGTCATAAATCTTTGCCCATTCCCATATCCAGAATTATACTGTCCAGGCTGTCTTTCAGGGTTTTTATAGCTTTGGGTTTTACATTTAAGTCTTTAATCTGTCTTGAGATAATTTTTGTATATGGTATAAGGAAGGGGTTCAGTTTCAATTTTCTGCATATGGTTAACCAGTTATCCCAGCACCATTTATTGAATAAGGAATCCTTTTGTCATCACTTCTTTTAGTCAGGTTTGTCAAATATCAGACACTTGTCTATCTGAATGGCTGTAAATTAGAGTTGGTCAAAAGATTAATCTACATCAGTATTGGAATTGGAAGTGAAGCGGCGGCCATTACTCTCTGAAACTGCCAGCAAGTTCCAGCTTGTCCTTCCTCTTCTGTGCTCTGCAACCAGCTTGCCCAGGTCCACCAGCAGACAAAGACTTTACCACTTCTCAGTCTCTTCACCTCACCTTCACAGTCTCACTCCAGCAGCTGGAAGTGCCTTGCCTCCCAGATTTTCTTGCAAGTTCCTGCTGCCCACCTGTAACCAGCAGGTGAGTAGGAAGGAGAGTGAATAACTCTTTTGATCCTCCAACTCCCATTCCTGGACCATTTAATAGCTTTGTCACTACTGCGGAAGATTGTATTCCCATAATAAGTCATTTATTCCCTAATATTCAACAGTGGTTCTACTTCTAATATGGCTCAGATGAGTGGAGGAACACCAGGGCTCCTGTCTCACACTGAATTAGACAAAGCAACATGGACATACATGGAGTGGTTTTAGGAGTAGAGTTTAATAGGCAAGAAAGGGAAAAGAAAGAAAGCAGCAGCGCCCCTGTACAGAAACAGAGGGAGGGGGGCTCCAATGCCGAGAGGAGACCCCATGTGCCATGGAAAAGTAGCTGCTTATATGAGTAGGCTGAAGGAGATGTTGTCTGATTTGCATAGGGCTCAGGGGATTGGTTTGACCAGGCATGTTACTCACAGAGCCTGCAAAAAAACACTAGTCCTCTCACCCTAGTATTTCAATATGCAAATGCAGGGCACCATGATGTTCCGCACACATGGGGATAATGGGAGGCAGCCAAGTTGCTAGGCACATGTGGAGGCAAGGGCAAGAGAACAATGGTGGGAGTCGCCATGTTTGGGTGGACCTAGTTTCTAATGGCCTACATTTGCATATCAGAGGTTGCATGCAAGCTCTAAGAGCAGGGGCTTTCCTGCTAGACAAGGAACGTTTCTAGAGCTGCTATAAAAGAGAAGAAAACTTTCCAAGGATGCCTTTTCCTCTCTATCTAGAATTATTTCTTAATAATTCCTATAACATTCCCTCCTGTGGAGATATCACCCTAATTGATGTTAGGGGGTTTTGGACCATAACTCTTTCTGGCTAGTTTCTGCTGAAAAGGGGCATTAAATGGGAAACAGCAGCTAGGGCTCCTCCTGGGGTCAATCTGAGGGCCTCTGAAGAACGGCATGTCCATCCAGTGGTAATGCCACTGGTTCAGTTTGCAGCACCACTTGGAGTTTGATTGCTTTTAGGTAAGAGGAAACAATTCAAGTTATAGTATTGAGCATACAGGGTCCAAATATTGATACAAGACATAAAAGCAAGAGAGGCTTAATGAAGGGGTTAACCAATTCCATAAAAACGACTGGAATTCATTCAAAGAGGGATTGTAGCCACTTGACGCTGAAGCCTGCATTTTCCCTGAGCCTGTCAATAATTTTGATTTGATCTTTAAGTATCTGTAACTCTATTGCAAACAGTAGAATGAGTATAGCAATTCCCACAAGTGTGGTGTAGTAATTTTCATCTATAATGTTACTTGCCAAGACATAGAATTTCTCTTTGGGGGTTTATGAAGCTCCATGGTTTTATT
Source organism: Sapajus apella (assembly GCF_009761245.1). NCBI lineage: Eukaryota > Metazoa > Chordata > Mammalia > Primates > Cebidae > Sapajus > Sapajus apella. The sequence continues at coordinate 5,160,361 of NW_022436968.1, read as the reverse complement.
TTCCCAAACACAGAAACCTCTGGGTTATGGACACCCTACTCACTTTTATTCCCTGGCAGAATTTGCAGGATAATTGGCCAGATCTAGTATACTGATTCAGATATTTTTGTTAGTTCCAAGCTGCAGGAGATCACCACTTGATTCACAGGAATAAGCAGGTTAGTTTAAAATGTAAGCAAAAGGCTTTAAAACAATTAACAACACTAGGATTTAATGACAAAGGTATGATAAGCTTTGGAGCACAATTTCTCCAGTCATTTTTGGTAAAAAACAAATTATGATGGGGTCATGTGTGTTGTTCACAGAATAAACTTTACACTTGGCCTGATTATTTGCATAAAGTGCAGCAAGAATGCTTATTTCTACATAGACCTTTGGATTGGCTTTGATGAAACTCTGACCCACAAGGAATTTCAGGTTAAAACTAGTAGAGCCGAGCCTAGCCATGGATTTATGTCCTCAAACACCTGTGAATTGGGTGATCCTCTCCTGAGGTCCCAAGATAAATTTGGAGCTCCCATAGCTGTAAGAAAGTGACATTCTTTACTGACAACAGATTAGAAACCCTGTGTAGGGACTGTAGACAAGGTATGAGGCCACTTCTCTCCTTTTATTGGCTCTGCATGTCAAGCTTGATTCCCTAAGGGAAACACACCCTTTCAGTCAAAACCTTAGTAAAATAACCAGTTTTCCCAATTGTGTCCTGTTGACAAAGAAGCATGGATTCTTACTGCACTGATGCAAACAACTATATTGCCGTAAGAGTAATCACAGACAGTCTTCAAATTCTAGAGAAACCAAGCAGAGAAAAATAATAATGCTCCAAATTTTATTCACAGTAGTATACCATACTCAATTATTAAGGGCCATAAATAGTTTAAAGTAAGTTTCCTTGACTCTGAAAAACAAAACAAGGATTGGCAATATTCCAAACAAAAGTTAAGAGGCTTGCTCTAACTTTCTGAGTGCAGTCCACTTAGTTAACTCTTGTTTTGCTTGATATTTGTGAATATGTCAGTTCTGTATTAGTCCCATAAATTTTCTCTATTCCAATATTACAATCTTCAAAGCTATTAAAAACCTGCATTTGAGAGCACCTGTTAAAGTCCTTAATATAGCTTGATTATAAACCCTTTTGAGAAAGAACAAAGCAGATAACAATTGTCTGTGAATGACAAAATTTCCAGGATAGTTACAGTTGAAAACATGACTGACAAAGAAGTGTATTTATCTTTGTGGTTTACAATAACTTTACCCTTAATTATGATTAACAGCATATAGTTAGACATTAGAATTTTAGAAATCTCATACAATTTGGGAACATATATTAGTATTAACTAATATGTTACCAAGATATAACTTAAAGAAGATTGGACATCATTTTGGCAATCTCATGTGACTAAGCATGTCAAATAATCTTATCTCTTTTCTGAATGTTTCAGGAGCCCTCTGAACCACCCAAAAACCCAGGCACCAGGAAGGACAAATTTGAAACTTGAAGTTTGATTTTGGGACACCTGTTAAATGTCAGAGGTTTAGAACACTTGATGTTATGAAACAGAATTCCAGATTGCCATACATTATTTATTGTGCAAAAATGACCCAAAAGGCAAAAACCTTTCCTTAGTCTTTACTATGACATGAAAATCCTGTTCAAAGCCAAATTTTACCCTTGCAGTAGTTTATTAATGTTAACCCCAATTTGTTTAAATGAAACCTTATAGATCATTAACATATATTAGTATTATTCACCAAAATATAACTTGAAGAAGATTGGACATCATTTTGGCAATCTCATGTGACCAAACACATCAAATAATCCTGTTTACCTTTTTTCTGAATGTTTCAGGGGCCCTCTGAACCATCCAAAAAGCCAGCCATCACAAAGGACAATTTCCAGATTTCCATAAATTATTTTGCCAAAATGATGACTCAAAAGGCAAAAACTTTTCATTACCTTTTACTATGACATGAAAATCCTGTTCAAAGCCAAATTTTACCCTTACATTAGTTTGTCAATGTTAACCCCGATTTGTTTAAATGAAACCACATATAGATCATTCCATCTAATCTTAACCAATTTGACCATGAGGTAAAATCTTCACAAATCTTTTATAACCCTTTTTTTTTTTTTTAACTAAGGGGCAGATTAGTGTCTTAAGACCTACCTGCCATGCCGTTATTCCATGCTCAATTTATGAAAAGACCACATAGATATTATGGGAGTAGATAGTGTAGTGCTTCTATCATGCATTTCATTGCAAGGCAACCCAAAGCCAATTGGCTTATTTTGTAATTAGCCCATCCCCCATAGGAGTCTCAACTCTTAGTAGGGGTGAGGATGTTTCCATATTTTTCATGTGGCCAAGAGCATGCTTCTCTGATTTATAACTACTATTAGCCATCCCCTACAGTGTATTTTCTACCTAGTTATTACACACCAAATCTCTCTCATAATGTGAAGTAATTTGATACCCCCAAAATTTAAAACGGTAGACACAATGCATAACAGAACAGAGCCTTTGATGTTGAGAGGGAACACTCTGCTTTTAATTTTGGAGATTACATGAGGGAAACAGAGGGTTTTGGTTTGTTTTTTTTTCTTTTCCTCCCCAAAACGGTCTATGGCACCTCCTCTGTTTCTCCCAAGGAGTCCTATGCTATCAGAAGTTCTCTTAGGGCCTCTCATGAGTGCATTAAGAGTGGTTAAGACAAAAAATAGAGAAAAATAATTCAGTCAACTGAGAAGAGGCTTTTAAATATACCTATAACTTGAATATCCACTCTGAATTAAGCTGAGTGCTCTTTAAGAAAATCCTTTTAAATCCCTTGTTACTTAACTTTAGCCAGGCCAAGCAGTTAAGATTTTTGGCTTTTGAAAGTCACAAAAGGTAACCTCACAGGTGAAACCAACAAGCCTTAATCAGGTTATGACTTACTTTAAAAATACCAGGTATTGTTAAAGGGGTGATAAGCAGTTTTTGAAACTGTTATTGCAATATTATGACCGAGACAGTGGAAGAAATCCAACCCAAACAACTTCATTTTGTTTCCAGCTCCCAAGCTGTCTTTGCCCATCCCTAGGCATAGGCTGAACCAACTTTGGGAGAAGCCTGACTTATAGCGTACAGTCTGAAACACAGATGATGACAGCCCCTTCTTAAGATATACTTCCCTCTTGCCTGGAGACCAGACCAAGAAACTAGCTCTAAGATTAGAAACCATGGGTTAGGAATCATGCGGCTGAAGGCTACAAGATTTTGGCCTACTGACCGTTTTATTGGGCTGGCTTGAACAGCAAGCTTATGAGGTCCTGGGCCTACATCCTAACCTAAGATACCTTTTCTTTAACAGAACCATAAAGACATGCAAAGCACACCAGATTGTTTACGGCTTAAGGCCAACCTCACAAATCCTTTTTAATTAATTATAAATTTACAGAGAATATAAACAATGATACTTATTATTCCTTTTACCGGTTTACACAGGAAGAGAAAAGCCAAAAGCTCGACTAGTAAGATATTTTTACCCTTCTGCCAGCATATCAGGCTTCTGGGTTCCCTTCCCCCTACCTTAACTCTAAGCCAACCATTTTAAGGTTTGGAAAACTAACTTATCCCAGGTTGGAAAAAAAATTATAAAAGAGAGAGAAGCCATTTTAAACCACAAAAGAAGGAAAAATGCCACAGAAAGGAGTTCCAACTAGTGTTGTCAAGAGGTATTGCCTCTTTTCCTATTGGGAATGGTGTTTCCCCTATTTCTTTGCCTTCCTTATTTTCTCTCCTCCCGTTTAGCCTACTATATGAGACATACTGCTAATCTCCAAAATTTTCTTTTGCTTGCAGAACTGCCTGTTTTAGCTGCAGTTAGGGTTTGGCTTCGGAATGTTATTCCTCCATGAGAGATCAAATACCTGAGTTAAATTTTGGAAAGCTTCTTCTATATGCCTATCAGGGTTGTCGGAAAATCAGCCTAAGTCTCCCTTTACATTGCCTAAGGCCCTGCAATGAGAAGGGAACTTGAAGGGGCTCCAAATAAGGGGGACGCTCAGATGATTTCCCTGAAAGTTACTTTTTTAATTTTAGGGAACTATTTTCCCTGGGCCTGCCCAATATAGTTGCTACAAGAGCTGGGTTGATCTTGCAACACTGGCAAAGGTCTAGTAAAAAGGCCATATCCTTGTGCAAAAGAAAATAATCCACTTTTTCTTCAAAGTTTCAAGGTTGAAGGAGTCCCTGTGCTTCAAAATACACTCCAGGGGAGTGCATGTTAAAGACGATCCGTTACCTACTCAGAAAGAGAAATGAGAGGCCGGCATGCTGGCTCACGCCTATAATCCCAGCACTTTGGGAAGCCAAGGCAGGTGGATCACGAGGTCAAGAGATAGAGACCATCTTGGTCAACAAGGTGAAACCCTGTCTCTACTAAAAATATAAAAATTAGCTGGGCATGATGGCACGTGCCTGCAGTCCCAGCTACTCGGGAGGCTGAGGCAGGAGAATTGCTTGAACCCAGGAGGCAGAGGTTGCGGTGAGCCGAGATTGCGCCATTGCTCTTCAGCCTGGGTAACAACAGCGAAACTCCGTCTCAGAAAAAAAAAGACAGAAAGAGAAATGAGAATAAAAGCATCTTTTCAGTCTCCTTCCTTTCAGTATGTGATCCAGGGTGGAGACGAAAACAGTAGAGGGCATCCCCCAACTATTTCTGTGGTTCCTGGATTCCTGGCACCCATTTAAATGTGCTGCCCATGACTGCAGGTGTGGCCCTCCAAGCCATGGCACCAGAGGAACTCAACCTTTGGGCCTTAGTCACGCTGTCCCCAAGCGATCTTAGTCCTCTGCCTTTTATTTCCCTTTGACCTCCAAGACTTGTGTGGCCTGTGTGCCTTCCCAAAAAAATGTATTTCAAGAAAAGTCACAGAATTGGGCAAGGGCCCCTTACGGGAGGGAGCATGCTAGATTGAACTCTATATCCTGCTATTATGGCCCATGCTAAAGCATTTACCCATAGAAAAATGGTTCCGGTTAACGTCCAGACTTAAAATCCCCTCACTAAGTACTGTCTTAATAGGAGATAGAATAGATGCCTTAAAGGAACATAGGAATCAAATGGCCACTTTCCTTCCAGTAGGACAATATCGAGACTAAAATTTGGCTAAGGAGGACATCTTACTCCTAACTGCTAAAGGCAGAAACTTTCCTTTCCCAGAAGAGGCCTAGAGCCTGATTTACTTTCATGAGGTGATGCTGTTGGCTTAGAAATGCTACGTGCTTGTCAGAAAAGAGGTAGCAAGTAACCTCACCATGGAAGAAAGCGGAAAATGCTGTTCCTAGACTGTAAAAATCCTTGCACATTTCACGCAGAGAAAGAGACGATGCGGATAGAAAGTCTGGTGACAGGGTAGCTAGAACAGAGCCTTGAGATTAAAGGACAGATTTAAAGTTGTGATCTGCTCCATACTCACCAGTCTGATGAATCAATTTCCCTCCCCAGCCTATGCACCAAAATGATACAGCTTGGATGAGTGTAGGAACACCAGGGCTCTTGTGTTAGGTGAATTAAGTAAGACAACATGGACACATGTGGAGTGGTTTTCAGAGTGGAGAGTTGAACAGGCGAGAAAGAAGGGAGAAGAAAGAAAGGAGACGCTCTCCTGTATAGAGACGGTGGGGGGGGGCTCGAAAGCCAAGAGAGGAGACCCTATGTGCCGTGGAAAAGTAGCTGCTTATATGAGTAGACTGAAGGAGGTGGTGTCTGATTTGCATAGGGCTCAGGGGATTGGTTTGACCAGGTGTGTCACTCACAGAGCCCTCGAAAATACTGGTCCTCTCACTCTAGCCTTTTAATATGCAAATACAGGGCAACATGATATTCTACACGTGGAGATACATGGAAGTGGCCATGTTGCCAGGCACATGTTGGGGCAAAGGCAAGAGGGCAATTGCCATGTTTGGGTGGACCCAGTTTCTAATGGCTGGCATGTGCATATCAAAGATTGCCTGCCCGTCTCTAAGGAAAGCCAGGGCTTTCCTGCTAGACAAGAAACGTTTCTGGAGCTGCTTTAAAAGAAAGGAAAACTTTCCAAGGACCCCTTTTCCTCTCTATCTGCCTAAAATTATTTCTTAATAACACCTATAACACTTCCCTGATTAAACTCTCTAACTCATATGAGAAGACAGATAGACTAAAAAAGCTGCATTTTTCAGATAACTACATTGTGAGAGATGTGAAAGTTCTTCAAAGTTTATATCTTAGACTACATTATAAGGATTTATGATCTCTTGCTCTATGGCCATTATCCACTATTAGCATAAACATATATCCATTATATATATTCTCTAAATCAGCTACATCTTAAATCAGCTACCTTGACTCAGCATGTCTGAACAGAACTTGGCTGTTGGAATTCACTTGGGGTGGCTGGCAAAGTATTATGGAAAATATTAGGGAAAGTTATAGATTACATCTCAAACCTTTTGGAAGGCCAAAAGGTTTTACTGGGACAGGCTGAAAGTGGGAGGTCCACGTTAAAGAAAAGATAGGAAAGATAAGAGGCTTTACCAGTTTAAGTCTGTTTACCCCACATCTCTTTGTCTCTACTCTGTTTCCTCACGTAAACTTTGAGCTGGATGGCCCTCTTGGGTAGATCAAAGGGGAGTTACCTGTTAACAGTGTTTACTCTGGGCCCAGAACCTAAGGTTTTTAGCATTCAGAAGACCACTCTTTTAACCATGTTGATTATACACAAGTGTGTTGACTTAAAACCTTTGTTGTAAAATCTTGACAGAATAAATGTGTGGATGGACAGAGGGTCTTGGTCAATTGGCTGCATTCTGCCCTCTGAAAGCAGCCGATGACCATCCCTAGCCCACTTGAATCGCTGTAATGGTGTAAGAGTACATTCATTCATTTATCCATCATTGAGTCAAGATCTGCAGGCCAGACTCTGCAGGTGGTCAATGTCTCACTGGGCAAGCTCCAAACCCTGGGGCATGCCATTTGGAAACCCTCCTGACCTTCTCCTGACTAGCTTCCTCTTCTTCCTCATCTTCTTTCTCCTTATCTATTTGGGAAATTTCCAGGTTTTTTAGCCAATCTGGTCAAGCATAGAATGTGAGGTCCTGTTCCAGCCAATGGAAACTGGACACAGCAGTAAGGCGATCGAATCAGGTTATGAAAGTTATAAATGTCCCTGTCTCCCTTGTTCAGGTGTGCTCTCATGGCAAGACTGCCCACGAGTTGCACTCTTCCTGCAGGAAGTAAACTAGCCTTGCTGAGTAATCCATTGTGTCGATTTGGATTTTTCCCGACGTTATAAATCCATTTCCAACATACAACATTCTAAATTATGAAAGTTTTCATATTATACAAAACTACTAATACTTTTTTATCTCTCTCCATAATTTTTTTCCAGGAACCAAGCTGGATTTGCCAGTCAACAAAAACAAAATTTTTTTGTAACTACGTTCATTGAACAACTTATGTAAATTATTACCCAAAACCAGGGCAAACATTTAGAACTCTATTATTTTGTTTCAGCTCAGAGATGTTGAGAGCTAGACAGATGTTCCTCCTAACATTATAACAAGAAAAAAAACTGGACTGCAAATTAATGACTTTTGGTAAACTAAGAAAACTGAGGTTGCAGGCAAAGGAATGAAGGGTCTGAAAATTACCTCAAAAACCAACCTTAGGTTTTACAATAGTGATGTAACTATAAGAGCAATTGGAGAGGTTAAGAATCTTGAGGCTTCTGAACCAGAATATTTGCTTACCAGGGGCATAAGCCATAAGAAAGATTAAAAATGTTGATAAACTCCTGAAGATCAAGTGTGAGGATTCAAAGCTCCTGGGGTCTCAGTCATGGGGGGTTCCCACTCTCTTGCTGACCTTTCCATGTGGAACCCAACCAGGCTTTCCTATGGAAATCTGGAGCTGGGGTGCTGGCTCAGGAGGGAAATGGCAGTCACTGCTAAATCCTTTCCCTTTATGTGCCATATAGAACAAAAGGCTTTATCTGCAGGGAGAGGAAAGAAAACTTCAAGCTTGTAGTCCCAGGGCTCTGATCAAGTCTCATTCCAGTGGGGAAAGGAAATAGAGACATGCTAAATAAGTATTCATCTCAAAGGAGAAGTACTTCAAAACCATAGCCTAAGGACCTTAGTGCTTGCCAAGAACAGCTGAAGAAAAGGAACTGGAGACAAAAGAAAAGGAAAATTTTAAAATGCAGTCAATCTCAATCTCCAGAGGAGAGAGGAGGAGTTGGGGGAAGGAGAAATGGCTGACTACAAAAGGAAAACATGGAAAATTTTAGGGCAATGGAACTCCTCTGCATGGTATTGGGGTGATGGGCACATGATTTATAAATGTGTCAAAACTCACAGAAATGTACATCACAAAGAGCGAACTCTAATGTACACTGTGAGATGTGAAAGTTCTTCTTCAAAGTTTCTATCTTGGACTACATTATGAGGAGAAGGAGTTACAATCTCTTGCTCTACAGCCATTATCCACTATTAGCATAAGCATACACCCATGTATATATTCTCTAAATCAGCTCTGTCTTAAATCAGCTACCTTAACTTGCTTCGACATGCCTGAACAGAACTGGGCAAGCTCCAAACCCTGGTGTATGCCATTCCTTATTCAGAAAACCTCCAGACCTTCTCCTGACTAGCTTCCTCTCCCCTTCCTTGTCTTCTTCCCCATCTTCTTTCCCCTTATCTGTTCAGGAAATTTTCAAGTTTTTAGCCCATTGGCTCTTGCATAGAATATGAGGTCCCATTCCGGCCAATGGAAACTGGACACAGCAGTAGGGTGATTGTGTCGGGTTATGAAAGTTAAAAATGTCCCTGTCTCCTTTGTTCAGGTGTGCTCTCATGGCAAGACTGCTGGCCAGTTGCACCCTTCCTGCAGGAAGTAAACTAGCCTTGCTGAGTGATCCACTGTCTCGGTGTGGATTTTTCCCGACATCATAAACCTGTTTCCAACATACACCAACTATCTTAGTCCATTCCTGCTGCTACAGAAAAATGTCCTAAACTGGGTAATTTATAAAGAACAGACATTTATTTCTAACAGTTACAGAGGCTAGGGAGTTCAAGATCAAGATCAAGGCAAGTTCAAGTTCAAGATTCAGTGCCTGGTGAGGCCCTACTTTTCATGAGTTCTGTGTGTCAGCACGTGGTGCAAGGAAGGAAAAGGGCAAAAAGGTCTAATGTACTCCCTTCAATCTCTTTTATAAGAGCACTAATCCCATAAGGGTGGGGTGCTCATAAGGTATCACTTCCTGAAAAGCCCCACCTCTTAATACCATCACATTTGGTATTAGGCTCCAACATAAGAATTTTGGAGGGATATATACATTCAAACCATAGCACGAGCTATCTTTATTTTAAAAGGAAAAAAAAAAATAGCCAGGATATCTGGGGATTCCAATATGGAATACAGACTATGACAAATGAACGGTTAATTGAAGAATCAGGAGATTCATAAATTTGGAAAAGAGAGCTTTACTTCTCATAAACGGCTGCAGCCTGCAGGCTGACCAACCCACAGGCTGGGAAGCATAGCCTCTGACAGAAGCCACGAGCAAGCACATCTAGTGAGGGAAAAATGAAATAGGAATTTATGCTGAACTGGTTGGCTATGTAAACATATTCAGCAGGTTACAGGAAGAGCTTTGACTATTCATGAAGAGAAGGCACATGCATGTATAGTAAGCTAACATGTACACAGCATACATGGCCATGTTAACTCTTGAGTGGAGACTTAACAATGGAATGTATCATAATTAGGCCCTATCCATCAAAAGCTGAAGCAGAGGAAATGGATGCCCACTGTGTGCAGCCTCCATAGCTGGCCAGAACTACTCCATAATCAGGGTTCTCTTATAAGGAAGGAATGCTGGTCAGTTGCTGTGTCAAAATTGCAAAAAGAAGAAACAACAGGTGGTTGCTTGAAATCAGCAGGGGAAAGGGCTGGTTTCTGTTTAACTCTTAGGGAAGAAAGCCTAATGGTGGCTAGTGAGGGAGGAGGTATAACAAGGTGTGTCCAAGCTCCCATTCCATCTTGGCAGGAATCCACTTTTTAAGCTTTCTCTGGGGTCTCCTTGGCTGAGAGGGGGGTTCCAGTTGTTTAGGGGAACCAGGATTTTATTTTTCTTTCTCAGAACCTAACTGAATTACACATTATGACATAACCTCAATGAAGTGACTATGGCGATGAGGGAGTTAACTAACTTTGGAAATCAGTGAAATGACTGAAAATTGTAAGGATGATAACAAAGGAACCATACATCAACAGTCTACTCTATCGACACTGCTTCTCATGGTAGTGGAGAGCAGGCAACAATTCTGCAACTGCTTTGCATATATACTAGGTTTAAATGAGTAAGTAAGGGAGCCTGGCTCTCACTGTCAGGAGGTGAGTTACAGGTAGAACAAGAAGGAAAGATAGAATGAACCCTGCCCATGGTACTGGATTAAAGACAAAGACATCACTATGAACTCATCTTTAGTTTAATACACTTATACAAAATAAGTACAGAAACAATTACAGATATGTATGAATACATGGGTTAGTACATAGTGCACATGTACTCTACTACACATACATGCATTACCCTAGCTCTATCCTCTGAGAGAAAGCCAAGACACGCAGTAGCAAAGAGCACTCCCAGAGCCTAGAAATTGCTTTCCAAGTGCAATTCTCCAATAAAGGCAACCAGGGTTCCTTAGAGAAATGGCTGATTCCAGCATAAGATAAGGAAAACACAAAATGAGTCCAGAGCACACTTTGTAGCACCAGAAAGGAAATGTTCAAAAAAAAAAAAAAAATTAAAAGAATGGGATCATATGAAAGAAATACAGACACCAAAATGAAGAAATTCCTAATGGCCAGAACTGGAACAATGAAGCAATAAATAATTTGATATTAGATCACAGCCCAAAGAATAAATATCCATGAATCCACACAGAATAAATAAATGGAGGAGAAGAGATAATCTTCCTTACAGAATTCTAAATGACATATGTAGTTATCTCCCTTCCAAGAGACACAGCTTGGTCCCCTCACCTTTTGAGTGTGGCCTGGACATAATGACTTGCTTTCAACAAGCAGAACATGAAAGGGAAAAATGGTGACTTTATACTGAAAAACCAATAAATGGTACAAAGGGATAAAAGTTAGCATTACCAATGACTTCATGTAGATATCATGTACTCCCTGATGCATTTGTCAAAACTTACAAATACTCCCTGATATGATGTAATTGGTACTTTTCCTCTGTCATACTGAGGGAATGTGTTCTCTTTCCCAGTCCATGAGTGGGTGTAGTTTTAAGGGCAAGAATTTCCCAGCACCATGCCCCCCTCCCATCTCTCTCCATCCAGGAGATTCAACAGTTTATGCTTGAATTTCACGGGAATGGGAAAAAACTAAAACTCAATCACTCCAGCAGAAGTTCTAAGGAACTCTTTTCACTGGCCCAGGGTCTTGGAGAAGGTGGGGGTTTCTCCCAAGATGAAAGTCCGTGCTCCCTCACCTGTGCCAGATTTCCAACTTTCTGGAATCCCCTCCCACACAGTGGGAGCTCCCTCTGGGATTTTCCCTCTGGGATCCCCTTCCACATTCTTTAGTAGAAGCCATTCTCTTCTCCTTACCTTCTCTTTTCTCTACCTAAATAAAATCACCTTCCTGCAACACTGTTTTGGGTCCGAAATTTTACTTTGCGAGCACAGGGTGCAGGTGAAGCTGCCCCACCGCTTATTCTTTAAGAGGTTGGAGGCCAAGAACCCACAACATCCAAGAAAAAAACCCTGTTACAGAATTGGTGCCCAACGTGGGGCAAAAGGAGAGAAGTGTAAGAAGGGAAACATTTCGGAGGGGTAAGTGAAAATATTGGACCCTTCTCACTTGCTTTCTGTCCTGTCTCTTTAAGAAGGAGTGGCAGCCAGGCGGGGCTGTCAGGAACTGGAGTCATGCTCCAAGCCACAGAGGTGCAGGCCAGCCATAACTAAAGTGCACCTTTTCTCCCAAGCTGTCCCCCTCCCCCTCCCCTTCCCCCTCTCTCCTCCCTCTCCTCTCTCTCTCTCTCTCCCCCCTCTGCTTCTCTGTGCAAAAACCTGTGAGAGGTGGGACAAGCAAACACTCTGTACCAGGGGTAGAAGTGGGCATACGCAGGCGTGGACAGGTGTTGAACTCAGAACCGGCGGGGTGGAGCCAAGCGCCCTCCCCTGCCCTCAGGCCTTTCCCTCCTTGCTGGCCGAAATGGAACTAGGGTGGCCTACCGCGCAGCGCCCAGCCCTACAATAAGCCACAGCTGGACAGGGAGAAGAGCTGTGGGGCAGCGCGAGGTGCGTTCCAGCTGTGAAGGCTCTGAGCAAGGCAGCAGCACTAAGGAAGTGTCAGGGGGAAAATGCTTTTGCTGGTTCCCTTGATCACTGGCCAGCACATTCGGATCCCTAGTTGGGGACAACATGAAACCACAAAATGCAGCTGTTAAAAAACCGCAGTCAGAGACAGAACAAGGCCTATTCCCGAGGTACTCACATGCCAGCTGCGGGTCCCTGTGTGGGCAGCGGCCAGGGGACAGGCCTAGGGTGCGCACATGGTCCCTACAACATGGTGGCTGTGGGCGTGGCCTCGAGTGCGCACAAGGTCCCGGTAACAAGAGGACTGCACGACCCCGAGTGGGGGCGTGGCACACTTACTTCTCCTGACAGGAGGCAAGCACAAAGGCACTCAAATGGGCAGGGCAGCCGCATCGACCCAGTCTGCTTCTTTAAATTGTGTGCTCTAAAGGCCACTCCCTAGAGGCTTACCCTTCTAGGGCAGTTTTATAAATTGGCCTGCAAATTGGACCTTTTCTGGAAATACTGCTACCCATCTCCTGAGCCTCAAGGGCCTCGTCAGAGCATGTTAGTATTACCACCCAATCCCAACAGCTTCCTTCCATTTCATGCCCCTATGGTGGTGATCACTGGAGAGCATGAGAGGCCGTGGGCGTGGGCCCGTGATGCTGGTAGGTCGTGACTGAAACCCATTTCATGGCGTGCCCTCTAATAAGATGGATCACACATCTTAGGCACACAAAACTTCAGGGTACAGACTGAAAAACCGTTTCATTTCAGTACCCATTTTACCTGGGGGATGCCTCAGGTCAAAGAAGCTGTAATTTTTTTAACTGGGGATGAGGGCATCCCTTGTGTTCAATTTCAAATGAGAGCTTCTATTCCTAAGCTCAAGTCCCCATTAAAATGTATACTGGAAAAGTGGGACCAATTTGACACACAACTCTTGAAGCAGCAGCAGCTCATCTTTCTCTGCCGAACAGAGTGGCTGAAATACCCCCTGCTAAGTGGAAAAACCTGGCCTCCAAAGAGAAGTATAGATTATAACATCATTCTACAATTAGACCTGCATTGTAAAAGTGAGAGTAAATGTTTTGAGGTCCCCTATGTGCAACTATTCTTTTCCCTAAGGAATATTCCTCAGCTCTGTCTGGCCTGTGCCCCTTACCCTATTCAGCCCTCTTCAGGACTACCTCCACCTGTGAGGCTCCCTGTGGCAACTACCTCCACCAATGCCAACCAGGGCTCCTCAGCTGCTGTACCCCAACAGGAGCCAGGGAGGGCCAAGACAGCCAGGACATCTCAGGCTACCCAGATGCCCAAACTCTGCCCCCTACAGGCAGTGGGAGGAGAATTTGGCCCAATAAAGGTACACACTCCCTTCTCACTTTCTGACTTAAGGTGAACTTAGGAAAGTTTTCAAATGACCCCAACAAGTATATAGATGTTCTTCAGGGCCTGGGTCAGTCCTTCAAATTAGACTGGAAGAATGTCATGCTTTTGCTTAATCAAACCCTAACCAGCAATGAAAAGGAGGCTGCTCCAGCAACAACTCAAGAGTTTGGAGACACTTGGTACCTTAGGTACATAACCTGATAATGCCAGAGAATAAGGACAGATATCCCACAGGTACTCAGGCAGTCCCTGCCACAGACCCTCACTGGAATCCGGATTCAGAACAGGCAGACTAGAGCCATAAGCATTTCCTGACCTGTATGCTTGAGGGATTAAGGTAAACTAGAAAGAAGCTAATGAACTACGCAACGTTATCCACCATAACTCAAGGAAGGGAAGAAAACCCAACAGGTTTCCTTAAGCAATTGCAAGAGGCTTTAAGAAAGTACACTCCCCTGTCACCAAACTCTATTGAAGGTCAGTTAAAACTAAAGGACAAGTTTATTAGTCAGCAGCAGACATCAGAAGGAAGCTTCAGAAGCTGACTTTGGGACCAGAACAGAGTCTAAAATCACTGCTAAACCAGGCAACCTCAGTGTTTTATAATAGAGACCAAGAGGAACAGGCTGAAAGGAACAGGAAAGATCCAAGAAAGGCTGTGGTCTTAGTTATGGCCTTCAGGCAAGCAGACCCCAGGGGCTCAAATGAAGGAGAGGCTTGGGTTAGCTGCCACTCTGGCAGAACTTGTTACCAGTGCAGTCTAAAGGGACATGTTGTAAGAAACTGTCCCCAGAGGAACGGACCACCACCTCATCCATGCCCACTGTGCCAAGGGAATCACTGGAGAGCACACTCTCCCTGGGAACCAAGGTCCCCTGGGCCTCAGGTGTCTGACCAGATGACCCAATGGCAGGACTGAGAATGCCTGACACAAGTGCCAGCATAAGCCAGCACCCTCACAAAGCCCCAGGTAAAGCCAGCCATAAAGGTCCAGGAAGCCAATCTTCTCCTGGGCACTGGCACAGCCTTCTCAGTATTTCCCTCCTGCCCTGAAAACTTGGTGCTGGTATTAGGAAAGTTATTACCTCTATTCAGTTACTATAAGCTATCTCAAAAGTTAATTAATAACAAATTCTCTGGCTAATTCTCTCTGCAAAGGGCAGCTGTCTCTGCAAGCCAACTTAATTCTTTAGCTGCCATAGCTTTAAAAATAAAAGAGTCCTAAATCTGCTAACAACAGAGAGGAGGGAAACCTGTTTCTAGGAAAAATGCTATTTTGTAAACCAGTTAAGTGTTACTTTAAATATAGAACTCAGGAATCAATCAAAAACGGGGCTAGAGACCTTCAAGAACCTGGCTCTGTTCTCTCCTAGGCTTGTTTGTAACTCTGGGCCTCTCATCTTTAACCACCTGGTCATATTTATTTCTTATAGAACCATAAGGTCACAGTTAATCCTGCTGCTGGAACCCCGGATGTCCTTGGCTTGTAAGCTGTATCATGAACCTGTAAATCAACCTGTACCCCTAAAAGGCTCCTCTCTGGAAGAAACCTCAATTGCAGGGCCCCTTCTATGCCCCACTTCAGCAGGAAGTAGTTAAAAAAGATCGACACCCCTATTCCAACAGAAGTTAAATTTTCCTGTTCAGAAGGGGGAAAAAGGGAATGCGTTCTCTTTCCAGGTCCATGAGTGGGTGTAGCTTTAAGGGCAAGAATTTCCCAGCACTATGTCCCCCTCCCATCTCTCTCCATCCAGGAGATTCAACGGTTTATGTTTGAATTTCGTGGGCGTGGGAAGAAACTAAAAGTCAATCACTCCAGCAGAAGTTCTAAGGAACTCCTTTCGCTGGCCCACGGTCTTGGAGAAGGTGGAGGTTTCTCCCAGGATAAAAGTCCATGCTCCCTCACCTGTGCCAGATTTCCAACTTTCTGGAACCCCTTCCCACATGGTGGGAGCTCCCTCTGGGATTTTCCCTCTGGAATCCCCTTCCACACTCTTCCTGGAAGCCTTTCTCTTCTCCTTTCCTTCTCTTTTCTCTACCTAAATAAAATCACCTTTCTGCAACACTGTTTTGGGTCCAAAGTTTTACCCTGTGAGCATACAGTGCAGCTGAAGCAGCCCCACCACTCATTCTTTAAGAAGTTGGAGGCCAAAAACCCACAACATCCAAAAAAAAAACCCAGTTACAATATTCTTGCCAAAAACCTTAACTCCAGTCTAATGATCTAAAAAACAACAGATAAGCCCAGATGAGATGGTATTCTACAGGCTACCTGACCAGTACTCCTTAAAACTGTCAAGGTCATGAAAAATATGAAAGATAAGTTGAGAAACTATCACAGACAAGAGGAGACTAAAAAGCGTGGCAAGTAAATGCAGTGTCCTTGATTCCTGGAATAGAATATTAATGAAAAAAAACTGGTGAAATCCAAATAAAGTCTAGAGTTAACAGTAATATACAAATTGTCTTAGTTTATTTTCTGTTGCTCACAACAGACTACCTGAAACTGTGTAATTTATAAAGAAAAGGAATTTACTCCTTTCCTTGTAGTTATGGAGGCTGATGTCCAAGGTCAAAAGGCCTTAGAGGTGAGTCCTTTAAGAGGTGATTGCGCATGACAGTTCTGCTCACATGAAAGAACTGACCCATTCCTAAATTAATGGGTTAATAGGTTAATGAGTTAATGAATCAACGAGTTGTTATGGGATAAGAATGTGGGTTTACAAGAGAGAGAGAGAAACCTGAGCTAGCATGCTTAGCCCCTTGCCATATGATGTCCTATACCGCCTTGGGATTCTACAGAGAGCTCCCACCCGCAAAATGGCCCACACCAGATGCAGCAACTTGGCCTTGGACTTCTCAACCTCCGTTAACTATAAGAAATGAATTCCTTTTGTTTACAAATTCCTCGGTTTTAGGTATTCTATTTTAAGCAACAGAAAATGTACTATCACAGGTAGGAAGGAATATGGCAGGCTTCATATCCCCATATCCACTTAGGCTTAATAAAAGTAATAAAGTGTTTTTATAGTTATGCACCAAACCATAAGTGTTCATGCTAGTAAGGATAAACACTAAAAGAGCTTCAAGTACATCCAGGTCAGATTTTGCCAATGTATTTACCACAAACTAACAAAAAACTTTTGGTTTTGGGGTGTTAGAATTGAACATATGCGATCTGTAGTATGTACCCCATAGGACTATGAGAATTAACTGAGCTAATACATGACAAGTACTTAGAATACCACCTAGAATACAGTAAGTGATATCAGATGACTTATTATTTTTATGTGCAATTTACTTTGAGCCTCTGTAAGAGATACAAAAGTGATTAAAATTTATTTCTTCCATATAATCTGATAAACTATGTATATTTAACTTTCCCAGTATACCATTACAATAACAGCTAACATGTATAAAATGACTGTTATATGCTATGCACTATGTTAAATTTTTTAATGCATTAATGTGATGGTTAATACTGAGTGTCAACTCAATTAGATTGAAGGTTGCAAAGTATTTTTCCTGGGTGTGTCTGCAGGTATTGCCAAAGGAGATTAACATTTGAGTCAGTGGACTGGGAGAGGCAGACCCATCATCAGTCTGGGTGGGCACCATCTGATCAGCTGCCAGCAAGGCTAGGATAAAAGCAGACAGAAGTTGGAAGGACTTGACTTGCTGAGTCTTCTGGCCTTCATCTTTCTCCAGTCCTGGATGTTTCCTGCCCTCAAACATCAGCCTCCAAGTTCTTCAGCTTTTGGACTCTTGTTTTTATACCAGTGGTTTGCCAGAGGCTCTTGGGCCTTTAGCCACAGACTGAAGGCTGCATTGTTGCTTCTCTACTTTTCAGGTTTTGGGACTTGAACTGGCTTCCTTGCTCCTCAATTTGTAGATGGCCTATCGTGGGATTACCTTGTGATCATGTGAGTCAGTTCTCCTTAATAAACTCCCTTTCATATATACATATGCCCTATTAGTTCTGTCCCTCTAGAGAACCCTGATTAATACAATTATCTTATTTATCATTTATAAGCACTCTAAGGTAGATACTATCATTATCATCCTCACTTTATATATATCAAAAGGGAAGCTGTAAGAGACCAAGGAATCCACCCAAGATTAAGTAGTGAACCCATTACTTAAACTCAGGCATCCTGACTTGCAAGAACTATGCTTTTAACCATAATCTTATGCCACCTTCTACAAGGTATGTGTGTCATGTCTTGACACTCCAGTTGAGAACCATGATGTACCAAGGTCAAGGAAATCTGCCGTACCAGTATTTCTCTACTTCTCTAACAATTACATTTTAAGTTACACATACAAATAATGCCAGCAAAACAAAGTTAAAACTTACCAAATGGCGCTGTATGATATTAATCCTTTTGAATGCATTAAACCTGAAACAAATGTGGAATACAATGAGAACAGTAACATGGGTAGTCATGTCTCAGTTTACAAATAGCATATCACCTTTTGTTTCAGCCTCTTCTAAAAGGTATTGTTATAAGAAAAAGTTTTAAAAGGCTTAGCTCTCATTCACTGCTGGTAGGATCATAAAATGGTAAAGCCACTTTGCACATGAATTTTATGATAGGTTTATTCATAACTGCCAAAATGTGGAAGTAACCAAGGTGTTCTTCAATGCTTGGAAGACAAACCAATTTCAGTAAAACCACATAAAATATTATTCAGCCATGAAAAAAAGAAATGAGCCACTACGCCACAAAAAAAAACGGGAAGAAACTTAAATGCATACATACTACTAAGCAAAAGAAGAAAGTCTGAAAAGGCTATATACTCTGATTTCAACTGTATGATATTCTGAAAAGGGCAAAATTATGAAATCAGTAGAAAGATCAGTGGTTACCAGGGGCTTGGGAAAGGAAGGGAGGGATGAACAGGTAGAAGACAGGAGATGTTTAGGGCAGTGAAACTAATCTGTATGATACTGTAATAGTTGATAGAGTCCTTATATATTTGTCGAACTTTTTCGCTCAAATTTGCAAGTCATTTTTTCCATCAACTTAAAACTACTCTGAAAAATAAAGTTGTTAATCTAAAGAAAAAAAGCTTTGTTAAAGATGCAACACAAACAGCATTCTCGGACACTGTAGAGAGGTATAAATTGGTACTGCCTTTCTAGTAAATAGTTTGGAAATACAAATCCACAGCCTTTACAATGATCATACCCTTCAATCCCGTAATTCCACAAGCATGTGCACTAGGGAAATCAAAGAAATATGACCAAAGTTTGATTGATAAATATGTTCACAATCATTTACATGATGGAAAAACTGAAAACAAAGTAAATGTCTAAGAAGACAGCATTATTTTAAAGACTGTATCACCTATAAATACACATAGCTATTACACAGCCACTAAAAATACTAACAAGTATTTAAATGTGTAACATGGAAAAGTCGTCATGACAGAAATTACAACAGGAGAGCAGACTACAAAACAATAAACACAACACACTTCTATATTTGCTGTTTTAAAAGCACTTGTTGGGCTAGGAAAACAAAGCCTGAAACACAGCTTGACCAAAGTGACCACTAATAATGGACATGAGAATGGTGAGGGTGGGGGGACCTGGGAAAAGGCATGAACAAACATGGAATGTTGGCAATTGTCTCTATCCCGATGCTGATTACGGGACTGCAGATACACAGATACACACACACATACACACATACACACACACAGTTCACTAAGCTATAAACTTCATAATAGTGTACTCAATTGCTTTATGTAAATTATAGTAAGAAAGTAAAAGGCAACACGGGGAAGGGCAGTGATTGAGAGAGGCATGAGGAGGGCCTCTGAAATGCTGGTATAGCTTGTTTCTTGATCAGGTGCTGGTTATTTAGGCATGTTTGGTTTGTGAAAATTCATCAAGTTGTATCATTATGCTTTGGGCCTTTTAAAAAAATTTCCCAAAAGACACAGCTCTTGCCCTTGAAAAAAACACAATGCAGTGACAGATATGCATATAAAAATACTACAGTTAGAATATACTGTGTGCTTTTTGTTTAAGAAGCTAAATTTAAGATCTATGGAAAGAGGTCAAAGCTAGACTCAGTAGCTGCAGCAGCTTGATAAGGGCTGTGCACACGTGGAGATATATATACTATCTACTGGAACTGATAAATTGACAATCTGTTAATTTTTCAAGGATACTGAGATTATATGAAGAGGAACAGCCTGGCTGAGGTTTCACAAAAGGCAATATGACCAGTTACCCCTTGTAATTACAACTTGGATGACTGGATTTATAAAAATATTTGTAATCCAACTTTTCAGAATTTATAGTACTTTCCTTTTATACTATATTCCAATTGAATAACAGCATTAAAAAAGAAGAAATGAACTATTTGTTTAAATCAGTCATAGTTCACATTCCTGAACTAGCATTGTTTTCATTTGTCTCAGCACAAGTAAAATATTCTCATCCTAGCCCAGTGATTTCAAGACTGGCCTGTACATTAGAATCACCTGGAGACTCAGCTGGGCACTGTGGCTCATTCCTGTAATCCCAGCACTTTGGGTGGCTGAGGCAGGCAGACCACCTGAAGTCAGGAGTTTGAGACCAGCCTGGCCAACATGGCAAAACCCAGTCTCCACTAAAAGTACAAAAATTAGCTGAGAGTGGTGGTGGGTGCCTGTAATCCTAGCTACTGAGGATGCTAAGACAGGAGAATAGCTTGAACCTGGGAGGCCGAGGTTGCAGTGAGCTGAGATTGCTCCACTGCACTCCAGTCTCCGAGACAACAGCCAAGACTCCATCTTCAAAAAAAAAAAAAAAAAAAAAAAAAAAAGAATCACCTGGAAACTCTTAGAAATTCCAAAGCCCAGGTCACACCAAGACCAATTAATTCAAACTCTGGAGGAGGTGGGGCACAAGCACAGATATTGTTTGAAGCTCCCCAAATGATTTCAAAGAATGGAAGCTGTCATTAAAAATCAACACTAACACTTTATAATTATGAAACTGAAGTGACAGATTGTATCTAATTTAGGAATACTTTCTAAACAAGGTTTTCAGAATTACTTTTAAAGTCTGAACTACACTACCCTAAAACACCATTTCTAAAATGTTTTCAACTTGACTCAATTTTATCTTTTTGGAAGTTTTAAGTATTGAAAAATTTAAGAGCTAATTTCTTTAGATCCAGAATGACTTTGGATTCCTTGATGAGGCCAGTACCCAAATGTCATTTCAAAGTTAAAGAGGGTGTAGCCAGACTGGCAAGTCTTATCTAACAGTTTAAGTACTGACTGCAAGTAAAGAGAACTCAGGCCTAGCTCCAAGTCCCAGTTTTATACATAAAATATAATTTTATTTAACTCAGAGAAAGTTAATGTAAACCCACCAAACGCAAGTACAAAGCCACCGTGCACAGTATTTATAGGTCACAAAAATCTGTGGACCAATTACTACAAAAAGTACATACATACAACCAAATTCCTTGCCAAATTCTACATAATCATACTGCTTTCATTCAAATTCACACTCATCTGTCATTTAAAATTTGATATTAGCTTTTATACCTCAAAATGTATTTGAGAATTCAGCGCCCCAAGTACTTCTGAATTTATGATCTTTCCTTTCTACTGGCTCCAAAACTGCCATCTGGTGGAAAGGAAGAGGGCATGCACATCTCCGCTACTTCTAATTTCTTAATTAACTTTTATCAGGCTTATTTCCTTCAGCTGATGTCAACTTGGCTTTTTAGAACAGTCATTCTCAAAGTATGGTTCTTGGACAAGGACCATCAACATCCCCTAAAAACTTGTTAGAAACTCTGCCCCACCCCACATCTACTGAACAAGAAATGGTGGAGCCCAGAAATCTGTGTTTAACAAATCCTCCAGGTGGTTATGATGCATGAAGTTTAAATAAACAACTGTCTTAGATGAGAATTTTATGACTCAGGAACTTCTTCCAAGTGTCCAATAAAACAAACATGGCCTCACGAAATTAAACAAACTACATGAAACTGTTGAAGCAGGAAGACATCATGAAAGTAGTGCTTAGTGAAATTATCCCAGAAGTAGGCAAGGTGTGAATAGAGCAGAAAATCAAGTCCAGGAGGCCAATAATTTAGGCATGGGGTGATGAAGAACAGCAGCTGTGGAAACAGAGGGGAGTGATATTATTAAGATTATGAAGTAAAAACTCAATGGAAAAGAATGACAGAAACAACTTTAAGATTTCAAGCCAGGACAACTAGGAGAATATAAAAAAGACAGGGAAAGAAGCTAGCTGGTTTGCAGGATGTAATATAAATTTGATTTTGAATTTCAGTTTGTCTGACATAAGCAGAAATATTCAACAGAGAAAAGAGACTACGGCTTGAAAGAATAGTTAGGACTAAAGGTATGTCTTATGCCACATGCATGTAAAATCATTGAGACGGGAATCTCTCAGCCTCTGTAAGGAATAAATGAGAAAGCTGCAGTTGAAAACTAATTGCCAGAAGGATGCCACCTGCCAACTGCAACTGTGGTTTGGTCAGCAGCGTTTTATTTTTGTATTCTATTTATTTATTTTTAGAGAAAGGGTCTCGCCCTGTCACCCAGGCTGGAGTGCAGTGGTGTGATCACAGGCTCACTGCAGCCTCAATCTCCTGGGCTCAAGCCTTCCAAACAGCTAGGACTATAGGCACACACCACCGCACCTGGCTAATTTTAAATTTTTTCATAGAGAGACAGTCTATGTTGCCCAGCCTGGTCTCGAATTCATGGGCTGTGATCCTTCAGCCGCCCAAAGTACTGGGATTACAGGCTTGAGTTACCATGCCTGGCCCAGCAGTGTTTTAAAGCTACTAACATTATCTGCATGGAATGGGAGAGATGAAAAAGAAGGAGGAAAAAAAGAAAAAAACTGCTAACATTTAAATATCAAGAGATTTCACCTAAAAAATGCAGTTTTTCCAGAAAAATCAGTAGTTATGGAAACCCTGGGTCTATATTCTACAAGGGCAACAATGCCTGGGGCTGAGAAGCTGCCTCCTCTCTAGAGCACTCCCTCCAGCTCACCAGTCCCCCACACTGCCATCTAGCCAGCATCTGCCAGTGCTTTCTTCTCAGCCTCTGCATTCAGGCTAGTGATTCCTAACCCAAAAAAAACCTAACAGAGCATAAAAGATTGAGCCTTTGATCAACTAAGAAACAACTACGTAGAAGTAAAAGAGAAGAGGCCAGGTGGCTCCCAGTACTTTGGGAGGCTGAGGCGGACAGATAACGAAGTCAGGAGTTCAAGACCAGTCTGGCCAACATAGTGAAATCCTGCCTCAACTAAAAATACACACACACACACACACACACACACACACACACACACACACTAGCCAAGTGTGGTGGTGTGCTCCTGTAATCCCAGCTACTCGGGTGGGTGGCTGAGGCAGGAGAATCATGTGAACTCAGGAGGTGGAGGTTGCAGTGAGCTGAGATCACGCCACTGCACTCCAGCGCAGGCAACAGTGCGACACTCCGTCTTTAAATAAATAAATAAAATAAATTAGAAGTAAAAGAGAATAGAGGCAGTCAAAGAGCAAAAACCAAAACAATATACTTCGGCAGAGTACAGAGCAGATGGAAAAGGCAATGAGGCCTATTAACAACCTAAAAAGTAACCTTTTATTTTTTCTAGAGACTAGGTTTCGATCTGTTGCCCAGGCTGGAGAGCAGTGGTGTAATCATAGTTCACTGTAAACTTGAATTCCTGGGCTCAGGTAATCCTCCCACCTCAGCCTTCCACACTGGAAGGAAAGGCATATGCCACCATATCCAGCTAGCTTTTTTATTTCTTATTTTTTATACAAACAGAGTATCATTATGTTGCCCAGGATTGTCTTAAACTCCCACCTTGGCTCCTCAAAGTGCTAGAATTATAGGCATGAGCCACCATACCCAGCAAAGAGCAACCTCTTTGAAGAGGCTTCCTGACTCCCTCTCCCTATCTAAACCTGGCTCTCATAACTGTGCTTTTTCCTTAAGACACTTACCAGAATTGGTAATTAAAAATTACGTTTCACTATTTGCTTCCTATCTGCTCTCCTTTCAGACTCCAAGGGCCTTACATAAGGAACAGCAGGAACACCAAGCAGTCCAGGGTGGCTATAGGATAATAGAAATGCCTACAACTGTGCTTCTCAGCAAGTAGAACAGAACTGTAGGTAACCATTCATTCACAAATTCACTGGGGCCAAATCTGTGAAATCCAGGCTGGTAAATTTGTATTTAATGGCATAAGCAGAAGGGCACCTCTGAGTTTCTGAGCAGAAGAATGGCAGGCACTCAAGTAAACCTTAGCAAGATTAACCTGGCAATCACATACAAAAACAATTCACACTGCAAAGATGAAAAAGTGATAAATTTGAGACTATTGATGAAACTTGAATCCGCAGGAAGAGGTAAGGTGTGGGAGTGTGGGAGAACTTAGATAACTCTGAGAATCTAGAAGAATGAAGAATGATAGTGCCGAGAGAGAGACTGAGAATTATACTTTTGTGCAATTTATTTTTTCCTTTTTTTTTTTTTTTTTTTTTGAGATGGAG
Source organism: Sapajus apella (assembly GCF_009761245.1). NCBI lineage: Eukaryota > Metazoa > Chordata > Mammalia > Primates > Cebidae > Sapajus > Sapajus apella. The sequence goes on along the minus strand of NW_022436968.1, from coordinate 5,136,048 downwards.
TCTTGCTCTGTCGCCCAGGCTAGAGTGCAGTGGTGTGATCTCGGCTCACTGCAACCTCCGCCTCCCAGGTTCAAGCAATTCTCCTGTCTCAGCCTCCCAAGTAGTTGGGATTACAGGCACCTGCCACCACACCCAGCTAATTTTTTTGTATTTATCGTTGAGACAGGGTTTCACCATGTCGGCCAACCTGGTCTTACTCCTGACCTCAGATGATATGCCTGCCTTGGCCTCCCAAAGTGCTGGGATTACAGGTGTGAGCCCCTGTGCCTAGCCCTTATGTGCAAATTTATATATGAGGTGCAACTGAGACATTCAGCAGGTTGGACTAGCACTACCACTCAGGGCAAGTCAGGTTAGGCAAAAATTTGAGTTATCCTAAGAGATTTATTTGGGAACCAAAAAAACCTCCAAGAGCTAAATTGCACTGGGGTAAGCGAAGACGTGGTGGAAAGTGGCATTAGGAAAGTAGGCCAGTACTAGAGAAGCCGAGGGAGGCCAGAGCTCCAGTGTGGGTGCCCAACACTGTCAACCATGGCCCAAGGCCCTTTTTTCTCTCAGAAACACTTCCCTTATATACCTGTGGGTTAGGCTGTTGTGGACTGGACCACCTTGGCCTCTGCTTTCTAGGATAATGCCCACTCCAAGGCTGAGTCTGGAAAAGGCATCTCAGATCAAAGGCCCCAAAACAGTCCTGACCCACCTCCAGAGTCTCCAGCTTGGAACATAGGGTGGAAGAAAGCCAAGCTGAACTGTGGGAATGACAGATCCTCTCCAAGTCAGTTAACTTTAACAAACATGTCTTTCCAGTTTGTTTCTCAATTTGCTATTTGCTGACAACACTGAAAAAGCAGCAGCAACGATTATGTGTACTGATTTTCTTAGTATTTACTAAATCTCTCCATGAGCTGGTGCCACGACAACTAATTTTAAGGTATTGGAAAAAACGAGCAGAAAAGCAACTCTTCAATGTATAAAAAGTATCTACTGATAATCAGGTCTGTGGATACAATGTTATACACCTAAACACTTTCCACTGAAACTATTCTTCTTAAGTCAAAGAAACACTTTCATTCCTTTGCGGAAAACCCGGAAGGCAAATTTTAAGGCTTAAAGAACCCAGTAATTTAAGTTGTCCTTACTTTAAGGAAATAAGGATGTTTCTCCCTTCAAATGGACGCAGCTGCTACCTGAAATGACAGCATGGCCAGGCAGTGGGCTACTCAAGATTCAATGAGACCTAACTTCCTACAGATGATGGCTACCAGATTTCCTAGGCTGAGCTCAAGGCGCAGTCAGGGGTACTTTCGAAAAGTTAAACAACTTTTGCAAACATGTTCCCCCATGCCACGTTAAATATCGGCAACACGAGCCTGAAAGTTCCAGACGCCTGTATTGACGCTGGAGCCATGCAAGAAAGCTGAATAAAATCACAACAATAAAGCTGAATAAAATCATGCAAGAAAGCTGAATAAAATCACACCGCATTGAGCTTTATTGAAAGCTCAATAAAATCACTTGCAGCAAGTGGCAAAGCACCTGTGTGTATTGGTTCCACAAAACATGCAGCACAATTCCTCTAAGCTGAATCCCTCCGTGTCCCCAAAGTGCACCCAACTTTGAAGAAAGGAAAGAAATTGAAGCCAAAAGAATGACAGTCGTGTGGGGACAAGGCTGAATTGAGAGCCAGAGGCAGAAAACGAGGATGTTGCTGCAAAGAAGATGCTAGAGGGAGAAAGAAGAGACAGGGAGGCGGGCTGGGGCTTGGGGCTGGCCAAGCCTGGGGTCTCACAGCTGCGCCTCCGAGCGCGACTCGAAACTTCGAAGCCAGCCGTCTCCACCCCCGGCCCTTTTCCCTCTTGGGCGAAAGCCGCTGAAGAGCCTGCCCTTGGCAGCACGCTCGCTCACTCACCTTGACACGAATCTCCACACCTCCAGCTGCCCCATCGCCAAACACTCCGGAGCTAAAGCAGCAAAGCGAGAATCACCAGAACACTTCCACCGCCTCACGTGAGCCCCGCCCACCGCCGGCCTGCGCCGCCGCGCACAGGTGGCAAGTCCTCCAGGAGGCCAGAGCGGCCTGCAGCGGCCTTTTCCGCTACGCGACGCTGAGGGGCGGGGCAAGAACGACGCCGGGAGGAAATAGTTGAGGGCGGAAAGGGAGATTGGGACCGGGGCGTGGCCTGAGAGCCGAGACTGGGCCTGGGAGAAGGCGGAGAGCGAGCTGAGGCGGGGCGGGGAGACGGAGAAGAGAGCGGACCAGGGCGGATTCGCAGGGAAGGAGATTGCCCTCCAGAGGCTGTCTTAGCCCAAAGCCCAATCTGTTGTCTAGGCTTGACCTGCCAGTTTGACCAGCAGGGACTGATGTGAAAGACTTTTCTGGAATTTTAGTAATTTTTAACTAAAAAATGTAAACTTAGTATTCTTTGAGAATCAAGTAGAGGAATTACGCTTGATAAAGGACATCGGTGTAGCTTATTTATTCCTAACCCAATATAGCAGAACTCCTTTAACATTAGGGTTGAAACATTTTCAGTTTTCTTGGGAAAAGTTATAAGTCCCCCACTCTTCCTCAAAGACAGACAAGAGTTGTCTAATTAAGAGATAATAGATATGTCTTCCCAACTAAAGTAAAAGTTACTGTTTGATTCAGTGAAAGTATAATTACATTCAGAAAGTAGCTTACTCTTAAATGAAACCAACATATAACTCAACCACTAGGATCCCCTGTTAAATTGAGGAAAGCGTTCCTCTGCTTCCAGATCCACCCAGATGTCCAGCAGAAAACATTTCATCGCCACTAAAGTATTGACACATTTATCAGAAAGAAGAAATCCGGTGACAAATTTCAAAGAGAACACATGAAAGATGTTTTCTTGGTACCATGATATTTAAAGAGATACGCTGTTGAGACTTTGATCAAAAATTACTCTGCTAACCTAGGTCAAATGTAATAACCAAATGCCCACTGAGAAGAGGACAGACAACAAACATCACCGAAGGAACTCCTTACCTGCAATTTGGTTTTTAATGGCCTACAGGACATCACCATCTGACATCATCATCTTGTTTCATTCACTGCGCAGAGCAAGGAACTAGTCATCTGACCTAGCACGGTTTACTGGAAAAAGCATGGACTTACCTGTCAGACAGACCGAGATTCAAATCTTCCTTGTCACCATAGCGTCACATGTGTGAAACCTGAGTCTCACAAGGCCCCATCGTTAGAAGGGCGCTGTGCTTGTTTTAATGCTGTGCTATTAATAATTTTTGAATAAGGAACCACAAATTTTCATTTTACAGTAGGCCTGCAAATTATGAAAATCAGTCCTACCCCTAGCACACTAATAGTTTAATGACCTTGAGCAAATTACATAGCTTCTCAGAATCTCCATTTTCTCATCTAAAAATGGGTGTGCTGATGACTAAAGACTAGAGGTGTTTGTGAAGATCCATTAAAATACAGATGGAAAGTCTGGGCATGGTGGCTCACGCCTGTAATCCCAGCACTTGAGGAGACCGAGGTGGGCAGATCATGAGGTCAAGAGATCCAGACCATCCTGGCCAACATAGTGAAACCCCGTCTCTACTAAAAGCACAAAAATTAGCTGGGCATGGTGGCATGTGCCTGTAATTCCAGCTAGTCAGGAGGCTGAGGCAGGAGAATAGCTTGAACCAGGGAGGTGGAGGCTGCAGTGAGCCGAGATCACATCACCACTGAACTCCAGCCTGGCAACAGAGCAAGACTCCATCTAAAAAATAAAATAAAATAAAAAAAACCCAGATGGAAATATGGGCATAAATTACTTAGGACCTTTTAGGTATTCAAGATCTGTCAGTTGTGCCACACCTTCCACCAAACTGTCCTTCCTATTCCTAAATTGTCTATTTCTTCCAATGATGCTATCGATCTTCTGGCTTCCAGCTCTAGAAACCATAGTCCTTTAAAAAAAAAATTATCTTAACATTCTATTTTGAAGATTTTTCAAACATATAGCAAAGTTATAAAAATTTAAAGTAAACACCTGTGTGCTCACCACACAGATTCCACCTAGATTTACATTTTATCTTGCTTTATTCCTTATCCCAAATATCTTATTTTTTTATGCATTTCAAAGTTAGTTACAGGCATTGTTTTACTTCTCCCAAAATATGGCATGTGTCTTATTATCTAGAGTTAAATATTTGTTTACATATTTTTCCTTGTGAGACAAAATTTATATTCTGTGAAATGCTCAAATCTTAAGTGTACATTCAGAGTTTGACAAATGTATACACTTGTGCAACCAAAACTCCTGAGATATAAACGATTGTCATCACCCCAGAAAGCTTCCTCTCACGATTTTCCAGTCATTCTCTGCCTATCACTGTTTTCCCCACCCCAGAGGTAACCACTGTTCTATTTTGAAAACCATTGTTGTTTGTTTTGTGGCTGGGTCTCACTCTATCACCCAGGCTAGAGTACAGTGCCACAATCACAGCTGACTGCAGCTTCAAACTCCCTGGGCTCAAGCAATCCTCCCCCCTCAGCGTCATGACCAGATGGGACTTCAGGCACATGCCACCACACCCAGCTAATTTTTGTATTTTTTTCGGAGAGATAGGGTCTTGCCATGTTACCCAGGCTGGCCTCCCAACACCTGGGCTCAAGAGATCTGCCCACCTTGACCTCCCAAAGCACTGAGATTACAGGTGTTAGACACTGCACCCAGTCTGATTTTTTTCTCGATTACTTTTGCATTTTCTAAAAATTCATATAAAATGGAATCATACAGTGTGCACTTTTTGGGTATGGTGTTTTTCACTTAGCAAAATGTCCATATCGTGTGTATCAGTTGTTTGCTCTGTTTTATTATTAGTACTTTATTATATGAATACACCACAGTTTATTGATCCATGCTCCTCTTGAAAGATTCCTGGACTGTTGCCAGTTGGGGCTACTATGGATAAAGCTGCTGTAAACATTCTTGTGTAAATCTTTTGCAGACATATTTTTCCTTTTCTCTTGGGTAAATATCTATACATAGAATGTCTTGTTTATAGAGTAGGTCAATGTTTGGTTTTATATGAAACAACCAGACTCTTTTCAAGTGTTTGTATCATTCTGGACAAGAATTCTGGTGGCAGACAATCCACAGAATTGGGAAAAATGTTTACAAATGACATATTTGATAAAAAGCTAGAATATATAAAGAACTATCACCATTTAAATAACACAATTTTTAAATGGATAACAAATTTGAATATACTATACAGCTCTCCAAAAAAGACATATGAATGATCCATCATCATATGAAAAGATGCTCAACATTACTAGCCAGCCGGGAAATGCACACCAAAACCACAATGACTTCACACCTACTATAATTTTTTTTTAAAAAGCAAGTGTTAGTGAGGAGAATTTGGAATCCTCAGACACCACTGATGGGAATATACGATGGTGCAGCTACCTTGGAAAAACGTCTGACAGTTCCACAAATGGTTAAACAGAGTGACCATATGACCCAACAATTCCATACCTAGGTATAATATCCAAAATACATGAAAACATAGTCCTCACAAAAACTTGTACATAATGTTTATGGCAGCATTATTCATAATTGCCAAAAAGTAGAAATAACCCAAATGTCCATCAACTGATAAGTAGGTAAAAACAAAAGTTACATATCTATACAATGAAGTATTATTTGGCAGGAAACAGAAATGAAGTACTGATACATCATGATACAACATGAGCAAACATGGAAAACACTGTGCTAAATGAAAGAAGCCAGTCACAATAGGCCACATATTATATAATACCATTTGCATGAGTGTCTAAAATAAGCAAATGTGTACAGATAGAAAGTAGACTAGAGATTGCCTAAGGTTTGAAAGGAGGTAGGAGAGTTGGAGAGTGACAGCTAAGTGGTACAGGGTTTTCTGATGGAGTAATGAAAATATTCTAAAGCAAATAGTGGTGATGATTGGGCTACACTAAAATGAAAATATTGTAAAATGGATAGTGGTGATGGTTGACTGAATCATATATTTTATATGGGTGAATTTTGTGGCATATAAATTATATCTTAATTTTTAAATAAAGAATTCTGGTTGCTTCATATCCTCAGCCACATTTTGTGTTGCCAGTCTTTTTCATTTTAGTCATGCTGGCGTGTATGTAGTGTTATCTCCTTGTGGTTTTGATTTTAATTTTCCTGATGTCTAATGATGTTGAGCACTTTTTCATATGCTTATTATCTTCTTTTAATTTTCTTGCCCATTTTTAAATTGGGTTATCTTTCTATTCGTGTTTGATTTTGTCTTTTTTATTATTGTTCAATTATCTATCTCTGTTACAAATTACCCGTACAATTTAGCAGCTTAAAGAAACCAACATTTATTGTCTCTCAGAGATTGCAAGGGTCAGGAATCAGGGAGAGACTTAGCTGGGTGGTTCTGGCTCAAGGTAGCTTATGAGGCTGCAAAGCGTTAGCTGGGATTGCAGTCATCTGCATGCTCAGCTTCCAAACTCATATGGTTGTTGGTGGGTTGCAGGTGCTTTCACATGGATCTCTCCATGGGGCTCTCACAGTGTAGCAACTGGCTTCCCCTGGAGAGAGAGAGCCCAGAGAAAGAGCCACCAAGACAGAAGCCACAATACCTTATATCCATCACTACTGCTTATTTTATTGGTCATGAGGGAAACCCCAGTACAGTATAGAAGATTTTATGAGTTTGCATGTTCAGATGCAAGGATCCTTTCCGGCTGTTTGGAGGTAGCTGTCATACTTGATTTTTTTTCTTTCCTCATTGCCCATCAGTCATCAAGTCATACCAGTTATTTCTTTGAAAGATTTCTCAGATTTGTTCTATCCTCTCAACACCTCCACTGCTACCATTCTAGTACCCACTTGTAACTCATCCCAGATTTAACTTCTCTCTTCTCCCTCAACCATCATATGCTTCAATTCATTCTGCATTTTACTGAAAATAAATTTTCCTGAGATACAACTTTTGATGGATTAGTAAGCTGCTAAATAATCTCACAATTGTCTACAGCTATCTTGTCCAAAACTAGACACAGGTGACTACTGTGCACTTAAAGCGTGGCTGGTATAACTGGGGAACTCAATTTTTTAAAATTTATATTTAAAAACTAAAACAGTGGTAAAAATTTTATACTGATTACATGTTATAATAACAGTATTTCGGATGCATTGGGTTAGAGAAAATATATTATTTAAATTAAGCTTCCCTGTGTCTTTTTACTTTTTCAATGGGGCTACTAGAAAATATTAAATTACAGTCAGGCATGGTGACTCATAACTGTAATCCCAGCACTTTGGGAGGCCAAGGTAGGTGAATCACCTGAGGTCAGGAGTGCGAGACCAATCTGGCCAACATGGTGAAACCCCGTCTCTACTAAAAATACAAAAATTAACCAGGCATGGTGGTGCACACCTGTAGTCCCAGCAACAGTCTGTTCCTCCTAGGGCTGAGGCAGGAGAATTGCTTAAACCTGGGAGGCGGAGGTTGCAGTGAGCCAAGATCGTGACATTGCACTCCGGCCTGGGTGAGAAGAGTGAAACTTCATCTAAAAAAAAAAAAAAAAAAAAAAAAAAAGTTAATTACATATGCGGCTCACATTGTATCTGTATTAAACAACAGTAGTCTATAACATTCCCTTCAAACTGACTGACTTTTGAAGCAACAGAAACAAGGCTTCACCTTAACTATTCAACTTTATTTACCATTTACCTGCTCTTACTCCTGTCACATGCATCTCCCCTGGATGTCTCTGAGTATATAATGTTGATTTTCTGCCACTGCTCCTCAGCCCATGCAATTCCTTATACCAGGAAAGCCATTCTTCTTTTATTCCCCTCTAAAATTTATTCAGCCTAAAGGCTCAAGTCTTATCTCTCTCTAGTAGTACTTTACTGTAACCTCTACTGCGCTCTCCTATCTGAATTTCAATTACATTTCTAATTCATTCTTCATTACCTCTCTCTCTCCCTCTCTCTCTCTCTCTCTCTCTCCCCCCCCCCCCCGTCTCTCTTGAGATGAAGTCTTACTATGTTGCCCATGCTGGACTCCAATTCCTGAGCTCAAGTGATCCTTCCACTTCAGCCTTCCCAGTGGCTGGTACTACAGGCCCACACACTGCACCTGGCTTATCATTTACTTCTTACATAATTTGTTGTCATAATTGAATGCTAATTTCCTCTCTCAAACAAATTGTACATTCCTTGAGGACAGGAACTGTATCTTATTTTGTCTGAATCTTTCAAAATCCTACTGCTGGGACATGGTAAGAGGCCTTACAAATTTGATATACTAATTATATGAAGGAAATTTTGTATACAAATAACTTTGTTATATGCTAACCAGCATAAAACTGGCATGCATGTGGAAAAAATAAGGTTGTAAAATTTATTTGTCAAAACGCAAGTACTGCTTGATGTAAGTAAGTACCCGTAATGTGAAAGATTATCCAGGAGCCAACACAAGGGCTGAGTGATGGAAAAGTGATTCCCTACTACTTTAATTTCTTGGAAATCAATGATTGGCAATCAATGAAGGCTCTGGAGAACCTGCCAAAAAGCCATTCTTTTTGCACTGAGGCCCCTTAGCACACCAGCCCTGTCTCATCCCCCTCTCCCTGAAGCTCTACCACCAATCAAGGATGTCTGTGAGTGCCAGGAATGAAAAGCAAGATGCTTATTTCCATTGTTCCAATAGCCCACTTCTGGAAGGATCTCTGAGATCCTGCCTTTTCCAGACTCTAACCAGCTGTGCGACCTAGTTGACTCACCTTGCCTCCTCACTCATAGGGTGAGTAGGAAACCTCAAGACTAAACCCTCTACCCCTTTCATGCCTCTTGGAAATATGCTAAAACCTGCTTGTTTTCCTTTTCTTTGCATTTGTGATTTTTCCAAAAATGTACAAAGTGGTCCTTTGAGTGAAGGGTGTGTTCCATGCCAGTGTTCCTTGCCAAGCCAAAGTAAGGTTCTCTGACATGCAGTGAGCTCATTGGACCCCCCCCCAAGGCTGTGAGCAAGGTAGTCTCAGCGTACCCCTTTGGCCAAGGTCAACTGCAAGATGCATGAATGCACAGAATGTAGACAACCTGCAAGAAGTCCTGGTGTCTTCCCAAACAAGGAGACCTGGGTCGAACAACTAAAGGCCAAGAGGTAGGGCATTGCCCAACTACTACAGACAAGAACTGGGGAAAATAGAACTTGATTAAGTGACTCCAGACAGCAGTTCATTTCAATTTATCAATCTCAAAAGAGTGGTGTGGGATACTGTGAGGGCTGTGACCCAGTAACACTTAAGGAATTTACCATTTCCTCCTTTGCACTATGGGCATGAATGACTAGCCTTATGGATCCCAAGGTTTTGAGGATACCTGCAGTTAAGTAATAAAATCCTCTGGATCCTCTCCCTTCCTTTTTGCTTGGTACCCAAAGCAAGTTAAATGAGCCATTTTGCAAGTCTAGTATTCATCAAATAAGCATCAGTATGGCTATGTGATGGTTAAGACATTGAAATACTTCTAAAGTGATTGTAAATAGCCACTGCTCACTGCCAGGCAACTCATTTCCTTGGGCCCAAAGGATCCCCAAGAGGGTACTGCTGAAGAAACCAACCTGGCACCTGCCAGGTGACTGGCCATAGCTGACTACACTAGACCCCATCACATGTCTTCATAGTGAGCCCAGATCCTTTTAGAGATGGCATTCCTTGTGAGAGTGCTTGCATACCAGAAGGCCTATGCATGGTGTCCATCAGGCTGTTCTTCCCAGGGCTGAGACTACCTGCTGCAGGCTGACACACACAGACTTGCCTCCAGGGCATTTCAGTGTACCATAGCTCTTCAGCATTTTGAATATTACTCTTGCCTTTTTGTATGCTTGTGCTAATCATTTTGTGCAACCCAAAGAACAGGGCTTCACCACATGCATTATGATGGAATTATTAAAAGGATCACATAGACAAAACTGGGAACTGAAAATCTTTGGAAAAGGATCCACATCTGGGGCCCTTTCTTCTCTATCTCCCTCTCTTGTTGGCTGTGTGGAACCTCATGCAAACTTGTGGAATGTCTGCTTCTATTTGGTGCTTTGTCTAATCATGGAGGGGCTATTATGATCCAGGTGCTGTGTTAGTGTTAGGCTCTGGGGGTTACATGGAGCCATGGAAGCACAGAGTAGGGCCACATGTTATAGTGTAGGAATCAGAGAAAGCTTCCCAGGAAAGGTAGCTGTTTTAGATAGAGAAACTCTGCACAGATGGAGCATAATAGGTGACTCCAGCATTCTGACAGTGGCACAATAGAGGTAGGGAGGGATCAGGTCTATAGGGACTAGGAAGCCTCCTTAAGGGTATTTAAGCAGAAATATGACATAATCAGATTTGACTTCTATCAGTATTACTCTGAAGCATAGCCAGTGGATCAGAGGAAACTGATCTCCCTATATGTTTTCTGTACCTTCGTACTAACTTGACTTGCAAGAGATTTTGATTTGCCTTGGCTTGCCTGATTCCAACTCTACCTCACGACATCATCTCATAATATTGCTTTTAAATAATTATTTTTAACATTCCTATTTTGTTTTTATCGCACTTGCTAATTGATTAATCTGTTTCTCATTTTCTGAACTCAGCAGAGCAATCTGATTAGCCTGGTGTAATTTTTTTGAGCTGTGAATGGGCCAACTTGGATTAAGAGGCCATGGAGTTTAATCAGCCATTTGCATACTGGAAATGTTCATGGGTTCCAACATTATGTGGGCCTGGCAGGAAATTATGGCTTATTTCCCAGATCATCAACCAATATCCATGGTCAGAGTATTGATTCAAAAGGCAGCTGATAAGGATAGGAGTATTGATAAAATTGGAAAAAAATCTAAATAAAGATAGTTCTGTTAGACCAAAAAATGTGTGAATATATGTGCAGAAATATTCTAGAGAAATGCACACCCAAAATGTTAACAGTGGTTATCCTTGGGTGGTGGTGGAAATATGAGTGACTCACTTCTTCTCTATAATTATTTACATTTCCTATTGTTTCACTTAAGAACAGATAGTTGTTTTGTGACAAAAATAAAAGTGATTTTTAAGGAAATCAGGGAGCATTACACATATCTGCCACATTTTTCCTTATGGCTAATTCCCAAAATACCTTTGGACAAGTTTTGTCTTTACTACATGTACTTGGTTTCTAGTGAGTTGCCACTAGGTGGTGAATATACCACATCAAACAAGATTGAAAGGCTTCCATTTTTTAAATAAGCTAATCCCTCCAAATGAAATTTCTTAGAAAAAAGAAAGTCTTAATACATTTTTCAACTTTGAGAAATGGCATACCAAATTATGTCTCTAATAATTAGAATAAAAATTCATACATAACACATTCACAACACAACACTGACATTATAAAGACTTTGTACTGTGTTTTCCAAGAACACAAGGCTCTGTGCACGGAAATAGTACAATGTCCATCTGTAGATTTAACATAATTTGTGTATTTCAAACATAAAATGTCAAATTATCTTTATTATTGAAAAATATTCATTTTATGTAGATACAGTCTTGAGGACCTCCCTTAAGCAATAAATATTTATATTTAGCACTAAAACATTCCCAAATGAGTAAATGAATAAAATGATCTGTCCTACAAGTAAGTTAGTTTACAAACTCTATGATGTTCTATGGAACTAGTATCACCCAATACCAAAATCAGGCAAGAACACGTTAAAAAAATAAAACTAAAGGCCAATATCCCTGTAGTATATGTTGAACATATGTTGAAAATCCTCAACAAAAATACTAGCAAACCCAACTGAACAGCACATAAAAAAGATAATTCATCATAATCAAGTGGACTTTATTTCAGGGATGCAAGGATGGTTCAACATTCTCAAATCAATAAATGTGATTAACCACATCAACAGAATTAAAAACAAAAACCATTTGGTCATTTCAACAGATGCAGAAAAAGCATTTGATAAAAACCAACATCCCTTTATGATAAAAACTCTCAACAAATTAGATACCTCAAAATAATAAAAGCCATTTTGACAAACCCATGGCCAACTCATACTGAATGAGGAAAAGTAGAAAGCATTCCCCCTGAGAGCTGGAACAAGACAAGGAATTCTCACCACTGCTATTCAACATGAACTGGAATTACTAGCTAGAGCCATCAGGCAAGAGAAAAAAATAAAGGGCATCCAAACAAATTACCTCTTTTCATTGATGACATAATCTTATACCTAGGCAATTCTAAAGACTCCTCCAAAAAGACTCATAGACTTGATCAACAACCTCAGTAAAGTTTTAGTATACAAAATCAATGTACAAAAAGTAGTAGCATTTTTATACACCAAATATTTTCAAGCTGAGAAACAAAGCAAGTACCAAATCCCATTTATAATAGCAAAAAAATATATATAGAATACTGGAATATATTTAACTAATGAGGTGAAAAATCTCTACAAGGAAAACTACAAAACACTGATGATAAAAATTAAGCATAACGCAAACAGAGGAAAAAACATCCCATGCTGATGGATTGAAAGACTCAATGTTGTTAAAATTGCCTGAGCAAAGCAACCTTCAGATTCAACACAATACCTATCAAATTACCAATGCCATTCTTCATAGGATTAGAAAATAACCATCCTAAAGTTGACATGAAACCAAAAAAGAGCCCAAATAACCAAAACAATCCTAAGCAAGAAAAACAAATCAAAGGCATGGCATTACATGACTTCAAATTATACTACAAGGCTATCGTAACTAAAACAGCATGGTACTAGTGCAAAAAAAGACAAATTAATGGAACAGAATAGATAACCCAGAAATAAAGTCACATAACCTACAACCAACTGATCTTTGACAAAGTCGACAAAAATAAACCATGGGGAAAGGACACCCTATTCAATAAATGGTGCTAGGAAAATTATCTAGTCATATGCAGAAGAATGAAACTGGATCCTATCTCTCACCATATATGAAACTTAACTCAAGCTGGATTAAAGACCTAAATGTAAGACCTGAAACTATAAAAGTCCCAGTAGAAAACCTAAGAAAAATTCTTTTGAACATTGACGTAGGCAAAGAATGTATAACACCCCAAAAGCAAATGCAACGAAAATAAAAAAATACAAATGAAACTTAAACTCAAAACTTCTGCACAGTAAAAGAAATAATCAGCAGGACAAACTGACAACCTGCAGTATTACCTAAAAATGAGGTACCTTATATTGCAGAAGCACATTGTTTAACAAATTAAAAGACAGTATAATCATCATATGAGAGATCTGTTTCTTGTCTCCCCTTGCCTTTTCAGTCTCTTGTAAAAGATATTTGCAAATTATGCCTCTGACAAAGCACTAGTATCCAGAATCTACAAGGAACTCAAACAAATCAACAAGAAGAAAATCAAAAATCCCATTAAAAAGTTGGCAAATCAGGAGTTTGGGGCTACAGTGAGCTATGATCATACCACTGCACTCCAGCCTGGGTGACATAGCAGGGCCATCTCTTAACCAAAACAAACAAACAAACAAACAAAGGTGGTTGGTAAAGGACACAAACAGACATCTCTCAAAAGAAGACAAGCAAGAGGCCAACAAACATATGAAAAATACTCAACATTACCAATTTTCAGAGCTATGCAAATTAAAACTACAATGAGATATCACCTTACACCAGTAAGAATAGCTATTATTAAAAAATTATAAAACAACAGATGATAGCATGGATGTGGAGAAAAGGAAACCCTTATACACCATTAGTGGGAATGTAAATTAGCACAACATCTATGGAAAACAGTATGGTGATTTCTCAAGGAACTAAAAGTAGAACTACCATTCAACTCAGCCATTCCACTACTGGGCATCTACTTAAAGGGAAAGAAATCATTATACCAAAAAGCCATCTGCACTTGTATGTTTATCACGGCACTATTCACAATTGTAAGTCATGGAATCAACCTAAGTGTCCATCAATGGATGAATGGATTTTTTATCAATGTGGTATATATACACCATGGAATACTATGTAGCCATTAAAAAGACTAAAATAATGTCCTTTGCAGCAACATGGATGGAGCTGGAGGCCATTATCCTAAGTGAAATGATTCAGAAACAGAAAATCAAATACCATATGTTCTCACTTATAGGTGGGAACTACGCCGTGAATATACATGCACATAAAGATGAAAATAATAGACACTGGGGACTCTAAAAAGGGGGAGGTTGATATGGGCATGAGGGCTAAAAAAATTTATCTATTAGGTACCATGTTCATTATTTGGGTGACAGGTATGCTAGAGGCCCAAACCTCACCGTTATATAATATATCCACGTAACATATCTGCACGTGTACCCCTGAATCTAAAGTAAGTAAATAAACTTTTTAAAGGGGAAAAAAACAACCCAATTTTATGATGTTAGCAAGTCCCAGGGAAGTATAATCAAGAAGTTCTTCTATAATAATTATGGCCATTAAGCTCCACTGGATTTCCCTATAATTATTTGTATGTATACATAGCAATAATAATTTGTAAGTGGCATAAAAAAATTTTACAGTATGTTACAGTATGTGTATACTTCCCTCTGATGACCCTATGTTCCTCAATATTTGATATTTCTTCCAGGGAGGGGAAATAAAAGCAAATGAGTGTTGAAATTGTTTGTTTTCCCACTCATGGGAAAACAACTGAGTCCCCATTTATATTGTGCTGGGATTTCAGTGTCTGAGGCTTTCTACTGTTCTAAATACTACATTCTCTTTTCCTATAGCAGATAAAGAAGGAGGTAAGGAAAAAAATAAGAGTAAATATTGATATTCTGTTTTCTGATATTCAGCTACTAGGTTCAGAAACCCTCCTTTGAAACTCTTGCCTCAAACTCCTAAATTAAAAAAGAAAAATGATTCATTCCACAATACTAGTGGTAAAATTAAATTTGTATAATTTCTGCCTACATTTAGAAGCAAGAAACTCAGAGCACAAAGAGTGTGGAAGGCAAGACAGCAAAGTTTGATATGTGTTTTTAAGATTCAAAGTCGATGAGGTAGGAAATAATTTGCAGCTGATGGAAGATTTATGATAAGTGGTGACAACAAAGCTTTTTTTCCCCCAAGTTTTACGTTTTGACTTCAACAATGAAAACAAATTAGAAACAGTTGCTGCTATACACCGATCTCCTAGACTCTGGAGTATGTTGAAGTAAAAAACTCTGTACTTATCCATAGGTAAGATTATCTAAACGGATGGAGAATGGGAGACCAGAGACGCAGTGAAGTAAGTGGTGACAAGCTTCCGTTTCCTTATCTTGGTATCAAGCAGTGGTCTCCAACTTCCACTTAACTCCTTGATCCTCAGAGAAGTAACTAATAACTGCATTTGTTGCTATTTCCAAGATAAAATTTAACCATATATGTCAAGTAATATATGGTTGACCCTTGAACGTGGATTTGTACTGCGTCGGTCCACTCACAAGTGGAGTTTTTGCAAACAAACACAGATCAAAAATACAATATTTGTGGGATGTGAAACACGCCTGTAAGGAGGGCAGAGTTTTTGTAGACATGGGTTCTGCTCGGCCAGCTGCTGGGCTTGAGTATGCTCAGATTTTGGTATCCATGGTGGGAGGAGTATTGGAGATCCCGGAAGCAAGTACCCTGTGGATATGAAGGAACAACTGTATTTAACCTTTCTTCATGACCTTGTGGAAAGAGTAAAATAAGGAAAAACTGTGTATGATGGGGGAGTAGGGGAAACGTTATGAAGAAAGAAACTATGTGAACTAAGTTCAAAAATAACATAAGGCAAGCGTGTGTTTTTTCTGATTTTCCAGTGTTCTATTTCAGTTTATAACAGTTCATCTGTGCAAACTCTAGCTTAATCACAATAAGCAAACATTTCCCTGTTGGCACATTCTATTACAAGACTTGTAAAAAGCATTTGGGATCAAATATTCAATATGTATGAAGCGATTTGAAAGTTAAAATTGTTTTTAAGTTGTGAGGTGGGGTTAGGAGTAAAAGTACAAGCCCATGTTCCCAAATATATTTTAAATGCCTCTGCAGTATCACCTAAATGACACACCTTATATCACAGACAGAAATTATTTAACAATTAATAAGACACTATAATCAGCATATGAGAAATCTACTTCTTGTCTCCTCTTGCCTTTCCAGTTTCTTGTTGGCCTAAGTTTTCACCAGAATGATTTGGTAATATGAGGTGTGGAGGAGATAGAATGGGTGTGGTTTAGGGAAAGAATTTGATTCTGTTTATTGTATATTTTAAAGAAGGTCCTTAAAGCTCAATTTTTAATGCTTAAGAAATTAAATAATTTTTAAATGCACTATTCCCTATGAAATTAATTACAAACTCATACTTGCCACAAAATATCAAAAGATAGACTGCCAAAATGTTTACAGTTCCAAAAATAAAACTAGGCAAGCTTATTCCAAAGCAAAATACACAAAACGGAGCAAGTAATCAGGATGTAAATACTCAACGTAGCAAAGTATAAAATCAAATGATTTTACAAACTAAAATGTATCAGCGAGGATCCAAGAATACATTGATTTTAGAGTGGACTGTGGAAAAATAAAGCAAACAAGAAAATATCCACAGAAGTTTAAGAATGGGAGGAAATGAGTCATTGATAATATGCTTGCTCCAGAGGATAACCTTTGTACCAAACAGCAGAGAACTGGACATCTAATCAGCAGAAGTTGCCTTTGGCAGTTTATGAAGGAATGTCCAGAGGGAGCACTGGGAAAAGCAGTCCAATAATCCTTCCCTGAATTTTTTACTCTTCAATTTCAGCCTTTAATTCCCTTGAAATGAGGGAATTCAAATCCTAAGGATCCATAAACTTCAAGAATTTTGCATTTACTATATTTAATATCTGGGAATTTAGTAAACAATACTTCTATGGAAAGGTAAGTGAAAAAAAATAATTTCCATTTTATGAAGTTTGACATAGATGGAGCATGTGTGTATGTATACGTGTGTGTGCGTATACGGAGAATGATAAAATAAAGATGAAAACTCAAGGCCCAACAAAAGCTTTTAGAGAGATGCCTATATTCTCATGCCTTCATGACTATAAGTATATCTGCTATGACTTATACTAGAAATTTGTCGTTTGCTTTTGGTGTCTCAGCTACTTGTAGCCCTCAGGACCACATTCTACTCCCCCTAGTTTATATAGGTTAGTAACCTTGCACTGTACCTTAAAAAAACTCAGAGTTTTAAATGTTCTATCACAAATGTTAAGGATTCCTTCCCTAAATCACAAATGTGCTTTGCTTTCATGAGAGTTATTCAGTATTATCTAAGGCAGATATAAATGATTTATGTCAGTTAATGATTTAAAAGGAACACAAAAATAAGATTATGCAATATGCAGTTAAGAACCTTTTACAACTACATTAGTTTATCTGGCCCTTGGTGTGAGTCAACCAAGTTTTTCAACGACCTAATATCCTATGGTCAAGTCATTTTTACATAAGCCTAACAGAAGAGGTATAGGTGCTATAAAACTATATAGGTGCTATAAAACAAGTGCTAAAAAACTATTTTATTTTATTTTATTTTTTCTAGACAGGATCTCACTCTGTCGCCCAGGCTGGAGTGCAGTGGCACAATCTTTGCTCACTGCAACTTTTGCCTCCTGGGTTCAAGCAGTTCTCCCACCTCAGCCTCCCACATAGCTGGGACTATAGGCATGCAACACCACACCTGGCTAATTTTTGTATTTTTTGTAGAGACTGGGTTTTACCATGTTGGCCAGGCTGATCTCGAGCTCCTGACCTCAAAGGATCCACCAGCCTCGGCCTCCCAAAGTGCTGGGGTTGCAGGTGTGAGCTACCATGCTTGGCCTGCAAAACTTATTTTAGTCCAGTGAACTACGGTCAATACCAATTCAAGTTTCCAGTAGTTGATTTCAAGTTATGAGGTGGAGCAATAGCAAGCACACAGCGCTGATATGTGTGACAATCGGTAACTTCAATGCTAGTTTGATGTGATTGATGTGATTGAGGAAAGGATATGACTGAGCCCAGAAAGGCTGAGAGTTGCCTACTGACATCGCTACCATTCATCCTTCCTTATTCTAGAGGCCTTGGCTAATGTGTCATTAAAAACATATTTCAAAGGAATATTTAATAACAATGAAATGCTCAGATACAGTGATTAAACAACAGTTTACAAAACAATATGTTTAGTAATATTTGCAAAAACAATACACAGAGAAGACCGGAAAGTTATACCCCAAAAATGTAACAATTATAGCACATAGAGTAGGTTTTGCTTCCTGCTTTATACTTTTTAACATTTTTCAGTTTCCACAAGTTTTTATTCATAATACATTACTCTTTTATTTATTTTACTTTAAGTTCCGGGATACATGCGCAGAATGTGCAGGTTTGTTACATAGATATATATATGCCATGGTGGTTTGCTGCACCTGTCAACCTGTCACCTAGGTTTTAAGCCCCACATGCATTAGCTATTTGTCCTGATGCTCTCCCTCCTCTCAAGCTCCCTCCGCAGGCCCCAGTGTGTGTTGTTCCCTTTCCTGTGTCCATGTGATCTCACTGTTAACTCCCACCTCATGAATGAGAACATGAGGTATTTGGTTTTCTGTTCCTGTGTTATTTTGCTGAGGATGATGGCTTCCAGCTTCATCCATGTCCCTGCAAAGGACATGATCTCATTCCTTTTTATGGCTGCACAGTATTCCATGATGCATATATACCACATTTACTTTATCCAGTCTATTATTGATGCACACTTGGATTGGTTCCATGTCTTTGCTATTGTGAATAGTGCAATGCATTATTTTTATAAACACAAGTCACTTGAAAAGAGTAAATAAATTTTATCTCTGATAAAATATTAAAAATATTTTGAAAAAGTGAATTTGAGCAGGAAATTACCCTATTGTTATTAAAATGCTATGCCATTGTCACAGTAATCCAAAGAAGGATGAATGAAACGAAATAGAGGATCCAGAAGTATGGCCTAGCATAAAAAGAAGTTAATTTATGATACATCAGTCATCACGGAATCATGGGAAAAAAGTTTGTTCAATAAGACTTAAATAGCAAATAGTAAAAAAAAAATTAGAGGAAATATAAATGAATATTGATCTGATCTTTGGTTTAAAAGGATCTGAGGCATTTAAACAAGGAAAAAAATCCATAAAATTGACTAAATAAAAATTTTTAAATTTTGTAAATAATAAAAACACTTAAATTGAAGGCAAACTGAGAAAAAGCATTTGCAACAAATGTGATAAATGGTTGTGACAAAGGATCAATTCAATTGTTAATTGAATTAAACAAGATAAATAATAAGACTGCAATATTGCTACTCTGTGAACATCATGAAAGCACAGACATAACATATTATTCATTATTTATTTCCATTAGCATAATGATCAGAACATCATACAAGGAATTGTTATGTATTGAATTGAAAAATGGTCAAACATGAATATATGACTAAAAAAATTACAAGGTGGTGGAGGAGAAGGGAAAATATGAATGGCCAAGAGACATGGGAAAATATTCTCCCAGTAATGAAAATGCAATGAGAAGTGTGATGAGAAGTCAGGAGAGGGTTTTTGGCTTTGTGTATGTGGTGGCAGATGCAGTAATGAGATGGGCCACATCCTTCACAGTGAGGAGTGTCTTGAAGAGAATAGGTAAAAATCATATTATTGACTGAAATTCTAGGAATCTAACCTAAAGAAATACAAAAGACCCTTGATACTGGGGAAGGGTATATTTTCCAGACTCCTGGATTTTCCAAATCTGTGTTTTCACACTGTGTTCCAAGGAGCTCTGGGGTTCTGCAGAGGTGACCAGAGTCTGCTTCAAAGATAGGAAGAAGGTTTCCCCAGTGCTGCTTCAGCCAGAACAATATGACATTTATCTAATTTATATGTTAGATTACATGCAAGAATGTTTTTCTTAAAGATTCCACTGGAAACATCAAAATGTGGACACCACTGTACTGTATAAATAAAATGCAATGGAGTGTTACTTCTCAAAAA
Organism: Sapajus apella; assembly: GCF_009761245.1. Lineage (NCBI taxonomy): Eukaryota > Metazoa > Chordata > Mammalia > Primates > Cebidae > Sapajus > Sapajus apella. The sequence continues at coordinate 5,115,972 of NW_022436968.1, read as the reverse complement.
CCACTGGAGAAGTGGAGAATAGTCAGCATTATATTCCCAAACACTGGCCTCACAGCATTAATTTAAACCCGTTTCAGGAATGTGTAAATCACTCTATAATTACCTTGCAAATAGCCAAAAGCTCGGATATAAAATCTGAAAATATCCAGGGCCTGTTGCAATAAGGATAAAAGATTTGTGTTCTGTGACTATCAACAGTGTTCTTTAATATATTTAGTCTGTCATAACAGGAACTAATTTCCACTCAGATGTTTCAGCTGAAGAGATTTTATTGAGGGAGCTATTTACAGAAGTTAGAGTCAGGGCTGGATGAAAGGAAACAGTGAGAGGCATGGAGGTACCCAGGAGTTAGCACAGCTAGGCCTGAAGAAATAAGGGGAGGAAATCATGTTAGTAGAGCCCAGTGAAGGCTGGCACAGTGGAGCGGGGCTGCCTCACAGGAAGAGCCTTCGAGGGACAAAGCCACCATCAGAACCCAGCCAGACGCAGGAAAAGAGGTAGTGAGACATATCCAATGCTTTTTTCCTTTTCTACCCTCCAATCTACTGATGGTATTACCCATTGGTTAAAACCAATCGGCATGAGACTCCAGCTGGAATGGTTTATGAAAAATTCCACCTTCTGAGGCACAGAGTCTAGCAGAGAAGAGCCGAAGATGGCTCTGGGAGACAACATATATGCTGGAGAATAACCAGCATATTTATATCAGTAAAATACAAGTCCCCCCTTATCTGTAGGGGATACGTTCCAAGACCTCTCACGGATACCTGAAAGTGCAGATAGTACCGAACCCTATATATACAATGTTTTTTCGTATACATACCTTTCTATGATAAAGTTTAAGTTATTAATATGAATAAGGCACAATAAGAGATTAACAACAATTACTACTAATAAAATAGAACAGCCAGGGACAGCGGCTCATGCCTGTAAGCCCAGCTCTTTGGAAAACCGAGGCAGAAGGATCACTTGAGGCCAGGAGTTCCTGGGCAACAGAGTAAGACTCCATCTCTACAAAAAATTAAAACATTAGCTGGGCATGGCGATGCATGCCACAGTTCCAGCTACTTGGGAGACTGAGACAGGAAGATCACTTGAGCCCAAGAGTTTGAGGCTGTGGCGAGCTATGATTGCACAATTGCACTCCAGCCTGGGTGACAGAATGAAGCCCTGTCTCTAAAAATAAAATAACAAAATAAAATCATTATACGAATGTATTTTAATAAAAGTTATACACTATGGCCATAACTTTTGCAGCTTGAGGTACAACAGAAAAACTAACATGAATTTCTTTTTCCTTCACAATTTCACAGGTAAAGATTCATTCTTACCATAGATCTTAGACACCTCAGCATATGGATTTTTTTTCTTTCCTTATTAAGTCAAAAACTTTCACTTTCTCACTTAAAAGAAGCACTTTATGACTTCTCTTTGGCATGCCCAAATTGCCAACATTACTACTCTTGCATTTAGGGACCATTATTAAGTTAAATAAGTGTTACTTGAACACAAGTACTGCAATACCTTGACAGTAGATCTGATAACCAAGCCAACTACAAAGTGACTAACAGGCAGGGGAGCATCTACAGTGTGGACTCACTGAACACGAGGGATGATCCCTGTCCTGGGCAGGATAGAATGAGATGGTGCACAATGTAAAACTTATGAATTGTCTATTTCTGGAATTTTTCATTTAATATTTTCAGATCTTGGTTGACCATAACTGAAACCTGGGAAGCAAAACCACAGATAAGAGGAAACTACTGTACTGGGAAATCAGATGTTCGATAATAGAGGAAAGCTTAAATAAATGATGATATTAACCATTCTGCAATTAAATAAGAGTGCTCAGAAGACCATTAAGTAATCAGGGAGGACAGAAGAGAGAGCAACTAACTCCTGACAGAGATGGTAATAAAAGATTTTCCCAAACTGACAACTGAGGTGCTTAGTTATCCCCCAAACAAAGTTTCTTATATTTTTGCTAGTTATATAAGCAATACATATTCATTATGGGAAACATATATATAAAACAAAAAACAAATAGCTACAATTTCATCCCTCCCCAGACCACTATAAATATCTGTTTATATCTTTACAGATTTTTTTCTATGCATTTATACACACATGATTATGTTGTTTTGGGGATCACACCATATTCTTTTGTAAACTGCATTTTCCACTTAATAAATCATAAATACTATTTTATGCAATAGATACCACTCTGCAACATTTAAAATTTTTAACACTTTTAAAAAACTTGTCTCCATGTATCTAGTTGTTACTAATTTCTATTCTCGGACATTTAGTTTGATTTCTCTTTTGGCCGTTACCAAATATACTGTGATGGGATTTTCAATTTTGAGGGTTACATAGTTTGGATGTCCTGTTCAAATACCATTCTGAGATTTAAACCCCAGTGTTGGAGATGGGGCCTGTTGGGAGGTGTTTGGATCATGGGGTGGATCCCTCGTGAATGGCTTGGGCCATCTCCTTGGTGGTAAGTATGCTCTCAATGACTTCACTGGGTTCTGATCGTTTATGTGGCTCCTCTCCCCCAACCCCCAACTCCCTCTTGCTCCTGCTCCCATCATGTGAGACACCTGCTCCCCATCACCTTCCAGCATGATTGAAAGCTTCCTGAGGTCTCTCCAGAAGCAGATGCCATTATGCTTCCAGTACAGCCTGCAGAACTGTGAGCCAGTTAATCCTCTTTTCATATAAATCAACCAGCCTCAGGTATTTCTTTATAGGAATGCAAGAACAGCCTATCGAAAGTGTGGGGGTTTAGGAGGGCTTTTTTTTTTTTTTTTTTTTTTTGTAAACACACATACAAAAGAAAAGCATAGAGACATATATGGCCTTCAAAGCACAAGGTATTTGCTATCTGACCTTTATAGAAAATGTTTGTATTATAAATTTCCAGGAATGTAATTTTTGAGTCAAAGTGTGTGAACACTTTTAAGGTTTTCACTACATTCTGCCAAATTGCTTTTCAGAATCACTGAGCCGATTTATACCCTTCTCAGTAATGTATGAGTTTGTTCAGTTGCCACACATCCTACCCCAAGGGTCACTGGCCCAAATTACTAGCTCAGAGTATTATTTTATTCTCAGACAATCTGATGGTGCATTATCATTTTAAGTTTTCATTTCTCTTAAAAATGTTTGGCCATTTACATTTTTCTCTCATGATAGTGAATTTGCATTTTGCTCATTTTTAATAGGCTATTTTTTCTTTATAAGTCCTCTTCAATACGAATATTACTCTTATCTTTCATGTATAGTACAATTTTAAAAATAATTTTTACTTGTTTTTCAATTTTATTCTATGCGGTTTTTTTTAGATGAAGGAAGTTAAAAGTTCAGCAGTCAGATCTGTCACTTTTCCTTTGTAATTTCAGCCTTTGTTTCATGCTTACTTTGAGATTAAAAGCAATTCACTTGTATTTTCTCCTTGCCCTTTTAAGACTTAAAAACATTTAAATCTTTTAATCCTGTTCAAATGTAGTGTCTTTTCGAAAGGTTTTTAGAAGGATGAATAGTTAATGCTATGTTAGTCCGATTGCTGGGTTCAAATGTAGCCTCACCACATACTACATATTTGAGCAAATCATTTAAACGCTTAAAGTCTTCGTTTTCCTGTTTCTAAAATGGAGATAACAGTAACATCTACCATAGCGTTGATGTAAGAATTAACAGTTGTAAATCACATAAAATACTTAGCACAGTGTAATTAGCTACTATAGCAGCAAGAGAATGCTTTCCCAGGCAAAAGCAATAACATGTATAAATGTACAAATGTATGAAATCTGTTTGCATATTCAGGAACTAGATGCCGTGTAATAAAATGGGGTGTAATATTCAAGGGGCAGAGTTGACAGATGCGAGGCGTGATGGGTCTTTAATGAGTTGCTCAGGAACTTGCTCTTGGTATTATCAGATTGGGAGCCAAAGAAAGCTTTTAAGCAAGCAAGAAACCCTCCAGATATGTAGTAGCAAAGGGGAAAATGGACTAGATTCCACCGGGTGCAGTGGCTCACACCTACAATCTCAGCACTTTGGGAGGCTGAGGCGGGCGGATTCCTTGAGGTAAGGAATTTCAGACCAGCCTGTCCAACATGGTGAAGCCCCGTCTCTACTAAAAATACAAAATTAGCTGGGCGTGGTGGCAGGCGCCTGTAATCCCACCTACTAGGGAGGGTGAGGTGGAAGAATAGCTTGAACTGAGGAGACGGAAGTTGCAGTGAGCCGAGATCATGCCGCTGCACTCCAGCCTGGCGACAGAGTGAGACTCCATCTTAAAAAAAAAAAAAATGAACTAGATTCATATCCCTTGCTCCACCCTGCCCTCCCCAAATTCCTGCTTCCTAAAGGCAAATTCTTTCACCTTCTATGTCTCCGGTATTTATCTCCCTACTTTTAAGAATCATGTTTAAATTGTTTCTTGATTTTGTCATTATAGATACGATGATGAGGCTGATTAAACAATAACCCTAACCAGCTCTGAGAATGCACCTAAGAAGTGAATCTGAGAAAGAAAGGCGAAGCCGCCCGCTTGCTAGAGTGAAAGCCAGGGAAGAGTAGGGGGATGCGGGGAGAAATTGTCTCAAGTTGGAAACCCCAGGAGCACGCTGGAAGCGGAACGATGAGTTCCATTTGAGAAGCCAAACGTTTTAAGCACCATTTCCTGGCGTTTGTCGAGTTGAGTATTGCCCCAGCCTCCTATCTTGGTGGTTCCTCACTGCTGGGAGGACCAAGTGTTGACGACTCAGTGAGGCAGTCTTGGCTGGTTTGGAAAAACGTAGCTAAAAAAACGTGCCAGATACAACTTTAAGCAGAGCCTCCCAACAGCATGCCATGAGACGAATGAAAGACAGGCATGCAGATAGAGCCTGGGTGTTCTCAGCCCTCCAGGTGCAAGGGCCCTTTCGCCTTCTGCAGGAGCAGCCTCTTCTGTTTATCCCCATTTTGAGCCTTAGAATATCATCCTTTACCACCTGTGCCAAGAAGTGAAAAGGTGTGTGAAGCGCTGCTTTAGAAGGCCCAGAGTATTCACAAACATCAGCTTTTGGGCCAGGCTGCTTGGACCCTTCTACTCGAAAGGTTTGTGTTACCCTTTTAAGGTTTCTAACGCCCTCCCCCCCCCTCCCCCCCCCCCCCCCCACTGCCCACCAACACCCATTCTTACCTCCTACGGTTCAAAACCCAAACCACCCTGAAGGTACACTGAGTATCACAGCATCAAAGGCTGGAGAGAGATGAGTTCCCCACCCCATGCGCTTCCTGTCCAGGTGGCCCGAGGCCCACTCCTTAAGAGGCAAGGCCCAGAGAGACACTGTTGTGGCTTGAGGAACATCTAGTACACCTGACATTTCCATTAGAACAGTGGGACCCGAATACCACTGGCAGGAAGTCCATCTTCACAGCTGCCAACCCATCTGTCAAACCCGCAATCCCCTAGGAGAGTACGGCTGAATGGAGGAGGAAGATTTAAAAGTGAATTCGTGGGCAGCGACAAGGAAACAGTAGCCGTGGCTAAGCTGACCCCAGAGCCCTTCCCTTCCTGGCCCTCCCTCTGAATCATCGCGCTCCATTTGTGACGTGTCGCGGACGCCCGGCTCCGGCAGGCGTGGGGGCCCGCGGGTCCTGGGAGCCCCGAGGCGGCAGCGCGCGTTTCCACGCCGCGGTCCCGCGGGAAAGCCGGGGACGGTGGCGGCCTGGTCGAGGCCGAGCTTGGATCTGGCGCCGAGCCAAGCAGGGCTGCGCGTCGCCCGGGTTTCGCCTTCCCTCGCGTGACCTCTTCCGTCCTCCCAGCCCTCGTTCTCCTGCCGCGACTGCAGCCGCACGCCCAGCGCCTCTCGCCTAACCCAGCGCCCCGGCCGCGCCTCCTTTTCCTCCTCCTCCCGTTCTCCTCCCCCGCCGCTTCCGTTTCTCGAGGGAAAGGCTGCTGCCTCCTGCTCTGTGCGCATCCCCGGCTTAGGTAACACGTTTTCCTCCTTACGCCACCCGCCACCGGGTCCCCGCGCCGCTGCCCCTCCTCCTCGGATCTGGGCCCCGGGCTGGTGAGCCGCGCGCCATCGCCTCTCCGCGGGTAAGTGAGTCGATGGCGCTGGGAGGGCTCCTCGCCTCCGCGCGCCGGCCTGCGAGGTCCCTGCCCCGGCAGCGAGGCAGTCCCCGGCCCGGCCAGGCATGCCCTGCATCGCCGCTGCAGCCAGCGCGGAGGGGAGCTCGCGAGTCCCGCGGCGCCTTTGGCTCTGCCCGAGCGACCCGAAGGCGGCAGGGCGGCGGGAAGAAGGGGTGGCAAACACCGACTTTAAAAATCCAATCATTAGCATTTGTAGGACGAACAAACTGATCTGATAGTCGTCCAGAGCAGTGGCCCAGCTGCAACAGGTAGATGGCGCAGCTGTCAGTGTCCCCTTGGACTCAGCCTTGGCTTTGGGAGATGCTTCTGAGTGTCCCTAACCGCCGGGTACCTCCAGTGACCTACTTGATGAGTGTAAAATAAACATGATGGGACTATATTTAGAAAAATCTTTACTTCCTTGCGGTTAATTCTCTCTGCATTTTGAAAGGCGGTGTTATGAGGCGTGCATAATTAGTTGGTGTGGCCAGAATAGTAGCTGGAAAAAAAATATTTAACCTGGGTTTGATCAAATCATGTAGACGGTTAGGCACAAAGAGCATGAAAGAAAACGCTTAGACTACTTAGTACATGCATGTAAAACACATAAGCAACCACGGCGTGTTTTTTAGAGATTTCTCGTTTTAAAGCTAATTTTAAAGTGTTGAATAAGCAGAAGTTTGCCCATTGTATGATGGTGTTCAAAAGAACAGTGGGTTATAAGTATGGACAGACCACATAAGTACATCCCATCTGTTGAGCAAAAGAGTTTTTGGCCTTTTCACTCTCATTCCTGGCTTTGAAGCCAGAAAAGTTGATAAGGATCAGTCCTGCTCAACTTGATAATAGTATAGTAATCCACCGAACTACACCTGACTGGTGAATTAGCTAAGTGATCTCATTCTTACCTTTTAAAATAGAGAACATACGGAAAAAAATAAAGGCAATGGAAGAATTCATTTTTTCAATACAGCTGCTTGTTTCCATTCATATGTAGAGCCTACTTTATTTTTAAGTTTGTGTGGATTTTTATGCTACTTTTGAAGCTAGCTCTTAGTTATGAAGATAATTATGTCAGATACATAGAATTACACTGTACTTTTTGTGTAGAATAAGCTACCACTTCTTTTCAAGCTTTTGGACTAAACCACCACTTGCTTGGAAATTGCAGCTTTGACAAATACCCTTTAATATGATATATCTTATAATAGATTTAAATTATGGTTCTACTTATTATAGTCCTGAGAAAAATGAAAAGATTATTTCTTGTTTGACATAGAAGGCCTGTGACACAGAAGTTATAAAGGTTATTACATATTTATTTTACTTTTTATTTCTGTCTCAAATAACAATTAGAAAATGTCTTATTCTGGGCCGGGCATGGTGGCTTATGTCTGTAATCTTAGAACTTTGGGAGGCTGAGTCGGGCGGATCACCTGAGGTCAGTAGTTTGAGACCAGCCTGACCAAAATGAAGAAACCCCATCTCTACTAAAAATACACAAAATCAGTTGGGCATGGTGGCGCATGCCTGCAATCCCAGCTACTTGGGAGGTTGAGGCAGGAGAATCACTTGAACCCGGGGGGCAGAGCCGAGATCACGCCATTGCACACCAACCTGGACAACAAGAGCAAAACTCTGTCTCAACAAAAAAAAAAGAAAGAAAAGAAAATGTCTTACTCTATTTCATGTTATACAGAAATGGCTTAAAAGATAATTATGTTATAAAAAGTGATCAATGAAAACAAATGCCATCTTCATTTTTTAAAGGTGAGGATGGTGTATATAAGCACTTTCTCCAGATGTGAGTCCTTATGAATATTCTTGTTAAAATACTTTAAATCTTGTAATGAAGATAATAAAACTATGTTAACGTTTTTATTTGGCTGAGAGCTTAGAAATAAAGGCTCTGGCTGGTGTGGTGGCTCATGCCTGTTATCCCAGGACTTTGGGAAGCCGTGGTGGGTGGATCACTTGAGGTCACCCTCGCCAACATGGTGAAACCCTGTCTCTAGTGAAAATACAAAAATTACCCAGGCATGGTGGTAAGCCCCTGTAGTCCCAGCTACTCAGGAGGCTGAGGCAGGAGGATACCTGGAACCCAGGAAGCAGAGGTTGCAGTGAGCCCAGATTGTGCCACTGCACTCTAGCCTGGGCAACAGAGGGAAAATTTAATCTCAAAAATTAAAATTAAAATTAAACAAATAAAAGTTCTGCTTCCTATCTCCTGTGATTGATGTTGCATACTATTTCTCAAACTTGCCTGATTGTAAAATCCTTAGGATAGCAGGCAAGTGGGTGAGTAGGTGGAGTTTAACAGTGGTTTAAAAGATTTCCAGATTGCATCTTGAAACTTCTTAAATCAGAATTTCTAAGAGAAAGGAGATACTTCAAATAGACAAAAATGATAACATTTTAAAGTAGTCAACAACAACAACAAAAATAGGTGAGTTTGGAAAATGCAGATGGGAAATGACTATTGTTGGAATGAATAGTTGACAAAACCTATTAGGACTCCTGCACATAAAATGTTCATAAATGGAAACTATGATTTTATTAATATGATGATGTCCTCATTTAGAAAATCTGAAACTTTTATATTTTTTTCTGGTCAAGCTTCTGGTGATCGAATTTAGCAAACATATTTTTACATGTTAGTCTTTTTATGTGGTATGTAATGTGAATTCAAGTTTTTTAATGTGAGAAGAGCATTTTATTAATGGATGTTTAATGCAGATTACCGTGACTAGTAATACACAGCAAAATATTGTACCTGATAATTTCTCTTTCTTTCTTTTCTTTTTTTCTTGAGAAAAAGTCACACTCTGTTATCCAGGATGGAGTACGGTGGTGTGATCATGGCTCATGCAGCCCCCACCTCTCAGACTCAAGCAATTTTCCCATTCCAGCCTCCTGAGTATCTGGGACTACAGCCACGTGTCCCCACACCCAGCTAATTTTTAAATTTTTTGTAAAGATGGGGTCCCACTATGTTGCCCAGGCTGGTCTCAAACTCGTGGGCTCAAGCCATCCTCCTGTCTCAGCCTCCCAAAATGCTAGGATTACAGGTGTGAGCCACTGCACCCAGCCTAATTTCCTTCATATTATAGATTTGTTTGTTATCTCTTCCATGTACCTGATTAAATACAGGCAAGAATTAGAATTTCTAAGAGAAAAGGCCTATGCAAATTTGAATACCTTATTTGTAGCTTTTTTAAAAATGACTCCCAACCCTATTAAAAAAAAATTTACTTGGTCATAAAACTTGGTCAATTGTATATATAAAAATTAACAAAACAGAGTATTAAATATCTATAAAATAATTTGACAAGATGAGTTACCACAATAGAAAATGTCAGAATTTATTTTCCTTTTCTTTCTTCCTCTTAACATTCCTTTTCTTTCTCCTTTTGTTTTTGGGGGTTGAGTAGGAGAGTGTGTGTTATTTGCTCATTTGTTTTTATTTTTAACCAACTAAATATTTAAAATACACTAAATTAATTATCCATGTTTAAGATAATTTCAGTATTTGCCACCTTTACCAACAGATGTTTAAATTTGCAGTTTTCTTCCAAAGTGACAATGTTAGCCTTCCCTCAATGCAATGAGAGTGATAATTAATATCAAAGGAGTTAAATTCAAATGACCAAAGAAAATTATTATCTTAATATTGCTTAAGGAAAGTATAACTTAAAGTGATGCCATAATTTTTCATTATCAGTAACTCTTAAAATGAGGATGCAATCTTCCAAGTTCTAAAAAAACTCTCTAGTTAATTCCTGGGAATTTGCACAAATCACATATATTCACTTGTAATCCCAGTTTGATCTGGGAATAATACAATGTCTGTAAAACATGAATAACAAAGAATGGGGAAATAAAAATAATCAGATCAAGAAGATAAATATTAACCAGCTTAGACATTTATCTATGGTTGCGGGATCGGCGAGAGCATAAATGCATTTAGTATATTTCGCGTGTCTTTGATGAGCCATTTGTATTTTTTTAGTACTTTGAACTTTTCAAGTAAAAGGTACTGTAAATATTTCTTTATCATGTTCCTTTAAACGAAAACATTACATTCAGTATTCTATATTGCTCTATTCAATGTTTTATAAGTACTTATTAAAAATAAACATTTGCTTCTACAAAGTAGAAGAGTAAATAAAATGCGAAGAGACATACAACTAAAGCCACCCTGCCAAAATGATACAATAAATGATCTATGACCTCTGTTTTCTTACTATGACATTCAGGAAATATATTTTTTTAAGTAGTTTGTTTATCTTGCCAAAAAAATAATAATAGCCATCTAGAAACACTGTAAAGAACTCCTTCAAATTGCATTTTCTAATTGTTATAATCCTAAAATTTGCATAATAAATTGTTTCTTACAGATTAATTTTGGTGCAAGAAAGTCCTTGCAGACATGTTTATCTCTAATGGAATGAAAATCAGTCCACCTGTGGAACTCCCACTGTGTGTCACGGGAACACAGAATGTGTATCCTGCTCTTTAAGGCATTATGGCCTCGGAGAGAGAACCATGGTACACCAAGGACTGACTTGGATGGGGAGCTTTAGGCCCTCGTCATAATATCCCTTAACCTCTTCACCCATACCCCAAACTGCTCTACAAATGGTCCCCAATATATGATGATTCAGCTTAGGATTTTTTGACTTTACAGTGGTGTGAAAGTGATATGCATTCAGTAGAAACTGTACTTTGAGTTCCCATATAACCATTCTGTTTTTCACTTTCAGTACAATATTCCATAAATTACATGAGATTTTCCATATTGTATTATAAAATATATTTTGTGTTAGATTGATTTTGCCTAACTGTAGGCTAATGTAAATGTTCTGAACACATTTATGGTAGGCTAGGCTAAGCTATGATGTTCAGTAGTTTAGGTGCATTAAATGTATTTTCTTTCTTTTTCTTTTTTTTAATTTATTTTTAAGACAGTTTCACTCTTGTTGCCCAGGCTGGAGTACAATAGTGTAATCCTGGCACACAGCAACTTCTACGTCCCGGGTTCAAGCAATTCTCCTGCCTCAGCCTCTCAAGTAGCTGGAATTACAGGTACCCACCACCATGCCCGGCTAATTTTTATATTTTTAGTAGAAACAGGGTTTCACCATGTTGGCCAGGCTGGTCTTGAACTCCTGGCCTCTGGTGATCTGCCCACCCCAGCCTCCCAAAGTGCTAGGATTACAGGTGTGAGCCATCCCACCCCGCCTAAATGTAGTTTCAACTTAGGATAGCTTCACCTTAGTTTATCAGGATGTAACCCCATCGTAAGTTATGGAGCTACCTGTGTATAAACATACAATCTAAGTACAGTTGTCCCTCGGCATACACAGGGGATTGGTTCCCAGACTGCCCACTTACACCCAAATCTGCTCACACTCACGTTTTGCATTTGGCCCTGCAGAACTCACATATGTGAAAAGTCAGTCCTCCGTATACTTGGGTTTCAAATCTCACTGACTCTATTTTTGATCTGCGTTTGGCTGAAAAAAATCCATATGTAAGTGGATCCACGCAGTCCAAAACCATGTCATTCAAGGGTCAACTGTATTAAAAAACCGGTGTGGTTACTACAAAATCAACTTAAAGACAAATAGCCCAGTGCTCTACTTTAAACCTAATTCTCCTACTACTACCCCCACTTGTTTTTTAAAAATATAAGTCAACAAATGTTTACTATGCCCGTTACATAGATGATAAACATCAAAAGCTTTTGAAATGTGCATTTCTCTAAACCTGTAATTTTTTGGTTTTTCTTTAGCTTAAAAATATTATAGTAAAAGATGTCTAATATCAAATTTATCATTTTAACCATTTTCAAATTATAACTCAGTGGCATTAAGTACATTCATATTGTTATGCAACCATCACCACTGTTCATGTCCAGAACTTTTTCATCATCCCAAACTAAAACTCTATACCCATTAAACAGTGACTCTACCCTCTCTTCCCAGCCGTAGTAACCACCATTCTACTTTCTGCCTCTACGAATTTGACATTCTGGGCACCTCGCATAAGTGAATCATACAGTATTTGTCCTTTTCAGTATGGCTTATTGATGTACCATAACATCTTCAAGGTTCATCCATGTTGTAGCCTGTATCAGGATTTTTTTCTTTTTAAGACTGAATAATATTTCCCAGCCTCTTTTATATGGAAAGTAGATATAAAAAAACAGAGAGAAGTTTTGAACTGGAACAGATCATAGCAATCATCCAATCCATCCTCTCTGTCCCGCTTTTCTTTTCCTCTTTTATGTTTACAAAATTGGGAAAACAAGTCCCTGAGAGCTTATATCACGTGACCGAGGTTATATACCTGATTGGAAAAACAGAGCCTAAAAACCAGCTCTCCTATGTCCTAAGGATCTTTCTACTGTACACTGTGCAGGCCCATCCAGACCCATCCAGACAAGAAGTAGTGTTAAAGGAGTTGGTGTCTCCAGTTAGCATGGCATGAGTTCTAAAGGAAATATAAATTGACTTGGGAATCTTCCTTAATTAATGAAAAATGTTACATTCAAAATGAAACATTCAAAATAGATTGAAGATTAAGGCTAGGTGTGGTGGCTCATGCTTGTAATCCCAGCACTTTGGGAGGCTGAGGTGGGTGGATCACCTGAGATCAGGAGTTTGAGACCAGCCTTGCTGACATGGCCACCATCTCTACTAAAAATACAAAAATTAGCCAGGTATGGTGGCATGCACCTGTATTCCCAGCCACTTGGGAGGTTGAGGCAGGAGAATCACTTGAGCCTGGGAGCTGGAGGTTGCAGTGAGCCACGATTGTACCATTGCACTCCAGCCTGGGTGATGGAAGTGAAACCTTGTCTGAAAAATACAAATACAAATAAATTAATAAGATTCTAGATTCTGATTAACAATGATCAAAACTATAAATAATATTCTATTGGAAAAGATTCTTGCTACAAACCATACATCTGATCTTTTTTCTGCCTTGAATTATGCATCAAATTTGTATTTTTAAAAAATTTATCCTTTCTGATAGTTAAGGTAGTTATACATTGAACCTGCTTCTATTTATATACTATCTGATTTCAGGTTTCATTTGTGACACCGGGGTTCTAAAAACATCTCCTAGCATACAAAAACCTAAAAATATACTGTAGTTGGAACACAGAAGATAGAAAAATATATAAATGAACAAAGTTTCTCTTTAGTGAAAATACTTCCAACTATGAAAAAGGGAGTTTAAAAAGTAAGGTCACTATCACATTTCAAAGTATTTTTATTTACTTATTTTATTTATTTATTTATTTTGAGATAGAATTCCCTCTGTCACCCAGGCTGGAGTGCAGTGGCATAAACTAAACCAATGCATAGAGTGTTGGAAAGCTGGGATAGAGATTTGGTCCATCTTGGCTCACTGCAGCCTCTACCTCCCAGGTTCACGCAATTCTCCTGCCTAAGCTTCCCAAGTAGTTGGGATTATAGGCATGTATCACCATGACTGGCTAATTTTTGTATTTTTAGTAGAGATGAGATTTTGCCATGCTGGCCAGGCTGGTCTTGAACTCCTGAGCTCAGGTGATTCACCTGCCTCATCCCCCCAAAATGCTTAGATTACAGATGTGAGCTACCATGCCAGGCCAGATTTTAAAGCATTTCTAAATGGAATACTTTTTCACAGTTTTCAAATGAGTTCTGAGAAGTATCTGAAATTCATTCTTTATACAATTGTTATGTTACTATGAAATACTTATTACATAGATCAACCTTTTTTTTTTCAGAGCATTTAATTTGTTTTACAAAAAGGCAATACAATTTGATTCTTAGTGGAACAAGGCTTCTCAGTTGCGGTAGCCATGGGATTCCCTGTTCTGTTCTTAAGTAACCGGTGAGGGTGGAGCTGACTGTTGCACCTGGTGTTTCCTTCAATTGCTGCTAAAAATTGCCAACATTCCCCTTTCTAAAAGTCTATATTTTTAATGTGTCTTAATTAGTTCTTGATCTTAACTGATTTGAAAAATGCTGCTTTAGTACAGGCTTCCATCTACAAGCTATCAAACAACATTTGAGAACAAGGGATATCTTTGTAGTCTATTGCTTTTGAGTAGCTTCAGTGAGCAAAAATGTAAGCTAATGTTGTCCATTGGTAGCCTCACAATAGAGCAAGCATAAACCGACCAGCTAAGAATGGTGTGTATGTCATCGCTGTTTGAGGTGAAATTGAAGTTTGAAGTTTAGGTAGGAAAGAGAGAGAAATGTTAGAGTTAAATAAAGGATTCACATATACCATATTTAATATCTTTTCTCACAAAATCAAATTAAACTTACTATTTTGAGTGATTTCATTAAATTAATCTTGTCACAGATAGGTCACCTCTAGATGAAAGGGGATAATTTTAAATTCTGATCTGGTGCTCCAAAATTGTGGTTCAGTTGCTAGTAATTCAAATACAGCCTTGGTTTGTTCTTATAAATGAATAGAGAATATATGTAGACTTTTATACAAATATGGGCCCATGTGCCTAATGCTGATAGAATCCAAGTATAATAAACAGTGTGACAAGGATGAATTCTGTATTTACAAAGCTAAGGGAAAATTAATCAGCCAACATTTATTGAACACCTCTGAGTTATGCACTATGAGTCATAAGACACCATATGCATTTAAATCTCTTGTCAGAGCATAGACTAAACCAATGCAAAGAGTGTTGGAAAGCTGGGATAGAGATTTGGCCCATCTCCATTCCCCCATGGCCCAGGTGCCCAAGATGGAGGAGGAGTCAGAAATGTCTTCTGAAGGAGCCAACAGTTGAAATGACTCTCCTCCTTTTACACATACATTTTTAAAAAACAAACCATTTAATTGAAATAGAAATACATACATAAATATTAGGAATCTCAGCATATAGCCTAATGAATTGATGCAAAGTCAACCCACCCATGTAACCATCACTCAGATCCAGAACACTACCAGTGCCGCCATCAATAACCCCGCCTTCTTCTCCGAAGGTCATGGCCATTGTGACTTCCAACACTATAGGTTCCTTTTGCCTGTTTTTGAACTTTAGATAAATTAAATTGCACAGCATACATCTTTCGTGCCTGACTTCCTTCACTTGACAGTGTGTTTCTATGAGATCCGCCCTTGTTGTTGCCTATTGTCGCAGTTGATTCATTTTCACTGCTGTATAGCATTTTGTTATGTGAATATGCCACACTTTATTCCATTTTACTATTGATGGTTGTTTGGGTTAATACCAATGTTAGATTGTTACAAATAATGCTGCTCACAAATACATGTCTTTTAATCCATACCTGCATGAATCTTTGCGTAAATATCTACAAAGGAAATTGCTAGGTCATAAATTATAGTCAACAAATTACAAATAGTTTTCCAAAATGATTATACCAATTTCATTCATGCCCACAGTGCATACAAGTTTCTGTTGCTCCATACCCTTAGCAAAACTTGAAATTTTCAGTCTTTTTTATTTTAGCTATTCCATCATATACATAGCAACACCCTGTTGAGATTTTAAGTTGCGTCTTCCTGATGACGAATATGGTAGACTGTGTTTCTGTATGTTTATTGGCCATTTGGATATCCTCTTTTATGAAGTGCCTATTCAAGCTTTTTGCCCTTGAACTGATTCTGAGAAAGTGAGTAAGCATGAGATAGAGAAAGCAGGAAGAAGGGCATGTCAACCAGAGGGAGGAGCATGTGCAAATTTACAATCTTCCCAGAGCATGAGAGTAAATGGATAGTGTGAAATCAGCTGCTAAAAGGCTAAACTTAATTAGAGCCCATGAAGTAATGACAGGAACGTCACCTGGATCAACATGAAGTAAGACCCAAACAGTATAGGCAGTCCCAAACTGTAATATTTGTTGGATCCTGAAAACTGTTTGACAGCCAAATGTCTGAAAGTTGGACTTGGCTTATACACCGGGAAAACAATTTCCAATGAGCTAAAAGGCAGTATTGCAAATCTCTAGTAAGGCTTGTAGTACAGTTTCCCTCTGGCCTCACAGGAATCTCAAGGGAGGCTACTATTAGCAAGTTGCACAACAAACTGAGCCCCCCCTCCATATTTAGTGTGGGCCCACTTCTGTTCCCCTGTCCCTTCTGCACAAACAGCCTCCAATCTTTAAAACAACTCCCCGAAGCAGCCCTTCAGTATGGAGCAAAGGAGAGGTGGGACGAAGTCAATGTTTCGCCTACAACAGCAATGTGATCCGAATAGAGCCTCGGCCACTGCCATCATGTGGCCACCTACACAGACTCCTGGACAGCTGTACCCCCTTAGAAAAGGTCATGAGAAGCACCTTCTTGTAAAACACCCAGATATTTCATGGAAGCTTGGCCTTTTCCCCTAGCAGCAATAGCTGTCAGGCAGGGCCACCACACAATAGCTTCACATTGCCATTCCTCAGATGAGTGAGAGACAGAATTCAGGATGTAAACCATAGGGGTGGGGTGGAGTCAATGTGAAGTGGGCAAAAATGTGGGCTCTGTAAAGTGTTGAATTATCTGCTGGAAGAAGGGAATGTCAACAGAAGTGCTTTGATGCCCTTGCCTATTGATTAGAGAGCAGTTCCATATTCTGGCAGACCCTTATCTCTGTGGTCACCCTTCTGTCACGGTGGACAACAAAAGGGCACAGCCAGCTTCTGCTGCAACCAGGCTTTTCACATGAGAAGGAGCACTCTGGGCCCTAGAATCCTCATCAAATATCTTCCCTGACAGAAAAAATGGCTCTCCCAAGCCAGTCATAGATTGGCTGCCGTGAAGCCAGAGTAGTCTCAGCCTCTAGGAGCCAGAGTTTCCACCCAGATGCCCAGAAACTGAAGCAATCAAATCTGGCCTACATAAAAGAACTTTATGTGGGTTACTCAGAGAATTACAAGTAGTTCCCAGGCTTTGGATTTAATGGACTAGTAAATTTTAAGAAAAGGTTTCAGTGACCCATATAAACTTGCCAGCCTCTTACTTTCTCAAGTAAAGACATGTGACTGTGGTTTCTGTAAGGTTGCATTTCATAGTCATAGCAATCATTTATTATCTGCCATGTGTAAAGCTCTGTGCTGGGTACTTTTCCAGAAATATTTCATTTGATCTTCACAACATCACTGCAAGGCAAATATTGTCTTTATATTAAGGATGGAGAGTCTCAGAGAGGGTAAGTAAATACCTGAGGCCACACAGCTAATTAGTGGCAGAGCTAGGTTTTGAACCCAGGTCTTCTGATTCCAAAGCCTGTGTATTTCCCACTACATAGTTTACCCTATCTGAAATATATCTAAATTACTCAGATAGGATTTTTAAACCTCTGTTGGTCTGATAAGATAGTCGGATGGCTATAAATTCAAGATTTATCTCTGTGTAGAGGTTAGGGTTTCTAAGAAAACTCTTAACCTTTTTTCCTTCTGACATACTTCAATTCTTTTAGTAGTTCTCCAACTAAACTAGACAATCCTACAAAAACAAAAGACACCCTAATTCTGCCTGACATTGTGATACAATTTTATATTAAACATATAAATATACACATTTGGTTTGAGATAGGAGGAATGAAACTTCTTTAAGCCCATTTTCCTGAAATGTGACTTGAAATAGATTGTTACGAAACAAGGCTTATGAGAGATTCACTGAAATATTAATTATTTGGCTGCTAAAACAAATAATTCTTAGTGGGAATGACTGCCTCAGTGATATTATTATTGACCATGTAAATGGGGAAGAAAACACTGTCCTGTTTTTACTTTTGGCCAGAAAACAAAACACAAAGGAATAGATTGTGCATCAGCTAATAGATTGGGTTGCTAAGATAAGCGACACCTCTCTTTCAGGAGAGGTGTTGGGGCTAAATTATGTTCCTTCAAATTTCACATGTTGAAGCCCTAACCCCCAGTACCTCAGAATGGGACTGTAGTTGCTGATAGGACCTTTGAAGTTTACATGAGATCATATAGACAGATCCTAATCCAGTCTGACTGGTGTCCCTGTAAGAAGAGGGAGACATGCCAGAGATTAACACCCACAGTGGAAAGGCCAGGTGAGGCCACAGTGAGAGGGGCCATCTGCAAGCCAAGGAACAAAGCCTCAGGAGAAACCAGTCCTGTTGACATCTTGCTCTTGGACTTCCAGCCTCCAGAACTGTGAGAAAGTAAGGTTTTATTGTTAAGCTACCCAGTCTTAACAAATGAACACCAGAATACTTAGATATGGGGCATGCCCCCTGCCATCAACACCATGACAGTTAAGGGAGACATCAGTGGAACATAATAGATGAACTTTTACTATCCAGAAGGGTCCTTAACAGAAGCTGAAGATTAGCTGGAGAAAAGGTTTTTCTGAGAGTAAAAGGAAAGTCAAATAGTGACTTATAATGATCAAACTGGTGACAGATACCAACTAGGGTTTGTTTTTGTTTTTGTTTTTTTGCTATATAATGTACCTGATAGTAATGTACTTATGATTATTATCCAACAATTGCTAATTTTCCCTTATTTTGTTAGCTAACAATTGATGAAATATTTCATTGGCTAGAGTACTGGTCAACAGTGTGGGCTTCTGCCAGCTTGCCTAGGTTTGAATCTTGTCCCACAACTTCCTAGGTGTGTGATTTTCGGTAAACAATCACCTTGTGCCTCAGTCTCTTCATCTGCAAAATGGAGAAAATAGTACCTAATTCCTCAGGTTATGTAAGAATTAAATGAGTTAATACATGCAAGGTGCCTAGAAGGACGCCTGGCATATAGTAAACACCTAGTAAATGTTAGCTATTTCAATTTTAACCTATCTCTGCACAAGAATAGCAGATAGCAAAACCATTGTACCTACATTGTTTCACCAAGATACCTGCCAGCAGATGCCAGCTGCCACTGAAATTGCCAGCATAGAGGTAAAGAAACATAAGCAACTTGGAGAACTGGAGCTATTAAATCTCAGTGTTTAGAGTTACACAGGATGCTGACAAAAGTACAGATTCCTAAGCCTTGTCTTCAGAGATTCTGATTCATTAAGCTGGGGTGGAGTCCGGCAATCTCACTTTTTAGAAGGCACCTTGGGTAATTCTGGTACAGGTAATTCTCAGAGCATCCATTGAGAAATACTAATCAAAAGGAATTTCTTCCATAGGCAAGGCTATTACATTATGGTAAATACCATAACTTGCTAATTATGTCTATAATCATTTTTATTTAAAGTATAATGTTGAAAAGCTATCTTAGGCGAACAATGAGTATGTAAACTTACTCTTAACAAAAATAATCTTCATCACCCAGGTAGCGATGAAATAATCTGTACAACAAACCCCATGACATGGGTTTATCTATATAACAAACCTGCACATGTACCCCTGAACTTAGAATAAAAGTTGAACAATAAATTAAAAATTTTAAAGATCATCTAAAAGATAATTTCCATGAGTTTTAAGAAAATGTGTTGATAAAATGGATGAAGAAATTCTGCATCAGATGTAGCCTTCAGTTTCTCTACAGACAAATTATTTCAAGTTGAGTCATTCGAGGTGAGGATGAATTCTGCAACACTCCCCTCAGGGCTGTGGCCTGCCTGTGTGAACTGAGTTGAGGATATATGGAGAGCTAGGGCCTTGGAGAGAGGGAAGTAGCTGAATAAAAAGTGGTTTCAATCTGAAACTGAGCAGTTCAACCTGGAGCTTGGCAAAATATGACAGTGTTGCCTAGGGCCAAAACAAAGAGTGAACTCTGGGATAACTTTGGAACTGAAAACCTGATTATTGTGTTGTGAGGAATTCCTAAAATCTGTAGACCTGTTCATTACTGGGCTGCAGTGAATAGCCAGTAGTTTCTTCGCATTGGTCATGTTGCTGTGCTCACTAAGCAGCAATTGCTCAGGGCAGGTGAGAGTGATCATTATTGAGAAAATAAGGTTGGGCCCAAAGAGGGCAAACTCCAGATTACTGCAGCACCTGTGCTGAAACTCACCAGGGGTAAATTGATGAGCTTTCTTTGTGAGAGATGAGAGTGGTGGTGATTTCTGGAGCTTGTAGTCAGGGTGAGTAGCTCGCCTGAGTGTTGTTATGGTGTTATAAGGAGCTTGGTTATTCAACAGTGTAGTTAGTAGTTTTTTTTCGGAAAAAAATTGATTTTAATATCTGAATAAAATAAACAATGCTGAGATTGTTTATCTTGAAAGCTTTTAAATTGGACTCCTTGAGATCTTCATGCTGTTATGAAGATAAAAACCTATTTAGATACTGTTGGTTCATTGATTCTTCTGCCTTATAGTAACTGCAGAACATTTACTAAGAAATAAAAATTAAGGTTATATATGCCATCAATTATTTCTAAGGTAACGTGCCTCAGCTTTATTAATGCAACTGTTTTTCCTAATGTTTAGATTCAAATCAACTAAAGTAAATCTTCCTACATAGCATTCATTCCTAAAATAATAGGCTTTTAAGTAGCAGGTGCTTTTGTTTGAGTTTTCCCTAGATCCTTTCTATCACCTGAAAGCCTTTTGCCTTATTACCACAGGCTCATTTTATTTAGACATTTGCCTCAAGGAGCTGAGATTTTTTTATACCTTCATACTTAATTGCCCCAAGACACTTAAACATGTAATTTCTTGTTATAAAAGCATTACATATTTACTGTAGAGTATTTGAAAATTATAGAAATGTATAATAAAAAAAGTCATCCATAATTCCATTACTCAGTTATAACTACCAGTACAACATCACCTACTAATCTTCCTTTCAAGCTCTTTCTCTGTGTATGTGTATAAACACAAATGGATAACATACTCTCAAATTACATGTGGTCGTAGGTAGTTTTTCCACTTAACATCAGTTCATTGACATATTTCCATATTATTATTCTTCAAAAACTTGATTTTACTGACTATCGTATTTATGCTTTACCAATATTTAAGATTATTTTCAACTTGTTGTAATGTTAATCCTCCTTGTGCAGAAATATTTTAATTCAACTCTGATTTCCTTAACACAAATTGAGAAAAGACTGGAGTTACTGACTAAAGGCAGTGACATCTATAGGGATCTTGACACATTTTTGCCAAACTGCCCTCTGGAAACCTAACTTGTTTGCATGCCCATTAGCACAGCATCAGCACCTGTTTCACCACATCTCCAAGAGGGAATGTAAACTTTAAAACACACAATAGTGAAAAGGGATGTCTCATTGCTTGTATGCCCTTTTCTTTTATTACTACTGAGACTGGACATGTTTCTCATAGTAGTTGACCTATAATCTTAAGAGAACGTATTTTTTAGCAAAATTGTTTAAGACCAACTATGACAAATTACAACTTACCTCTATTGCATCCATGTCTTCAGAATTGTACTAATTCTCAGCATCCCAGAGTCCATCAAGGGAATTTCTTCTTCTTCTTTTTTCTTTTTTTGAGACAGAGTCTCGCTCTGTCATTCAGGCTGGAGTGCAGTGGCACAATCTCGGCTCACGGCAACCTCCGCCTCACAGGTTCAAGCAATTCTCGTGCCTCAGCCTCCTGAGTAGCCGAGACTACAGGTGTGAGTCACCACGTCTGGCTAATTTTTGTATTTTTTTTTTTTTTAGTAGTGATTCACCATGTTGGCCAGGCTGGTCTCAAACTCCTGACCACAGGTGATCCACCCACTTCAGCCTTCCAAAGTGCTGGGATTACAGGCATGAGCCACTGTGCCTGGCCCTGGCTAATTTCTGTATTTTTAGTAGAGACTGGGTTTCACCATGTTAACCAGGCTGGTCTTGAACTCCTGACCTCAAGTGATCCACCTGCCTTGGCTTTCCAAAATGCTGGGATTACAGGCATGAGCCACCAAACCTGGCCTATTAAGGGAATGTCTTTTAATAAAGGAAACTTTATTATGATAATAAAAGAGCCTGGGCTTCTGTGTAGGAGCAATGCCAGGCTTTGCAGTTTAGCCTTCTGTAACCCTGAAGAAGTTACTTAACCTTGCTATGCTTCAGCTTAACTGTAAAACAGGGTTGATAATACTCACAGTAATTCTCATGAGATAGGAATTTTTCAAGCTTTTTCAGTAAGAGGTAGCTACTATTAAACATGAGAACTGTTTCTCTCCTAATTATAAGAAAGCCCCAAAAGATATAATCAAGGTATGATAGCATAACACTCCTAGAAGCCAGAACTTTTCAAGTCTCAACAAGTTGCATGTTTCACTTCAATAGTCAACCTTTTACTCGGCAAAGGAGCAGCATAGATAGTGGGACTTTTTTTTTTTTTTTTTTCTTTTTTGAGACGGAGTTTCGCTCTTGTTACCCAGACTGGAGTGCAATGGCGCGATCTCGGCTCACCATAACCTCCACCTCCTGGGTGCAAGCAATTCTCCCGCCTCAGCCTCCCGCGTAGCTGGGACTACAGGGGTGCGCCACCATGCCCAGCTAATTTTTGTATTTTTAGTAGAGACGGGGTTTCACCATGTTGACCAGGATGGTCTCGATCTCTTGACCTCATGATTCACCCACCTCAGCCTCCCAAAGTGCTGGGATTATAGGCGTGAGCCACCATGCCTGGCCAGTGGGACTTTTTTTGTAATGGGGTGTGAGGGAGTTGGCAGTGAGATGGCTTATGCTACTAGCCTAAGATGACCTCAGAGTCTTGCAGGACACACAGTGCTTGCTGGTCTGAGGCCAGGCACAGTGGCTCACACCTGTAGTCCCAGCACTTTGGGAGGCCAAGGTAGGAGGATCACTTGGCCCAAGAGTTTGAGGTTAGTCTGGTCAACATGGTAAAACTCCATCTCTACAAAAAATATAAAAATTAGCCTAGTGTGGTGGCATGCAGCTGTAGTCCCAGATACTTAGGAGGCTGAGGTGGGAGAATGACTTGAGCCAGGGAGGTCAGGGCTGCAATGCGCTGTGTTCACACCACTGCACTCTAGCCTAGGTGACAGAGTGAGACCCTGTCTCCGGGGGGAAAAAAGAAGATGCTAGCTGGTCTGGTGCTTAGTACTTTAGAAAGTTGCCCTGGAACTGATAAGTCTTCATCCATTTCTTTTCCCTTCTTCCCACAGGGTGAAACAAAGCACTACTTCAATATTGCTGCTAAGCCTTTGTGATAATTATAAGGTCATTACAAGAATTTGGCTTGCCTTTAGCATTGTGCTTGTGTGTCCATCTGCCTGTCTCTCTAGAGATTTAGATTTTCATTCAAAGATTTTTCTGTCACCGAGAATTAATTCTTGGTATATTTTTGAGAGTATAAATATTTTTTTCAAGATTTGAAACAATAAGCCTCAAATTTTAGATTATATCTGGAGTCTTCCACACTGAGAATGTGATTATGACACATACTAGCTGTTCACCAGGCTGACCAGGTTGACTGTCAGATGGGTTGTTAGTAGTGCCAGAGGCACCCTGACATCACTCTCTGAACTGCTTTCTCTTTCACATTCTTGTGTTTTTCCAGCCATCGGCCCAGAGGTGGGTGCCAATTCCACCAGCAGCTGCAACTGAAAAGCAAGGTTCAGAAATGTCAGATATCCTACGGGAGCTGCTCTGTGTCTCTGAGAAGGCTGCTAACATTGCCCGGGCGTGCAGGCAGCAGGAAGCCCTATTCCAGCTGCTGATCGAAGAAAAGAAAGAGGGAGAAAAGAACAAGAAGTTTGCAGTTGATTTCAAGACGCTGGCTGATGTACTGGTACAGGAAGTTATAAAACAGAATATGGAGAACAAGGTAAGAAAGGTCACAGCCAAGGTAACTGCAAAACAGTTGCACCTGTGTCTTTCCCATCATAGACTGCATGCCTTTTGCTCCCCTCACTCCTGTCAGAATACTAGCACCTTGAATTCAAGTAAACATCTTGGATTTTTTTCCTCCTTGTTATGATTACAATATTGATAAAATGTTCATTGCAGGAAATTTTTAAAATACAAAAAATCAAATAAGAAAATAAAAATAAAAATTGAGTCATACCTTGTGGATCTCATCGTTTATCTAATGGTTGCTTCAGTTATGAGATTGTAGCTGGAGACTTAAAGTCTCCTTTATTCTAGTAGAAAAATATTGTTCTTTGTTATAAACACATAAAGATGTTTATATGTTAATGTAACAATGATTGTGACTCTAACTTTCTGGAGCTGACTAGAGAAAGACAATGTACTAATAAGTAGAAATAATAATACTAGCAGCATAAATAAATGCTGTGTGCCAGCAACTATTCTGAGGTCTTTAGATATATTAACTTATTTAACTTTTATAACAATTTGATGAAGTTAGAACTACTATTACAATATAATGGGTGAAAAAAAGGGAGGCACAGAAAGGTTAAGTAACTTGCCTAAGGTTGCACAGCAAGTAAATGGTAGGGCCAGTTTTTAAACACAGGCCGACTGACTCCAGGTTCTGTGTTCTTTCCAATACTATATTGCCTTTTATATGATAATCTAACCATTACATTTGAGAGAATAGAACTTTATGGCAGAAAGCATTATAAAATATTGGAATAATTTCTATGAAATTCTCAAAATATTGAGAATCATTTAGAATTGTTTGAGTGAAATCTTGACCACAAGCGAACAGACTAAATGCCGTCATGAAATCTCTACAAGCTGTACTTTTTCATGTCATATAACATCTAGCTCTGAGAAACTAAAGGAAACAAGTTTATTTTTGTTTTTTAACTTATCAACATAGTTGGGTGCAAGGGGTGGTTGAGCAACTGGGTTAAAAATGTATCAACATTAATTTCTATGAGCTAATATTTGCCTCAAAGTGTTATAAAAAGTTCAAGCAGTGGTTTATTCATGAGCTAAAATAAATGATATTCCATTTTGACTGTATAAAATATCTTTATTTCATGAGCCTTATGTCCTGTAGTCTCAGAGCAGGTCTTTAAGCAGGCTCGGGAGGCTGATTTTCAGTCCCTGATGAATGGGCTGGCTGCCAGCCCTTGTTGATTTGTACTGTCCCACAAATTAATATGAATAGCAAGTGGTTGTAGGCATTATGAAAGCTATTGGTCATCTGCAAATGACTGAGTCCAAATATTTGAAGCATGTCCTAGCTTTTGTTCCCTGAGAACATCATGTGTATCAAAATGTAACATATATTTCCAGAAAAATTATCTTTACCACAAAGAGGATCAGAAGCAAAATGTATCAGAAAGCTTCGTGATCATACAGAGATGACAGAAGATTCTTACTTGTCTCCATTTATTCACTCTGTATATTGATGCTTAAATTGTTGTTCCATAAAATCTCTTTTTTTTCATATCCCATTCCTAGACTGAATGATGATACATCAGAGAATGGGGAAACAAATACCTGAAAAAGAAAACAAAATCGAATGTTATCCTCTAAGCCCTTCTATCCAGTCTCAAGTCATGCTTCTACATACTTGATCAACAAAATTACCTTGTATGAGCTACTAGGATGCTGTTTAAGAGCAACAGTTAAAACGTGTCCTTTGCAAATATTCAAATTCTATGGCCCTTAAGTAGAAGGATGTAGTTTCTAGAAGTACTTTTGTAAACTAAACAGGACATAAGGGAACCAGGCCATCTACCATGATTTTGACTTTCTAGAGGGGCAAAAGAGCAGAAAAATATTAGAAAATTAGGCACGGAGGCAAGCAGACTTCATTTTTTATACTTGGATTGGCTTCTGGAATTGGAAATTTTGGAATTTCAGTTCTAATTGTGTTATTTAATTTGAAATGTAAAATTGAAATCTGTTCAGAATTGAACATGTGCGTGGGTTTTTGTTTTCTTTTTCATCATATTCTGAATCATTCAGTTTCCAGGCTTGGAAAAAAATATTTTTGGCGAAGAATCCAATGAGTTTACTAATAACTTGGGTAAGTATAAGAATCTTAATGTGTCTTTGTAACTTAATTATCATATGGTATTGTAATCTCCAATTTATGCTATAAACTAAATGGAAGCCTCTTACTATAAACATAATATATTTGAATGTTAAGGTTCATTCCATTTCTACTTCAGAATATCATGCCATTTAACTTAAGTAGAGAGATGTAGTATATTAGAATAATTTAGCAAGTCCATGTGTCATTTTAGATATAAATCTGTGGCATTTAAGTAATTTATAACTCAAGCTTTGGGAAAATAGCGGCCCTTTGGGAATCCAGTATAAGTTATCAATGCCCCAAAGATGCCCATCAACACAATTGTTCAGACAATTTCAGATCCTGGGTTAAACCCATCTGTGGACTCTCAGGGAAGTCCATGGACTTTGGCTAAAGGTGCAGAGAAGGCCATGGCTCTGAAATACTGTGTGATCTTGAGCAAATCACCTCATCATTTCTCTGAATCTTGGAACCTCCATGAAGTACTTGAACTAACCAAAAGCTTCCTTTTAATACTCAGTTTTATTTTGTTTGTTTGTTTGAGATGAGTTGCTATGTTGCCCAGGCTGGAGTGCAATGGTGCAATCTCGGCTCATTGCAACCTCCACCTCCTGGGTTCAAGCGATTCTCCTGCCTCGGCCTCTGGTGTAGCTGGGATTATGGGCACGTGCCAGCACGCCCACCTAATTTTTGTATTCTTATTTAGAGATGGGGTTTCACCATGTTGGCCAGGCTGGTCTCAAACTCCTGACCTCAGGTGATCTGCCCACCTCAGCCTCCTAAAGTGCTGAGATTAGTATCAAGTTTTAAGTCTTGTTTATTAAGTTTCCTGTGGGCCAGATTCACCTTGGATGGCCCTCCACATTCCCTTGGGGTATACAGGAAAATATCACAATCTCTGATATCTTTCAGAGAAATGATTTTTTTAGTTTTTTTGGATTTGTTTGTTTAATGGTAGAAGAGTAATATAGTGAACTTTAAACACTGATCATGTGACAAATACTTAAATATTTAGAAGCACATTTACAAGGAAAAAAATGAATTTCTAGATTAACTCTGAAAATTTTTTGTCTCCTTCATGCAGCACGTATTAAGATGTTCTATGATAGTAGGAAGGAAAAGAAACCTCATTTAAACCTCTGAAGGTTAAAAATAACACTTATGACTGACTTATAAGCAATCTGACATTTAAAAATCTGCACTTGACTACTTCATAAACAGTTATTTTAATACATCATTTGTCTACAATTATAGGGGCAAAAGGCATAGCCACATCAATATTCCTGTTTGTTAAAAGGGCAGAGAATGTGGAGAGGAGAAGAGGAGAGATGGTGATGATGATATTGCAGGCAGGGTCAGATCATAGGAGGGGCTTAGAGTTCCCTCTCGGTGGGATGGGACATCTCTGGCAAATTTTAAGCAAAGGAGTGACATGATATAATTTGTTCCTTTGAATGATCTCATAAGTTTTCCTGAGCCCAGAGTAGTGTGTAGTAAGTAGCCATTACCAGCTTTACTATTCCCCAACTGCAACAGTCTAATTTACTTTGAATTAAGTTAACTAAATTTGACTGTTTCTTGCTGATTTGGTCATCACTGTAATAGATGTATATTGTGCTTCCCACACTTTACTGGTCCTGTAATCACCACAAGATCTTGTTGAAATTCAGTAGGTCTGGTGTGGCATTTGAGATTCTGATTTTTTTTTTTTTTTTAAGATGAAGTCTCCCTCTGTTGCCCAGGCTGGAGTGCAATGGCACAATCTCAGCTCACTGCAGCCTCTGCCTCCCAAGTTCAAGTGATTCTCCTGCTTCAGCCTCCCAAGTAGCTGGGATTACAGGCATGTGCCACCATGCCCAGCTAATTTTTTCATATTTTTAGTAGAGATGGGGGTTTCCCTGTGTTAACCAGGCTGGGCTCGAACTCCTGATCTCAAGTGATCTGCCTACCTTGGCCTCCCAAAGTGCTGGGATTACAGGCATAAGCCACCATGCTCAGCATGAGGTTCTGACTTTCTAGGAAGCTCCCAGCTGCTTTAGATACTGCTGGTCCTTGGAATAAGCAGGGTAGAAGTAGCTAACTAGATAGCTGGAGGATTTGTCTGTACACCTAAAAAGTTCCAAAGTGCCATGTTTTCTTAATTTCTAATAGTTTTTCTCTCCACTGCTGTCACTTCTTGTTGCTACTAATTTTCCTATTTCTACCAGCCTCTTCCCTCACTTTTGTCAAGTACTGAAACCAGATTAATCAAGGCTCTAAGATGCATGTTTAAAGTGATGGTAAGGCACCTGGCCTCGGTAACTTCTCGTTTCATTGTAGGAAGCAGCTTCGCTTATGTCCTGGTTTTCGATGGGCTCCACAGAGGAGAGCTATTCATGAATGGCATTTAGAGGCATACAGGTTTACCACATTTAAAGATTAGGATATACCAGCTTATGTTACCTAGCATAAACAATGTTCGGTTAAAAGCAGCATCATATAAAGAAACAGAAGCACTTCAGTGTGCTAAAAACCTCTATTATTTTCAATAACATATTCAGACATGGACAGGGTGACTTAAGTACATAAAAAGTCAAAAGACAAATACATTTTTATAAGATTAATGATCAGAAATTCAGGAATTATTAACTGGCCTATGTATCCCTTAACTGGGATACAAAATTGTGCCCATGTGGGCATTTTTCTGGGGAGATCTTTGGATTCCTGAAACCCATCCCTTACTATTCATTCACATTAAGTGAGCGAGTGGCCATTGGGCATCTGGCTTGATGAAGCCCTGCCAGGTGATTCTGGCAGTCAGCCAGGCTTAGGAACTGCTGAGATGGATATATAGCGCTCACTTAATCTAAGCGCACAGGTTTTGATTTGCTCTCTTGCTCCCTCTCTGTCTCTTTCTCTCTCTCTTTCTCTCACTCTCCCTCTCGCTCTCTTTCTGTTCTTTCTCCACTGAAACTCTTGAAATGTAATGGCTTATAGTTTGTCTTTACCCTAGGGGAAAAGATTATCTTGAGGCTGTGTTCAACAGAGGAAGAAACAGCAGAGCTTCTTAGCCAAGTCCTCAATGGTAACAAGGTGGCATCTGAAGCATTAGCCAAGGTTGTTCATCAGGATGTTGCCTTTACTGACCCAACTCTGGATTCGACAGAGATCAATGTTCCACAGGACATTTTGGGAATTTGGGTGGACCCCATAGGTAAGTATAGGAGAGTGTGTTTGTTCTTATTTGCAATCTTTTTTTTGGGGTGTGGGGGAGCTTTGAAAAATAAAAATTATTGAGAATAGTTTAACTCTCCTAGAAGTTTTTAAATTTTTAAATTTTTAAAATAATGAGAGTTGAGGCGTATGTGTCATGTGTTCTGCATATATACATATATATTATGGCTGTGTATGTACATATATCTATAACAGGTGTGTGTATACACACACATATAGATACAGGCACACATACAAAGATGAATTAACTTATCTTCAAAAGACTTCAGGGACCAGACTGGTTAGTGAATGAGAGAATGAAATGACAGCAGTTATGACCTATTGAGCACTGATGCCATTTAAAGAGCACTTAGTTCCAGTAGATTGTTGCCATATGACAATATAGGCCAGCTCTTCAGATTTTTAAAAAGAAACCAAAATCCAAGGTTTTAAGTGTGATATCCCAATTTCTAAACATTGGCTACCAATTCAGCTAAACAAGCAAACAATCAAAAAAACGCTGTACAGATCAAGCAAAAAGCTGAATGTGATGCATGAGCAGTCAGTTTGTGAGCCCTGCATAAGCTCTACATTTTTGGGGGTCATTATTGTAATAGGACCATAATCTATAACCCATTGTTTTCAAAATGTAACCCTTCTCTTTTTTTTTGAGACAGAGTCTCTTGTCGCACAGGCTGGAGTGCAGCGGCACAGTCAGAACTCACTGTAGCCTTATCCTCCCAAGCTCAGGAGATCCTCCTATTTCAGCCTCCCAAGTAGCTGGGACCCAACTAGGTGGCACAGGTGCATGCCACCTCACTAGGCTAATTTTTATATTTTTTGTAGAGAGGGGTTTTGCCATGTTGCCCAGGCTGGTCTCAAACTCCTGGGTTCAAACAATCTTCCTGCCTCGGCACCCCAAAGTGGTAGGATTATAGGCACGACCCACCACACCCAGCCAACCTTTATCTTCAATGATGCTATTAATACAGAGTTCTAGGTAATAATTTTAAGAAGCTCCCCCTTCCTTTTTTTTTCTTTCCCAACCAACACAATAGGACCATTCAAGAAGTGGCTAAACTCCTTCCTGGGCCCTTCCTGTCCTACAAGTGCATTAACAGGATGATATTGAAATGGGTTTAATCTTCAGATAATTGCATCACATTCAGCCAGTGGGTTATATAGGGAAACTAAAAACCTTTCCCTAAATCTTTGATCATTTAAGGGTAAGTTGGCATCAGTTATGGTTTCTGAGAGACAGAGATCTCCTGTTTCTTGGTTCCAACCTGAATTGATTCTGTTTTTGAGCTCTTTGAATCTTTTGCCAGGCACATCCTTAGCTGTTTGTTAACTCCCTAGACATCGGCAGTCAGCTGCTGGCATGTACATCTCTTGAGGGGAAACCTAGTTCCTCTGCCTGTGTTTCACAGGAGCACTGTTAATTTCTTCCTTTGGTGCCACCATCATTGTCTCTTTCTTCCTTCTCACTTGAGGGACCAAATAATAATACTAAAAGATAACTTTACCTGTGACTGATTACTGGAAGGAGACTTTTTTTCTTTTTATTAAATGTTTGTGGGTACATAGTAGGGGTATATATTTATGGGGTACCTGAGATTTTTTGATACAGGCACATAATGTGAAATAAGCATATCATGGAGAATGAGGTATCCATCCCTTTGAGCATTTATCAATTGAGTAATAAACAATCTAGCTACACTCTTTATTTTAAAATGTACAGTTAAGTTCTTATTGATTATAGTTACCCTACTGTGCTATCAAATAGTAGGTCTCTTTTTTTGTACCCATTGGAAGGAGACTTTTCCATCTCACATTGTACTAGTCCTCAGATTAGCAGTAGTTCTAAAATAATCCCAGCAGTTATTCCAGTTATTAGTTTTTAATTGCTTTTGGCAAGTCACAAATATCTGAATGCCTGTTCTATGCAAGGCGCTATGCCACAGAAACTATAGACACATCCTCTCCCTTCAAGAGTTCTCACATAGTCAGGAAAACGAAACGTAAGCAATTTAAAAGTGAAGTGCCAGAGGCCAAGTAACAATTCAATAGTGACGTCCAAAAGTAGAAAATATTGGTTACCAAATTAGTAGAAGATAGAAATGATATGGAATGGGGTCTTCTAAATAATCTTTATCTGAATCTAAACACATTTACTTCCTTTTTCAGATTCAACTTACCAGTACATAAAAGGCTCTACTGACATTAAATCTAACCAGGGAATCTTCCCCTGTGGACTTCAGTGTGTCACCATTTTAATTGGTGTCTATGACATACAGACAGGGGTTCCCCTGATGGGAGTCATCAATCAACCTTTTGTGTCAAGAGACCCAAACACCCTCAGGTAAAAGACAAACATTTTTGATAAATTATGGTTTTTAGAACTTATGACCTCAGCTTTGCTTATTGTTAGGATTATCACTACATGACATTCCCATGACTTCACACATGGGAGTGTTCCCATTGAAAGTCTGCATGTTTGACTTAAAGTTCTATTTTCAATCTTGGATTTGCATAATTTTATTTGAGGTCATGTGCATGCTGGTAGAAATTTTTAAATTAATACTTTCCTGGAGAAGTCATCGTTTTACATTTGGGATATAGTAATCCTGTTCCTTGTTTCTGGAGCCCACTCCAAACCAGATGAGTAGAATGGTGGTAACGTTCTTCCAATACATTGAGAATAAGACAGCTGCCATCACTGTATAGCCAGTTGAACTTTTGTATAATTTTAGAAGTTCAAAACAAAATGTGAAAATTATCCAATGAAAAGATTGGTAGGCATGGCCAGGATCAGAACCTAACTTACACTCCCTTTCTGCTTCCTCCTTCCCACCCTTCCATGCACTCTTAAACAGAGCATAGATAGTGGCCAGGACCCAGTTGCCTCTGATGCATGGCCTGTGCTTTGGGGTTCATTCCAGGGCATGGCAAAGTCCAAGTGGAACAAGCAGCTTCAGCTTTTCATTGAAATAGGTCATATTTTTCTACTTACACAGGATTACATATTCTTATTGAACCTTGAGTTGCTTCAAGTAAGAATCATTTGCTCTTTAATAGTTGTGTTTATACCTCTTAAATTTTAATATTATCCCTCTACCTCTGCCATCTTCCAAACTAAAAATGGGTTTCTGTTATCTTTAAAAGGTTAATAAGAAATTAAAAAGAATTGGAACAATATGTACACAGAATCATGGCCTAGAAATGGAGGTGGTCAACACAATAGCTAATGGCACAGGTTCTGAGTGAGACTTCGAGGTTTGAATGCAGATTCTACCACTGTCTAGCTGAGCAGGCCTCAGCAAGTTACTTCCTCTAAGCCTGTTTCCTTATCTGTAAATATGTAACAACATAGACAGTAAGTTAAACATTAATAAAGGGAAGGTGCTATAATTATCATTATTGCCAAAACTAATAACATTGAGTTCATCTTTCTTTGTCTTAGAGGCCAAAGTGAAACTAGTGAAAAAGAGAATGAAAAGGGGTTACCAAATAAAGAAAACCTTGTTATAAGGATTGTAAAATATTTGTGGATCAGAAAGAGATATCATTTACCTATTCCTTTTTCCCTATTAAACTTTAAATACTAAAAGTTGCAGTGAAATTTTGCAATGATTCTGGAGGCTGGAAACCTCATCGCTGTTTTAGTGTGGTCCTAGATTGATGTGATAATACCATAAAACAAAAGCATTTCTAATTGCGGCAACTCAAGCAGCTGCATGCATGTAAGTAACTTTCAGAAATAAACTAGCTACCCGATATCTATTTCTAGGCTTAAAGGTATTAAGATTCACTATGTTATGATGAATTGTGTTATTTCTTCATATCATTAAGTTTGAAAGAGACATGAGTAATGAAAAACAAATGTCATCATCACCAATTGATTTTTTTCTTCTGCAGGTGGAAAGGACAGTGCTACTGGGGCCTTTCTTACATGGGGACCAACATGCACTCACTTCAGCTCACCGTCTCTAGAAGAAACAGCAGTGAAACACACACTGAAAACACTGGCTCCGGGGCAGCATTCTGCCCCAGTTTTTCAGCCGTCATTAGCACAAGTGAAAAGGAGACTATCAAAGCTGCATTGTCACGTGTATGTGGAGATCGCATATTTGGGGCAGCCGGGGCTGGTTATAAGAGCCTTTGTGTTGTCCAAGGCCTCGTTGACGTTTACATCTTTTCAGAAGATACCACGTTCAAGTGGGACTCTTGTGCTGCTCATGCCATACTGCGGGCCATGGGTGGGGGAATAGTAGACTTGAAAGAATGCTTAGAAAGAAATCCAGAAACAGGGCTTGATTTACCACAGTTGGTGTACCACGTGGAAAATGAGGGTGCTGCTGGGGTGGATCGGTGGGCCAACAAGGGAGGACTCATTGCATACAGATCCAGGAAGCGGCTGGAGACATTCCTGAGCCTCCTGGTCCAAAACCTGGCACCTGCAGAGATGCAGACATAGAGGAACTCTAACCCCAGTATACATATATAGAGCCGAACTGTGAAACTATTTCCCATTATCTCTCTTTTGAGGATGGCTTTATCCTGTTGCTGGTTAACATTCACCTTCCTCTTTTGAGGAGCATTTTTCCATTTTGTATTCATAATAATGTTAATTTCAATAAATGACATTCATGCAGCAATTATATTGGTGTATGAAATTCTTGCAGTGAATATTGTGCTGTTAGTGCTACTTGAAACCCTTCAATAAAATATGGATGAATGAGGGAAAAATTCTGTTCAATTAGTAAAACCATGCTGAACATCTAAGCAATAGAAATTTCTCTGAAATACAAAGGAGAATACAGGAGGGGTTTGCCTGAGTTTTGTTTCCTTTCAAAGGGAAAACTCTGCAATTTTAGCCTGTTGGCAGAACATTTAGAACTGTGAATTTGCTTAAGTTAGCCAAGTTTATGTACTTTCATCAGTATTCTTGTGTTTCTTATAGGAAGTAAATCCTGGAACACTGTGGACTCCCCCTTTGCAGAGACAGGGAGGGAGAGACAGAGACACACACATAGTGAAAGACACAGACAAACAGAAAGAGAGACACACAGACACACACACAGGTAGAAGGGGACGACCAGTAAACAGGTTTCTGAAATTTTTGCATATTTACTACACTTTACCAGAAACCAGAGGTGGACTTTAGATATATATAACCCTTGTCTACCAGCACCACACAGTGAATGTTCCCTGAAGTGGACACAAACCACTTTTTCTATTCTCTGTGGCAGCTGCAGTACTCAGAGACTGCCAATTGCAAGGATCAAATCCTCAGCTCTGACTTCGTTCTGCCCTGCGCCCCCTGGGGGCCAAAGATGTTTCTACAGATCCTCTATTTTTCTACAATTACAAATGCATGAAAATAACAACCTTTTTTTCTAATGTCCTTACGCTTAAAATTTTTTTGACAAATTATGTTTATGTCCTATGATATGATGCTTTGAAATATGTATACATTGCAGAATGGCTAAATCAAACTAACATTACCTCACATTTTGTGTGTGTGCTGTGAGAACACTTAAAATCTGTTAGCAATTTTCAGTTAAACAATGTATTATTAACTACAGTCACCACATTATAGTTGTATGACAGATCTTTTGAACTTATTATTCCTGTGTAACTGAAATTTTGTATCCTTTGACCAACATTTCCCAAACCTTCCAGCCCCTGATAACCACCATTCTACTCCCTGCTTCTGTGAGTTTGACTTTTTCAGTTTCCACATATAAGTGAAACTGTGTGGTATTTGTCTTTCTGTGCCTGGCTTATTTTACTTAACAGTGTCCTTCAGGGTCATCCAAATGACAGGATTTCCTTTTTTATGGCAGCATAGTATCCACTGTGTATATAAATACCACATTTTCTTTATCCACTTATTCATATCTTGGTTGATTTCATATCTTGACTATTGTCAATAACATCAAAATGGACATGGGAGTGCAGGTATCTCTTTAACATACTGATTTATTTTTCCTTTCCTTTTTTTTTTTTTTTCCTCAAGACAGCATCTCACTCTGTCTCCCAAGCTGGAGTGCAGTGGCACAATCATGGCTCACTGCAGCCCCAACCTCCTGGGCTCAAGTGATCCTCCCATCTGAGCCTCCCAAGCAGCTGGGATTATAGGTGAATGCCACCACACCCAACTAATTTTTGTATTTTAGTAGAGATGGGGTTTTTCCATGCTTCCTAGGCTGGTCTCGAACTCCTGGGACTCAAATCTCTCAATTGGAGGGGAAAAAGCTGGATGGAAGAGGAGGGAATCAATATGTTCTGTGAACATCTGTTATGTATATTCACCATCCATTCTTGCAGAAAAACCAAAGCCCTTTCTTTAAGCATGTACCTCTGATAGGTCTGCATTGTTTTTCTGGCAGAAGCCACAACCAGGTGAGTATGATTTCTAGTTTTAATTTCTGTAGAGGAAGAACTTAAAAATATTTGCAAAGCTACCTGAAGATCTAATCATTATGGATTTTTATAATTTTTCCTCTATTTTTACAGCATTTTTGTTTGTTCATTTGTTTTCGAGATGGAGTCTTGCTCTGTCACCCAGGCTGGAGTGCAATGGTGCAATCTCGGCTCCCTGCAACTTCTACCTCCTGGGTCCAAACGATTCTCCTGCCTCAGTCTCCTGAGTAGCTGGTATAACAGGTGAGTGCCACCATGCCCGGCTAATTTTTGTATTTTTAGTAGACACAGGGTTTCACCACGTTGGTCAGGCTGGTCTCAAGTACTTGACCTCAGGTGATCCACCCACCTCAACCTCCCGAAGTGCTGGGATTACAGGCGTGAGCCACCTCGCCTGGCCATAGTTTTCTTATCAACTAAGTTTTTGATTTACCTTTACCCACACTTACCAAAGCCTGCAATTCTTTGTTTTCAAACTCACACTCCATTACTTTATATTAATTAAATTAATCAATTTAATTATTAGAAACTAAATTGGAATATAGAGTTGTGGAAAGAAGTAAACAATTCTTGGTACACAAACAACTCATTTGATGTGAACAGGATTTGGAGGTAGTGATGGAGGGGTGTTCTATAGAGGAGCCTCATGGCGATCAAAGTCAAGTGTCTTTTGCATCAGTCTGTGTTTTACAGGAGGATAAATAGAGAGACTAGTCTGACAGGTCACGTAGACACCGAGTAGTACAAAGACAGCTTCGACTGCACATAAGAAGAGCAGTCTTTGGGAATCCAAGTCAACATCCCTTCCTTTCTTGCTCTCACAACCTATATGCAATCACTCAGAAACTCTCACATCTCCACTTTCAAAAATACATCTAGAGTTTAACCATTCCACAACACTCTCCTATATCCCACCCTGCTCCGGGGCATTTTTATGCCTCACCTGGACTATTGCGATAAACTTCTAACTTGCCTCCATACTGTTCATTCTTAGCACAGAAGCCAGAGTGATCTTCTTCAAACACAAATCAGATCATGACTCCCTTCTGTTCAAAATTCTCCAAACCACAACAAGATACCATCTTACACCAGTCAGAATAGCCATTATTAAAAAGTTAAAAAAAAAACAACAACAAAAAACTGATGTTGGCGAGGATGTGGAGAAGAAGGAATGCCTGTACCCTGATGATGGGAAAGTTAATGAGTGCAACCTCCATCGAAAAGAGTATGGAGAGTTCTCAAGAACTAAAAGTAGAACTACCATTTGATCCAGCAATCCCACTAACGGGCTACCCAAAGGGAAAGAAATAATTATATCAAAAAGACATGTGCACTCACATGTTTATCACAGCGTTAGTCACAATAGCAAGGCAAGGGACCCAACATTTAAGTGTCTATTGACAGATGAATGGAATTTTTTAAAATGCAGTATATACATATTGAATACTACTCAGCCACAAACAAGTAAAATCATGTTTCTTACAGCAACTGGATAGACCTGGAGGCCATTACCCTAAGTGAAATGACTTAGAAACAGAAAGTCAAAACTGTAGGTTCTCACATATGGGTGGGAGCTAAATAATGGGTACACATGGACACACAGTGGAATAATCAACATTGGAGGCTTCAAAAGGAAGCAGTGTGGAAGCAGGTGAGGGATGAGATACCACCTACGGAGTACAATGTACACTGTTTGGGTAATGGGTACACTAAAAGCACAGACTTCACTGCACAATATATCTAAGTAACATAACTGCACGTATACCCCTAAACCTATAAAAATAAAAAGAAATAAATTTAAAAAGGAAAAGCAAAAAATGCTTCCAAATGATTCTTCAACTGTCTTAGGGAAAAAGCAAAAGTCGTCATAGAGCCTAGAAGTCCCACCTTCCACCATTCCTTCTCTTCTCATCTGCTCTTACTCTCTGCTGTGGTCTAAATATTTGTATCCCTCCCCTACCATATCATATGTTGAAATACTAACCCCCAAGGTGATGGTATTCAGAGACAGGGCCTTTGGGAGTTGATCCAGTCCTGAAGGTAGAGCTCTTATGACTAGGATTAGTGCCCTTACAAAAGGGGCCTGGGAGAAACCCCTTGACCCTTTTACCGTGTCAGGGCCAGCAAGAAGGTGCATTCTGTAATCCAGAAAGCAGACCCTTACCAGGCACTGAATCTGCCTAGGTCTGGGGGTTCCCACCCTTCAGAACTGTGAGAAATAAATTTCTGTTATTTAAAAGCTGCCCAGTTCATGATATTTTGTTACAGAATCCCAACGGTCTAAGATGGCCTCTTCCTTGCTCACATTGTTCCAGCCACACTGCGTTGCTTGCTGTGACCTGAACTTGCCAGGCATCCTCCCTCTGCCTCAGGACCTTTGCACTTGCTGTTCTAACTGGAAAGCTTTCTCCAGGTATTAGCACCGTTTCCTCCCTCATCTCCATCAAAACTTTGCTCAAGCGTCACTGTATCAGTACGACCTTCCCTTATCACTCTATTGCAACCCACATTTCCCCACCCCATCCTGCACATCCTATCTCCTTCCCTGTTTTGCCCCCCATGGTACTTACTGCCTCCTCATAGAAGCTACAATTTGATTTGTCAGCCTCCCCCTCTAGAGTGTTGGCTTCACAAAGGCAGCGGTTTTCATATATCATGTATCTTCATTGCCTAGGCACATTGTCAGTGTTAAATAAGTGGGGACTGAATGAAATAGGCTCAGAAGCTGAACAAGAACTAATATGCAGTATCAACTACATCTTTACTTCTACTCATTATTTCCAAAACACTTCAGAAACCTTTGCTACGCTGAGAATTAGTCCTATAGTTGGTCAGTTAAATTCTCAATGTCAAACAACCACTTTAACGTTGAAAGTAAGACATGGACTTTTGTGACATAGAAGAAGAACTGGCTTACTATCAAAGCTAATATTCAAGTCCTGGCTATCAGCCCTATAAAGAGTTAGGAAGGGAAAGTAATGGTTAAGCCACTTTTCTCCCACTCTCATGGAATACAGCAGGAATGAGAGCTTATAATACACAGAATACCAGAAACTGGCCATTTTCTTCCTATAGCAAAAGCTCATCCCTTCCAGCTGGATTTGAGAATGGGTTGCCTGAGAGGCAATGTTTAACTTCACCCACCTTGGGTCAAGTATTTCTAAGAGCAGGAAGCTCTATGTCAAGATGGCTTATCACCCTCAATCTTTCAAACAAGTCAAACTATGACCATAGTGGTGTAAATTATTAGGACAGGTATTGGAGAAACTCATCATGTGGTTAAATTGCCATATGAAGGTAAGCAAAATAATGTATAGACAGAGTTAATATATTATTTCCCTTAGAATATAGGCAGGAGTGTCATTAAACTGGGAAATGTGTAGCTTTTTCTTTTTCCACTAGGACAGATTTTTAAAAATCAATTTATCATACTAATACACTAATAATGAGGTTGGCCATGCATGTGGCAGATTAGTCCTATGGTTCTCTAAATTGTAATGTTATATTCCGATTGTCCCGATTATCCTGAGAACCATGATCTCATCTATAGGTAATCTGGATTTCTACTGCCCAAATGGTAGCCACTAGTCTCGGCGGCTATTGTGCACTTGAAACGTGGCTAGTCTGAATTGAGATGTGCTGTGAACACATGCATTGGATTTTATTTAAAAATCAGGATGTTCAAATTTTATGCAAAAATAAAAGAATCATAATTCTTTATATGGATTATACTGTGAAATAATATTTTGGGAATGTAGACTTAAATAAAATATATTGCTACAATTCGTTCTCCTTGTTTCCTTTGTGCTTTTGTGAACAGAGCTACAAGAAAAGTTAAAAGCGCATGTGTGGCTTGCATTATATTTCTATGCAGCACTGATTTAAACCCTCAATTTTTATCTATTAGTGCCTGACTCATGTCCATTTTAATTTTTTGGGTTCTTTCAAAAAACCACCCAGCTGGTGGTGAGTATAAAACCTAAATCATTCAGATTTGCTCATCTTTCAGCGTCTCTGATATATATGTTTTTTTTACTTAAAAATATATTTTGTAGAGACAGAGTCTTACTATGTAGCCTAGATTGTCCTGAAACTCTTGGGCTAAAGTGATTCTCCCACCTTGGTCTCCCAAAATGCTGGGATTACAGGCATAAGCTACCACTCCCAGCCAGTTTTTCACTTAAAAGAATTGTAGTAACAAATATATAACCTAAAATTTACCACTTTAACCCTTCCTAAGTGTACAGTTTAGTAGCATTAAGTGCATTCACATTCTTGTACCACCAGTGACATCATTCATCTCCAGAACTTCTTCATTTGCCTAACTCCACACTGATTAAATAACCCCTCTATTTCCCCCATCCCCACAACAGGCTCTGGCAACCCCCAATCTACTTTCTGTCTCTATGAATTTGATTACTCTAGGTACCTCAGATAAGTGGAATCATACATTTTGTTTGTTTGTTTGTTTGTTTTTTGAGACAGAGTCTCACTCTTGTTGCCCAAGCTGGAGTGCAGTGGCACTATCTCAGCTCACTGCAGCCTCTGCTTCCTGGATTCAAGTGGTTCTCCCACCTTGGCCTCCCAAGTAGCTGGAATTATAGGCACACGCCACCACGCCAGACTAATTTTTGTATTTTTAGTGGATATGTGGTTTCACCATGTTGGCCAGGCTGGTCTCAAACTCCTGACCTCAAGTGATACACCTGTCTCAGCTTCCCAAAGTGCTAGGATTACAAGTGTAAGCCACCACTCCCGGCCTGATAAAAAGTATTTTAAATGTCATTTACTAGACTATTTTCAGAACTCATTTAGAATAATTTTTAGTAGTGAAGATTATTTGACACCTATAAGAATACAATTTAAAACTATATATACAAGGCCTAGG
This sequence comes from Sapajus apella, assembly GCF_009761245.1. Taxonomy (NCBI): domain Eukaryota; kingdom Metazoa; phylum Chordata; class Mammalia; order Primates; family Cebidae; genus Sapajus; species Sapajus apella. The sequence continues at coordinate 5,075,500 of NW_022436968.1, read as the reverse complement.
CAACTCCAGCTTGGGCAACAGAGCGCTCCAGCCTGGGCCACTGTACTTCAGCCTGGGCAACAGAGTGAGATTCCATCTCAATAAGAAAATAAATAAAATAAAATATTTTTTAACATGCAAATTTTGGGACATCCTCCACCCTGCCCATTAAAACCCAGCTCTTATTCCCCAGCCTGCAATAGTTCTTCTGTTATCACTGTGCAACCAATGGACATAAAACAGAGAGGTATTTAAGGTTTACAATTTTGCTTAAAGAATTTTACTATCTCCATCTCAGATTATGAAGTCCTAAAGTAATGGACCATGAGTCAAATTTCGTGGGTGATTAGATTATTTATTTATTTATTTATTTATTTTAGAGATGAGGTCTCACCATGTTGCCCAGGTTGGAGTGGAGTGGCTATCAACAGGCATGACAATAGTACTCTACAGTTTCAAACTCCTAGACTCAAGTGATTCTCCCACCTCAGCCCCTTGAGTAGCTGGGACTATAGCCACTCAACAATGCATTCAGCTTCTGATTAGAGTGTTTAAACCTGAAAGAAAATACGATAAAAAATATCAGAATGCATCATAATTAGTAAGAGCAAAGGCTGTTTCATGAACCCCTTGTTTCAGTTAAACACGTAGCCACATGTTATGTGTGTAAGCGTTACAACGTGAAGAGGGACCATCTGGTCTAAGGAGGAGAGGCCACCTTCCTTGATATCCAGCTAGTATTGCCTACCAAAAAAGTACTTAATAAATTACTTGGGTAGCTGATGTACATTCATAAGATCCTTGCTGTCTTCAGACTTGGGCAGACATGAGGGTACAAAGCTATGAACTAAGAGACTCAACCCAGAAAAGGTAATAAGTAACAAAAACAAGGATAAAGAAAGCTAAGTAACAGGGCAGGTTACTTAGTCACAAGCACCAACTAGCTGTTCACTTAAACGTTGTCCAGTATTGGATTCCACTGTTAGACATCGCTATAGCTCGGTTTTTGTAATGGGAGAATAATTTTAAATTTGGAATAAAACAGCTTATCTTACAACTTGATGAACATAGTTCATGAAGCCATAGTTCATGAAGGTGCTAATTCACTAATGAAAGCAATTAGTGAATATGTCATAATAGTACTTTTTCTTTTCTAGGTCCTATCTGTAAGTTACTCATTTATATTTTGCTGTTTTTTTTTCTTGGATTTCCCATGTTATAACTACCAATTTATTTCTTCTTTTATGTAATCATATACTACTCTATTTTCTCAAACTGATTTTAAATCTGCTACAAACACATGACTATAGGATAATTCTTGTCCACCATTTTGCTTCAATAGGCCAAAGTGAACCACAGATGAAACTCTATATATAGTTTGCTACCAAGGAAAAAGTCAGGATCAGTATAAGGGAAAGAGCATGGGTTTGGGAGTTAAACAGACCTGGACTTGTCATTACCTGCTATGTGATCTTGTTATATACTAAGTCATGTAAGCCCTTTGAATCCCAGTTTCTTCATCTGATGAAATGATTTATGGCCTGTTTCAGAAATATTATAAGAAGTAGAAGAAATAATAGATATAAAACAGCTCTAACATAGTAGATGCTCAAAAAACATAGCTACTAATATTTTTACTGTTCATATATGATGTAGTCAACCTAAAAGCTCAGAAGACCAAAACACAAAATAAGGAAAAGAGAAAGCTCTCACCTTATCTAGTCAGCAAGTCAGATAATTTGTTAATGGGCTTCATTTATATAATAACATAATATAATATTACATTAATAGCTCATATATATTGAGCACTAGATTCCAAGTGCTGTGGTAGATATTTACTAGCATTGTATTATTTAAAATAATGAGCAAAATTTGTATAGTCCTGGTTGCCCTAGCACAATCTAGTTAGATGCTTTACTGGTTAATGGTTAGATGTTTTCCACCTGGTTAGATGTTTACTTGCTAAGTTAAAAGCTTCAAGATTTTCTTTTTAATACATTTTCTACACTTCCTTTCACCTGTTACTCACGCCAACAGCCATCTTCTTCCACTTAGCATCACCTCTGAGTCAGCCCAGCTGTTCCTAAGGACTGGCTCCTACACTCAGTAGAGGCTGAAGATCATTGTGCTATGTCAGTTGCCAATCTTTTACTCTGGCTTCTGACTCCTTTGTAATAGGCTTCCTGGATGAGATTGTGAAGTGCCAAGGGATAAGCATTTGATAAAGGGCTTTCTGCTGTGTTATAACGATTAGAGTATAAAAAACAGACTATTGAACGTCAGTGTGAAGTCCCTAAGAGAGTCCTTGTGTCTGGAGGAAGTGCAGCAAGAATAAGTCTGCAAGAATAAGTCTGCAGTAGGAGAGCACTTCTATCTTATGTAAGCCATTGTGACTTTGCCATTTCTGCCTCTCCTAGTTAAGCCGATTGCTTACTGGTATAGTCTTTCAGCTATGGACGCACTTACCACTCCATTTCCCTTACGTGAGGGAGAAATCACTTCTACCTTACTTAAGCCATTGTTATTTTGTCCCTCACGTAAGGGAAATGGAGGGGTAAGTGCATCCAGAGCTGAAAGGCGGCTGTACCCTAAAGTCCTCAGGAACTCATGCTCCTTCTATCTCAGTGCTCTCCCAACTCCAGACTGTGACAACAGGATCTGCATTTTGGGCAGCAAGATAGAGGGAAAGACAAAGAAGAAGGAAGGAGTGGATGATTTTTCATCCCATTGGCCAGAACCTTGTCACATGAGTACACTTGGCTACAAGGGAAGCTTCCACTCTGAGAAGCCATGTATGCAGCCAAAAATTAGGAGTTTTAGCACCCGGGAACCAGGCATTTGAGGACAACTAGCAATCTCTATCACTCACTGCAACTGAGCTGTCCCAGCTTTTGGCCTTTGATCATATCCGTTGGCCTTATCACTGAGGCCTCGTGACATTCATAGCGAGATAATTTCAACTCTTACCCACACTTACTTATCTACTTATGATGCATTTATCCACTTCATCCCCCAAAGAATTAAAAGTGCCCTAAATATGTGCATTCATGAAGATGATAAGGAAAAGGAACTTCCTGGCAACAAAAGTATAATGGAAATAAAAGAGAAATGCAAGTACAGTTATTCCTCTCCTGAGTGCTATGAGAAATCTCCGAGAATCTTGACCCTGGCAACTCGCCTGGAGGCCTGCTGTCCCCTCCTCTCCAACCACACCTTCTGCCTCTGTCTGTTGAGTGCTCAGAATGCAGACAAACTTGTATCAGGTCTCTACTGTGTACACGCTGCTGAGCCATTCCACTTAAGGAGTCCGTTCACTCGGCCCAGGCCACAGAAACCGAGCACTCCTGGCCCCGTATTCACATCCCAGAGTATGTTGTTATTTTCATCAGCCTTAAACACACCTACTGTACCAAAAACGGCACTGCCCATCCCATGGCAGAAAAGGTAAAATACAGAGGCACACACTTGCTGTTTGACCAAATGGGAAAGAAGCAAACAAACATTTTCTACATTTTTCTTCCTATTTCCAAGTTTTCTTTTTATGTTTTTCTTTAAGTGCTAAATGCAAAAAGAGAGCATACGCAGTAAGATGTAACCTTTGCCATCCACGTTGAGCAGTTCTAATTGTATCCGGGTTGGCAGTTAGGCTGAAAAACATGTTTCTAAAGCAAACTTAAGTAACTGCAAATGTCCCCCTAGAATGCCAGAGAACTCCAAAGCCCAGGTATGGTATGCATGCCAATAGACCCTTGAAACTGGTCTGATGAAGCTGCTGTTTTGATCATGGACATCTTTAAAAAAGGTTGTTTGTTTTTTCAGATGGAGTTTCAGTCTTGTGCCCAGGCTAGAGTACAATGGTGCAATCTCGGGTCGCTGCAACCTCCGCCTCCTGGGTTCAAGCAATTCTGTGCCTCAGCCTCCGGAGTAGCTGGGACTACAGGCATGCGCCACCACACTTGGCTAATTTTTGTATTTTTATTAGTAGAGACAGGGTTTCACCATGTTGGTCAGACTGGCCTCGAACTCCTGACCTCAGGTGATCCACCTGCCTCAGCCTCCCACAGTGCTGGGATTACAGGTGTGGGCCAACACACCTGGCCAAAAAAGGTTTTAAGTATTTATTATTTCTATCTGATACTCAAGGCTAGCCCAAGTTCTGGCTCTAACAAAATTCCTGTAATTTCTAAATACAAGTTTTCTTTTCTAGCCTGTATTTTCAAAGTTCCTTTTCTTAAAGGAGCCTTGATCATGCAGGATTAAGAGTTTTCTCCCTTTACCCACTTACAAAAAGCAAACCAGTCCTGGGCTGGGTTCACAGGCTTATGACCTGTGCCATTTCACAAAGCTCCCCCCTCAAAATGGTGCCATGCTTGGTTCTGCTATTGCCATGTTGAAGTTCTTAAAAATTTTACCTTCAAATTCATAAGTTTTGTAAGTTAAAGGAGGGGCAATGTAGCACGTGCATGAATGGAGGTGTTACGTAGCTCTGAAAAGATTCCAAACACTTTCTGCATTAGTGGCAGATGTTTTGCTGTGATAAGAACATGCAGCATAGTTCCCTTCACTGTTGGAATGCTACATCACACTTTATCAGACCACATATGTGAGTTATCGGCCTCAACAACTAGCCTCCAAAACACATATAAACCCAAGATTTTGGCAGACAAATTGAGAGCTCAGGCTGTGGCAGGGCTAATCCGTGTCAGCCTTCGCGCTAGCCTTCAAAGCCTCGCCAGCCCACAGGGCACTGGCACCGCTTGCCAGTGTCAGGGGATCTTGCAGATTGTCTCGGATCTCCCTTACAGAGGCCTGCTTCCGTTCTCAGCAACCAAACTTTAATAATTGGGCTTCAGATGAAATTAGAACTAATTACATGGTTAATACACCTCATCTATGGAGTATAATCTCTGTGAGACTTACTTTTTATTTTCCCCCTCTTTCAGCATTAAAAAAAAAAAAGAATCTCTTTGTATGGCAATAAACCATGTGATTCCTGAAATCATACTTTGATCATCTCCTTATTATAACCATACAAAATAGGAGAAATGTACGATATGTGTGTGCTTCATCCTCTTGCAGTTCTGGTCACATAGTGTTCGCAGCACCTGTGGGCACAGCTGTGGACCCGTGGTGTATGGAGATTCAATGAGACTCAAAGCAAGTGCGTGGCAAATGCGTTACATTGGTGATGACTGAGCAAGTTGGGGCGCTGACGGAAACAGAACCTGCTTCCAATGCAAAAAGAAGGCAATGGCATTCTAAGAAACACGAGAGTCTAAGGAAACCTACCATGTCCTTTCCTATTTGTGTCATTTTCCTATATTAGCCAATCACATAGGCTGAAATAATGGCACAGAAGGAAAGGGAAAGATAGGGCCACACAGAGTTCCTTTTCTTTTCAGGTCTTTCTTGCCAGTAAGCTGAAGGTAGAGAGGGCTGGTAGAATGCTGGGGTATCAAGAAGTGAAATAAAAGAGTTAGCTTCCTGCAATGTTTTCACTGTTTGGTAAGAACAAAACATATATTCGTGTGTGAACAGTGAAAAATGACTTACGTAATTTTGGTGATTCCACAGAGGAGTTAAATACTCTCAGATCTGTATTTAAAACTGGCATTGGGCTGCCCCGGCACTTTGGGAGGTCGAGGCGGGCAGATCATTTGAGTCAGGAGTTGGAGACCAGCCTGGCCAACATGGCAAAACCCCATCTATACTAAAAATACAAAAATTAGCTGGGCATGATGGTGCGTGCCTGTAGTCCCAGCTATTCATGAGTTTGAAGTGGGAGGATCACTGAGCCTGGGAGGTGGAGATTGCAGTGAGTCACCATGGCACCACTGCACTCCAGCCTGGGCGACAGAGCAAGGAGAGAGAGAGAAAAAAGAAAAACTGGCATTGCATGAGGTAAAGATGAATGTTAAAGTTCAGACTAATCATTAAAATTTTTATTTTTCTTTACCAATAATGATATCAAATAGCAACAAAAAACAACAAGACCCCCCAAAACCAAAACCCATGTCAAGTTGAGAGAGACCAAGGAAGAGAGTAAAACTCTTTTTCCTTTATGTGCCGTTAAGAACACTTTTCTCCCTACTTTTTGAACAAGGGGCCCCACATTTTCATTTTACAGTAGGCCTCACCAATTATGTAGCCAGCCCCGAATCGGTTGCATTTCTACTTTTAAATTTACTGTCTTTTGTTCTATCTAAATTTTTGTCATATTTGCTAGTGAGGCCCAAATGCACCTCACTGGCGAGCTAGACTTGCCCTATCCAAAGGTTCTTTCCAGTTATTTGAAAGCTGAGTTGATAAGAGAACCAGGATGTTCTTTAGTGCATTTCTCACCTTGGAAGTAAGCAAGCACATGCAGCACATGCTAACACTTGCTGTAAACCTATCAACACTCCACCAGGTGTCTCTAGCAGATTTGTGCAGGCGCAGATGTAACATTAAAGGCAAATTGTCTTGTCTTGGCTAACTAACTTCTTCAATGGCTCACTTTCTAACTGCATTATGTTTATTTGTTTTGCTTTTGTTTTTGTTTTTGAGACAGTCTGGCTTTGTTGCCCAGGCTGGAATGCAGTGGCAGGATCCCCACTCATTGCAACCTCTGCCTCCTGGGTTCAAGTGATTCTCCTGTCTCAGCCTCCCAAGTAGCTGGGACTACAGCCGAGTGCTACCACACCCGGCTAATTTTTTGTATTAGAGCAGGTCTCACCACATTGACCAGGCTGGTCTCAAACTCCTGAGTTCAGGCAATCCGCCCACCTAGGCCTCCCAAAGTGCAAGGATTACAGGAGTGAGACCTGGCTTTTTATTGTTTTTGAGACAGTCTCACTCTGTTGCCCAGACTGGAGTGCATTGTTGTAATCTCAGCTCGCTGCAACCTCTACCTCCCGGCTTCAAGAGATTCTCCTGCCTCAGCCTCCCAAGTAACTGGAATTACAGCAGCCCATCACCATACCCCGTTAATTTTTGTATGTTTAGTAGAGACAGGGTTTCACCACGTTGGCCACGCTGGTCTCGAACTCCTGACCTCAAATGACCCACCCACCTCAGCCTCCCAAAGTACTGGGATTACAGACATAAGCCACAGTACCTGGCTTGCATCATTTTAAATAAACTGTCTTCCTTAAACAACTGGTTCCTTTTACTGTGTTTTAGATTATCATTAAATACTCCTTTAAAAACTGGAAAAATATGAAGAAGTAAAAAGGAGAAAAACTCAATGTTCAAACGTAACTACTATTAACATATTAGTCAATTTTCCTAGGATTGTTTTTCTTCTATACATAAAAGAATAAAGAGTCAAACCACAGTGTGAGAGAAGACATTTGTAATACATATCTGACAAAGGACTTGTGTCTAGAATACTTAAATCAATTCAAATTTACAAGAAGAAAAGAGCCCATGAATATGGTTGATAATATGCATATCTGAACACTTCTCTAATTATTTCATTAAGGTAAATGTTTTTATTTTTGTTTTTTGAGACTGAGTCTCGCTCTGTCACCCAGGCTGGAATGCAGTGGTGCAATCTCAGCTCACTACAACGTCTGCCTCCAGGGTTCAAGAGATTCTCCTGCCTCAGCCTCCTGAGGTGAATTACAGGTGAATGCCACCGCACCCAGCTAATTTTTGTATTTTTAGTAGAGATGGGTTTTCACTGTGTTGGCCAATCTGGTCTCGAAATCCTGACCTCAAGTGATCTGCCCACCTCGGCCGCCCAAAATGCTGAGTTACTCGCATGAGCCACATGCAAGGCCAAGATAAATGTTTATAGGCAAAATTGCTAGATCAAAAATATACACTTAAAATGTGGGTACCTATTGACAAAGGGTCCCCTAGAAAAGGTGCACCAATTAACCCTTCATCAACTGAGTGTGGTGGCTCACAATTGTAATCTCAGCTCTGTGGGAGGCTGAGGCAGGAGGATCACTTGAAGCCAGGAATTACCAGCCTGGACAACATAGCAAGACCCTATCTTCAAGAGCAAAGCAAAACAAAGCAACCTCTCATCAACAGAGGATGAGAATGCTCATTACTCATATCCTTGCCAACACTAGATGGTGTCAGTCAACACTAGATGGTATCTAATATGTAAAAAAAGGTAGATCAGGTTGTTTTAATACTCTACTGCTTTCTTTAGAACTAATTATATGCTGATGAGATTAATTGGCCAATTGTAAGCAATTAGTGAAGTCCTGTGTGTTACTTGAATTGTATGATTTTATAATGTGAAGTAGAAAAAAGTTTAAATATTTGTATTTTAGAGTCAGTGAGAAGCACTGTAGAGAAGTGTGAACTCAATAGAAGTTTGAACTTCAGGAAGCTTTTGAAGGATTTGAGCTGTCCAGCCATACAATGAGCTGCATTCTAAATACTGTTAATCCTACAGACATTAGATACATTTAAGTAAAATCTAGATGACCTTCTTTTCTGGGATTCCAGCTGTGACATCTAGTTTTCATGATGAATCAGACACCCTATATTGAATTTTTGAATGTAATTTGTTTTCTTTTTTCCACACCCAATTCCTGCAGAGAGTGTAAAATTATTTTTGAGACAGTGTGTCTTGTTTTATCTTATTGCCTAGGCTGGAGAACAGTGATGTAATCACTGCAGCCTCGATCTCCTTGGCTCAAGCAATTCTCCCACCCCAGCATCCCAAGCACCTGGGACTACAGTTGTATGCCACTACTCCTGACTACTTGTAAATATTTTTTTGTAGAGATGAGGCTTCCCCATGTTGGCCAGGCTGGTCTCGAACTCCTTGGCTCAAGCAATCTGCCTGCCTTGGCCTCCCAGAGTGCTGGGATTATAGGCATGAGCCACCACTCCCAGCTGTAAAATTCTAATATGTATACTTTTATTATTAGCATTTTTTAACTTTTTTTTTTTTTCAGATGGAGTCTTGCTCTGTCACCCAGGCTGGAGTGCAGTGGCAACATCTTGGCTCACTGCAACCTCCATCTCCTGGGTTCAAGCAATTCTCCTGCCTCAGCCTCCTGAGTAGCTGGGATTACAGGCACGTGCCACCACCCCCTGGCTAATTTTTTGTATTTTTAGTAGAGATGGGGTTTTGTCATGTTGGCCAGGCTGGTGTTGAACCCCTGACCTTGGGTGATCCACCTACCTCAGCCACCCAAAGTGCTGGGATTATAGGCATGAGTCACCACGAGAGGCATAATATACATATTAGTATATACCATATACTTAGACATATATTAGTATATACGTATACTTTAAAAATTATTTTCTATATGCATTTTCACCATCTATTTCCATAGCTTCAACTATGACTATGTATTTGATCCCCAAATTTATAAAGGGAAGAAATGAAGGAAGGCATAAATTGGAATAGGAAAAAGCCCTAATTTCTCTTTTAACTCCAAACCCACATTTCAGCTGCACACTGGCCATCTCTACCTCCATGTCTTGCCAGTCCATGGGACACAACAGGTCCCAAAGTAATCATCTTCCTTATCCCCGCTCACCGTGGCCCCCAGGTAGACTCAGACATGGTGGTTTTCTGATCATAGGTCTCCTCTTTTATATTCTTCCCTGAGGAAAAATTCTGAAGTTCTGTTCTCATATTGGGGCTTTCTCCCTGCTCTCTCTCCATTTCCTGGCTCCCAACATTCTTTCTTCATTTCAACTCACACATCACCACTTTTGGCAAGACCTCTCCTTGCTTCTGACCCACGCTTGTACACTGCTATGGTCTGAATGTATGTGTCCCTCCAAAATTCGTATATTGGAACAGAAACCCCTAAGTGACAATATTAAGAGGTAGGATTTTTAAGAGGTTTTAGGGAGTTCTGACAGCTATGCCTTCATGAATGAGACATGAATGGGATCAGTGCTGTCAGAAAAGGAGTTAAGGAGCTGGGCGTGGTGGCTCACGCCTATAATCCCAGCACTTTGGGAGGCCAAGGTGGGTGGATTGCTTGAGGTCAGGAGTTCTGGACTAGCTTGGCCAACATGGTGAGACCCCATCGCTACTAAAAATAGAAAAATTAGCCAGGTATGTTGGTGCATGCCTGTAATCCCAGCTACTTGGGAGGCTAAGGTAGGAGAATCGCTTGAACCGGGAGGCAGAGGTTGCAGTGAGCCAAGATCTCACCACTGCACTCCAGCCTGGGTGACAGAGTCCATCTCAAAAAAAAAAAAAGTCAAGGGGTTAAGGAAACCAGGTAGGCCCTTTTTGCCCTTTTGCCCTTCTGTCTTTCTCCATGTGAGGACACAGCAACAAAGCACCATCTTGGAAGCAGAGAGCCACCCTCACCAGACACCAAATCTACTGGTGCCTTAATATTGAAATTCTCAGCTTCCAAAACTGTGAGAAATAAATTTTTCTTTTTTACAAATTACATGGTGTTAGGTATTTTGTTATAGCAGCAGAAACATACTGAGACACACACAGTCACTGCCAGCAGGGCTTTGAGCATCTGCAGTCGTCTAAGGAAGCCTACATTAGGGATTCTGCTGCTGTGGATGATACGTGACTGTAGGTGGGGCACAACTCTCTGTGTTGCAGTCTCTTCATCAGTAAGATAGTCACAAGAGGCCCTTCCAATGCCAACATTGTATAACTGATTCTTAGGCCTTTATTTCCCTCATGACTCTGGTGACTTTCTGCTAGACCCTAGGCTTTAGCTTGGCATTCAAGGCCTTCTTCCTGTTCAACCCCACCCCCCACAAAAAAGGAATTGAAAGAAAAACAGGTAAGATTGTTGAAACCTCTCCTTAGATTTTAAGCCTCTTAGCACCTCCCTGCTTTTTGCTGAGTTTCTCAGCCTTTTATTCTGAGCATGTACAGCTTAAAAATTAGAAGAGCCTTGAAGTGAAATTGCAGGCAGAGCGCCAAGCTCCCTGCTCCATGTTCCTCTTTTCTGTGAGATCTGAAGCCCTTAGATATTGGCGGCTCAAAGTCCCTAAACTCCAATTTCTGTCTCGCCAGGCCAGTGAGGCAGCTGCAAAGCAGTTCTCTTTCTCTGTCTTGAAGTCCCACAAATGTGAATTTGCAAATGTCTTGGGCTAGGCAAAGATTTTTTAAACAAAATGCTGAGCACTAATCATAATGAAGAAACAGGAAATAACCTTGATGATCATCAATAGAAGAATGGTTGAAATAAATTGTCTAACTGTAATGCTATATTATACAGCCAATATAAAAGAGGAGTTAGATCTAGATGCATCGGGATGAAAAGATACACATGGTATACTGTGTTGCTAAGTGAAAAAAGCAATTTATAGAAGAGTGATCCAGTTTGTAAATTTAAAAAAATATTTTTAAAAATCTAAGTATATAAAACAAACTACTCACAGTAATTATTTCAAGGGGGGCCTACAAGAGCATCTTCATTTTCTATATTATGGTTGTTGTTTGTTTTACAATAAGCAAGAATTACTTTTATAACTAGGGAAAACCGTGATATAAAAGTTGACACAACATTTCATTTTGAAAAAGGTAACATTTGGGCTACAAGTTATATATATTCTCTGGAATATAAACTTGATGAGAGTAGAGACCCTGTCTGTTCTAAAGCTGTGTTCCCAGCACTTAGAACAGTGTATATCACCAAGTAGATACTTGGTCAACGTTAGTCGAATAAATAAATAAATGAATGAATGAATATGACCGAAATCATTTGATGTGAATGCTAAGACACTGGAGAGAGTTTCCTATATCTAGTTATATTCAAATGACTATTACATGTGGTATTTTGCAAGAATATTTTAAAGAGGATTACTTGAATACTGACATGTACTTTCCCCCAAACAAACATTCCTGGAATATGCTTTAAACATATTTATTTATTTATTTCTCTGCTAAAACTCTAATTTCCTTATCATATCATAGCCTATTCTTTCTGTGCTCTGTATCACTCCCTTTCAATAAGGACTGTACCTGAACTTTGAGTTCCTAATAAATATTAATGGAATAATTGTTCAGTTATTGATATTTTATTATTTATTATTGATAATAAAAATGATGCCTTGGCACCGGGCACAGTGGCTCATGCCTGTAATCCCAGCACTTAGGGAAGCCGAGGCGGGAGGACTGCTTGAGCCTAGGAGTTCAAGACCAGTCTGGGCAACATAAGGAGTTCCCATTTCTATAAAAAATAAAAATAAAAATATTAGCCAGGCTGGCAGCATGCATCTGTGGTCGCAGAACTCAGGAGGCTGAGGTAAGATGATCACTTGAGCCTGGGAGGTCAAGGCTGTAGTTAGTAGTTGCTGTGATCATGCCACTGCACTCCAGCCTGGGTGACAGAGCAAGACCCTGTCTTAAGAAAATTAAAATAAGGCCGGGCATGGTGGCTCAGGCTTGTAATCCCAGCACTTTGAGAGGCTGAGGCAGGTGGATCATGAGGTCAGGAGTTCAAGACCAGCCTGGCCAAGATGGTGAAACCCCATCTCTACTAAAAATACAAAAATTAGCTGGGAATGGTGGCAGGTGCCTGTAATCCCAGATACTTGGAAGGCTGAAGCAGGAGAATCGCTTAAATCTGGGAGGCGGAGGTTGCAGTGAGCCGAGATCACACCACTGTACTCTAGCCTAGGTGACAGAGCGAGACTCCATCTCAAAATAAATAAATAAATAAAAATAAGTAAATAAATAAAATAAAAAATACAAATGGAAAAAATGTGTTGGTATTTCAGGGTGGAAACTTCATTTCTATTTTATTTCAGCAATATTAAACTTAGTAGAGTGTCATTAAACTTTCAATCAAGCTGAGTGAAGATGGAATTACGGTTCCTTTTACATTATGTGCCATATCATAAATTTTTAATATAGGATACATAGAAAAATGTTGCTATTACAGTCAAGTTTTCAACAATAGCAACAACAAAAAACTTATGTTTACCACTCAGGGCTTTTTGCTTTGAAGGGAAACATTATTTACTGTAAAATATGTTAAAAGCAAGAAGATGAAAATACTTGATTTATGCATACTGTAGAGAATAGTATAATTTTTAGCTAAAGAGACATTTTGGATACCAATTCCCACCTCATTTATTTTATATAAGAGCCTCTCAGACCTAGAAAAGTTGAGTAATGTGTGCACAGTGAGGGGACTCAGTGCCCTCAGACTAATGGTCTCACCATGAACAGTTGGCATATTTTTAAAATAATAAATATGATTTGGTCTTAAGTAATCAAAGCATTTTTTATTGTCTTAGGCTTTTATGTTGAGATATATTTTAAAATACCAAGCAGCAAAAACATCAAATTCCATTTGCTATTTGTACGTCAGTGAGTTTACAAATACTTGTTTCCTTATTGTTAAATCTGCAATTATAGACATTGTTTTACCTACACAGCTCCTCCGGTATTATATGAGTCTATTATTACATAGCAAAATATCCAGTTTGAAGCAGGACTGTTTAAGTTTAAATTAACTCAGTAAATTCCCAGACAACCAAATGGCAAGATGAATCAAGCCATAGCTTACGGCATATAGAACATTGTTCTACGTGATCTGTTGAACGGAAAAGAAACCAGCGCATTAGACTGAATCCACAGGAAATAGTGACACTCTGGATATCACAATAGGTTCTCCAGAAAGAAATAATAATAAATACATTTTAGTTTATTGCCTAGATAACATGTTGAGAGGGAAACAGAAGAACTGGAAAATGTCTAGAGAAAGTGAACAGTTAGTGAAGATTTTCTTGTTATTCTGAATGGTATCATTTTCCCCCATCCTTCACCTACAGTGTTTGTTTTAAAATAATTTTTAGGAAATGCTGAATTCCATATATTAATCTTGTACCTTGCTATATTATAGAAATCTATTAATTTTAATAATTTTTCAGTTTGGTTCTCCTGAATATTCTAGGTATACAATCAAACAGCACAAATAATTTCGTTTCTTCCTTTCCAACATGTATAATCCATATTTCATTTTCTTTCCATTCTAGAAGTTCTGGAAGAATGTGGAGGATGAGTTTAAGTAGCACAGTTTCCTGGTTCCTTAACATGCACCGATTATCCTTAGTAATGAGAGTTTATCATGAAAAACAGTAACTTTATCTAGCAAAGAAGGAAATTTTCCTAATTTGCTGTATGATATCTTGGGTCCTTTGGTAGCATTCAACATGTGGCACTCCTATTGGGCAGAGGCTTTTTTTAGAGTCAGGGTCTTGCTCTGTCACTCAGGCTGGAGGGCAATGGGATGATCATGGCTCACTGCAGCTTCAAATTCCTGGGCTCAAGCAATCCTCCCACCTCAGCCTCCCAAGTCACTGGGACTACAGGTGTCAGCCTCCTTACCTGGCATGGGCGGAGTTGTGCTTGGCTTATAAAAAAGATAAGTCCCGCCGGGCTCGGTGGCTCAAGCCTGTAATCCCAGCACTGTGGGAGGCCGAGGCAGGTGGATCACGAGGTCAAGAGATCGAGACCATCCTGGTCAACATGGTGAAACCCCGTCTCTACTAAAAAACTACAAAAAATTAGCTGGGCATGGCGGCGCGTGCCTGTAATCCCAGCGACTCAGGAGGCTGGGGCAGGAGAATTGCCTGAACCCGGGAGGCGGAGGTTGTGGTGAGCCGAGATCGCGCCATTGCACTCCAGCCTGGGTAACAAGAGCGAAACTCCGTCTCAAAAAAAAAAAAAAAAAAAAAGATAAGTCCCAGTCAATAGTGACCAGGAGAGAATGGGGTGATTTTACTCACACGAAACATGAGTCAAGCACCCCATTAGCTGTACTGCATTATGATTCACATGCCATAAACTGCACATAAAATATACAATTTGATAAGTTTTACCCCAGCCACCACAATCAAAATCAGGAACATATCTATTATGCTCCAAAATTTTCTCATGCCCCTTTGTAATTTTTCTCTCTTTCCCCTCCCTACTCTACCCCCACCTCCATTCCCAGGGAACCACTGATCTGTTTTCTGTTCCTACAGACTAGTTTGCATGTTCTAGAGTTTTATAAATGGAATTACAACAGATTCTTTTTGGGGGTGCAGTGGTGTCTGGCTTTTTTCACTGACAATAACTATTTTTATATTCATCTCCGTGTGTTTATATATTCGTTAATGCACTCATCAGTAGTTTGTTCTTCTTATTGCTGAGTAGTATTCTACTGTATGAATATACAATTTGTTTATCCATTCACATGTTGGTGGACATTTGGCTTGTTTCCAGTTTTTGGCTATCACACATAAAGTTGCTATGTACATTTCTATACATCTTCATGTGAACATATGCCTTCATTTCTCTTGGGGATATACCTAGGAGTGGAATAGCCAGGGTAGATTATGATTAACTTTTTAAGAAACTGCCAAATTATTTTCCTAAGTGGTAGAATCACCAACTTTGTCTGAGGTTCCATTTGTTCCACATTCTCTTCATCACTTGGTATGCTGCCTTTTATTTACCTATTTCTTTATTCACCTATTCTACTTCATATGTACCAGTATCTCATTGTGGTTTTGATATGTGTTTCCCTAACGCAGGTTTCTCAGCTTTATCACTATTGACATTTTGGACCAAACAATTCCTTGTGGGGAAGGGCTGTCCTGTACATTGAAGGAATTTTTAGCAACATACCTGGCCTCTACGCACTACATGCTATTAGGCTGATGCAGAAGTAATTGTAGTTTTTGCCATTTAAAAGTACCTGCTCCCCAGTTGTTGACAATCAAAAATGTCTCCAGACATTGCCAAATGTCTCTGGGGTGTAGGGGCAAAATCGTGCCCAGTTTAAAATACTGCTCTAATGACTAATGATAATGAACAACTTTTCATGTGCCTATTCGCCATCAATATGTTTTCTTTGGTAAAGTGTCATTTGAAAATTTTTGTCCATTTTTAAACAAAAGAATACAATTTGTTGTTTGTCTTATTACTGTTGAGTTCTGAGAGTTCTTACATATTCTAGACACAAGTCATTTGTTAAATATGTTTAAAACTAATTTCTCCCTTTTTGTGCCTTGTCTTTTCATTTTTATAAGACTGCATTTTGAAAAGCAAACATTCTTAATGTTGAAGTTCAATGTATTGATTATTTTCTTTTTATAGTTTGTGTTTTTATATCCTATTTAAGAAAGCTTGACAAAGGTAACTGAAGTTTTCTCCTATGTTTTCTTCTGGGAGTTTGATGGCTTCAGCTACTATATGTAGGTCTAACGCATCTTTTTTTTAGATAGGGGTCTTGCTATGTTGCCCAGGCTGGTCTCAAACTACTGAGCTCAAGCAATCCTCACAGCTCAGCCTCCCAAGTGGCTGGGATTAGAGGCACATGTCACCACTCCAGCCCTGAGTTAATTTTTGTATATGGCATAAGGTAAAATTGAGCTTTACTTTTAAAATAAGAATATCCATTTGTTCCAGCACTTACGTTGAAAAAATTATTCTTTCTCTACTGAATTGCATTGGTAGCTCTGTTGAAAATCAATTGACTATATATATATATACATATATATATATATATTCCTGCCATATATATATTACTTTCTCCTTTTCATCTGGACTCTCTGTTATATTCCATTGATCTCTGTGACTGTCTTTATATTAACAGTATAGTATCCTGATTACAGGAGGTTATAGTAAGTTTTGAAATTGGACAGTGTATGTCCTCCAACTTTGATCTCTTTCAAAGTTGCTTTGTATATTCTATAACCTTTGAATTCTTTTTTCTTTCTTTTCTTTTTTCTTTTTTGTCAGGATCTTGCTCTGTCACTCAGGCTACAGTGCAGTAGAGCGATCATAGCTCACTGTAGCCTCAACCTCCCAGGTTCAAGCAATCTCCCTACCTCAGTTTCCAAAGTAGCTGCAACTATAGGTGCATGCTACCATGCCCAGCTAATTTTTAATTTTTTTGTGGAGACAGGGTCTTCTTATGTTGCACAGGCTGGTCTCAAACTCCCGGACTTGAGTAGTCCTCCTACCTCAGCCTTCTAAAGTGCTAGGATTACAAGTGTAAACCACCGCACCCAGCTACCATTTGAATTTCTATGTAAATTTTCACATCAGCTTGTCAATCTCTACAAATAAGCTTGCTGGGATTTCGATTGTGATTGTGTTTAATCTGTAAATTAGAAAAGAAATGGCATTTTAAATAATATTTAGTCTTCTTATCTGGTGATATAACAAATCATTTCCACTTATTTAGGTTTTCTTTAATTTCTCTCAACTATAGTTTTTAGTATACAGGTATTTTTGATACCATGTAAAATATAATGTTTTATAAATTTAAAATTCATGTTTGTTTGTCTATACAGAAAAGTACATTTAATTCTTAAATTGAATTTTGTATCTTGCGAACCTGATACTCTCACTTATTAGGTCTATACGTTCTATAAACATTGTGTGGATCGTTGAGGGTTTGCTACATAAGCACATCGTCTATGAATAAAGTTTTACTTTCTCTTTTTCATCTGGATGTTATTTATTTATTTTTGCCTCATCACATTAAATATAATCTCTAGTTCAATTTTGAAGAGATATTGGATTTTTATTAAATGTTTCTTCTGTAGTATTGAGATCATCATATGACATTATCTTTGTGTTTTGTTATTATGGTAAATTACATTGATTTTTTTTAAAGCTTCCAGTCATGAGATAAACCCAGTGTGTCATGATGTGTTATGCTTTTAAATATATTTCTGAATTCAATTTGTTAAAATTTAATTAAGAATTGTTACATCATGTGAGAGCTATTGGCCCTGATGGATTTTCTTATACAATCTTTATCTGGTTTTGATATTAGGGTAATGAATGCTGGCTTCATAAATTAAGTTGGGTAGAGTTTCATTTTGTATAATTTTCTGGAAGCATTTATACAGAAGTGGTATTATTACTTAGTCAAATGTTTGGTAGAATTTAATAAAGCCATTTGGATTTAGAGGTTTTTTTTGTGGAAGAGTTTTATACTGCATATTCAATTTCTTTAATATACATGTGCATATTTCTATGATGTTATCTATTTCTTGTTGAGGCAGCTTTGATAGTCTGTGTCTTTGAAGGACTTTGTGTGTTACATCTAAGTTGATAAATGTATTGTGTAAAATTGTTCATATTTTCTTATTATCCTTTTAATAAAATTTGTAATGATATCCTCTCTCCCTTTTTTTGTATTAGTAATTTGTATGTTATCTCTTTATCTCCAATCTGACTAGATATTTATCAATTTTGTTGATCTTTTCAAAGAACTAGCCTCTAATTTTATTGATGTGACAAAGATCTTTTATATATGACATCAAAACCATAACCCATAAAATAAAAATAAATGTTAAGTTGGACTCTACAAATATTAAACAACTTTTCTCTGCCAAAGAGAATGAAAAGAAAAGCAATAAACTTGGAGAAACATCTGCAAATCACATACCTGGTAGAGGACTTATATCCAGAATATATAAACAGCCTTAAAAACTCAATAATAAGAAAATAACACCATAAAAAATGGGCAAATGATGTGAACAGACAATAAAAAAGAGTTACATGTCAAATGGTGCACATAAAGATGCTCAACATCTTTAGTCATTAGGGAAAGACAAATTAAAAGCACAATGACATACCACTGTACACCTATTAGAAGGACTAAAATCAAAACACTGCAAACAAAAAGTACTAGTATAGATGCAGAGGAACTGCCATGTATTGCTTGCGGGAATTAAAAATATTACAGCTACATTGAAAACTGGCTGTTTGTTACAAACTTAAGCATATACTTACCATGTGCCCCAGCAATCCCACTCTTAAGTATTTGCTCAAGTGAAATGGAAACTTTTGTTCACACAAAACCTGTATGCAAATGTTTACAGAAGGATTTTAACAATAACCGATACCTGGAAACAACACAGATATCCTTCAACCAGTGAATGGATACAAAAATTGTGCTGTGTATACAGTGGAATATGGCTCAAGCAATAAAAAGGAATAGACTATTGATTCATACAATATTAATATACCTTAAACAGTTATTGCTAAGTGAAAGAAGCCAGACCTGAGAGGCTATATTTTACATGATTCCATTTATCATGTAATATGGACTCTTAAACAATACAGGTTTGGACTGCGTGGGCCCACTTATATGCAGATTTTCCTCCCACTCTGCCACTCCTGAGAAAACATACCAACCCCTCTTCTTCCTCCTCTTCCTCAGCCTACTCAACATGAAGATTATGAGGATAAAGACGCGCGGTGGCTCAAGCCTGTAATCCCAGCACTTTGGGAGGCCGAGGCGGGTGGATCACGAGGTCAACAGATCGAGACCATCCTGGTCAACATGGTGAAACCGCGTCTCTACTAAAACTACAAAAAATCAGCTGGGCATGGTGGTGTGTGCCTGTAGTCCCAGCTACTCAGGAGGCTGAGGCAGGAGAATTGCCTGAACCCAGGAGGCGGAGGTTGCGGTGAGCCGAGATCGCGCCATTGCACTCCAGCCTGGGTAACAAGAGCGAAACTCCGTCTCAAAAAAAAAAAAAAAAAAAAAGACCATGATGATGATCTACTTCCACTTAATGAATAATAAATATATTTTCAGTTCTTTATGATTTTAGTATTTTTTCTTAGCTTACTATATTGTAAAGATACAATATATAATACACATAACATACAAAATATGTATTAATCAATTGTTAGTGTTATCAGTAAGGCTTCCCATCAACAGTAGGCTATTAGCAGTTAAGTTTTTCAGGAGTTAAAAGTTGCATGTCGATTTGTGACTGTGTGGAGGCTGGTACCCTTACCGCCGAGTTGTTCATAAACAGTTTAAAAGTAAAATACAGTTGACCTTTGAACAACTTTTATTTTTTTCCTGATTATATGAGAACTCTTGAAAGGATAAGACATGTCTATAGTTTCTGTGGCATCTAGCATAACACCTTGCATATAATAAATACTCAAATAGTTACATCTGGGAGGAGCAAAAACTACATAGATTTTTAACTGCATGGGAGAAGGGAGCTAGCACCCCTAACCCCCACGTTGTTCAAGGATCAACTGTATATGACATTCTGGAAAAGGCAAACGATAGGAACAGGATACCAATACGTGGCTGCAGGATGGGGCAGGTTAACTATAAAAGAGCACAGCACCAAGGGAATTTTTGAGGCAATGGAACCATTTTTTATGTTACTGTGCTGATGGATATGATAGTGCATTTTCAAAATCCACAGAACAATATAGTAACCAGCATCACTGAATTTTATTGTATACAAATAAAAAGTAGGAGATGAAATGCAGAACTTTGGCAAATGAATCTAATTGCATTGCAGATGAATCCAATTACATTACACATGAATGACTACATTGAAAGGTTAAAAAAGGAGCTGATCTAAGTAACTCTGGAAAACAGTGTTTGACTGGTTATTGTAAAGCTAAAAAAATTATTCCAAAACACAATACTCTAATTGGCAAATCTTCTTCACACACAGTTATTGGCGAGCGATTTCTGAAACTACTTGATGCATAGACTAGGCTTGAACAAATACTTATTCTGCAAAGAATGCAAGCCAGGTTTCTCACAGATAGTGAATAGTTATAATCAAAGAGGCAATGTGAGAATAAATTCTATGATTCCATACTGGAGTTGG
Source organism: Sapajus apella (assembly GCF_009761245.1). NCBI lineage: Eukaryota > Metazoa > Chordata > Mammalia > Primates > Cebidae > Sapajus > Sapajus apella. The sequence continues at coordinate 5,054,962 of NW_022436968.1, read as the reverse complement.
AGGTATTAGCACGAACTCGTGTTTTATTTTTAATTACATATAGTTATGGAGGTACAGAAATAAATATTTATGTGTATGTATAAATGAGTTAGTATATATATAAATTTTCTTCTCTTTCCACTGAAAGGGTCTAGAAGCAGTGATACCTCAGTTAGGATGAGCACATTTAGCTGGTTTCTAGTAAAAAGAACCAAGGCTCTCTGGAGACGTGATTGATTCCAGTGTTGGTGCAGAGCATCTTGCAATGTCAATGCTCCTTAAAAATGTAAATAAATAGGCATGTAAAAAAGACACAGACAGAAACAAAATGTGGTATACACATATAATGAATATTATCAGCCTTGAAAAAGCATGTAATTCTGACACATGCTACGACATGGATAAGCCTTGAAGACATTTGAGTGAGATAAGCCAGGCACAAAAAGACGAGTATTGTGTGCTATTGAGCTACACCTTCCAAATTGCTAACATAATAAATTTATGTCATGTGCATTTTACCAAAATTTTAAAAGCAGGTTTATGATGCAAGCCATATAAAGACTAATTTGCAAAGATATTTTGATGAATCCATGGCAAAATTATCCTGTTTGTATGTTTAAAATTCTGCTGAAATTAATAAACTAGACTCAAATTCCATCCTGAAAGAACAAAAAGGAAAGTAACCAAGAGTCACCTGGCAAAGCTGGAATAATTTAAGCAAGAAAATAAAAGTATTTGATTTTAAGTCAAATAATAAAATAAGTATTCATGACTTCATACAAATATCAAGTATTGAATAAGTAAATAAAGCGGGAAAATGGACATTTTTTTTCTGTACAAAAGAATTTCAATTAACAAATATAAAAGGAATGAAGAAAATAGAAAATCTCAATTAGAATACCACAGTAATGATAGCTGCAGGCAAGAACAATCAATGAATGATAAAATAAATAAATGAAAATTTAAGGAGAAATGGCATATTTGCAGAAAATTGAAAGTGTCCCTTCCTAAATATTGTTAATTATAAAGAGAAAGATAGTGACTTGTCTTCATCTGTTCATGCTGCTGGTAACAAAATACCTGAGACCAGGTAATCTATAAATAATAGAAATGTATTTCTCGCAGTTTTGGAGGCTGGGAAGTCCCAGATCAAGGTGCCAGCCTTTGGTGTCTGGTGAGGACTGCTCCCTTTTTCCAAGATGGTGTTCTGTTGCTGCATTTTCTGGAGGGGCAAATGCTGCAACCTCACATGGCAGAAAGGAGGGAAGGGCAGAAAGGGGTGGAAGGAGTGAACTTGCCCCCTGAGCCCTTTAATAAGGCACTAATTTCATCCATGAGGGTGGAACCTTCATGGCCTAAGCACCTGCTGAAGGCCCCATCCCTAAAGACTGTTGTATTAGGAATTAAATTTCAACATAAATTTTAGAAGGAATGAAAACATTCAAACCATAGCAGTGACTTAACAGCAAAGAAACAGTACACAGTACACAGAACCTCATTGAGGGTATTAAGATTCACATTGCAGGTAGTGGTATATATGATGAATGTGCTCTCGATATGATCTGAAAAGGGAGCATTATCTTTGTGACATTCTTCCCAAAAATATGTGGCCCTGATCTAACCATGAGAAAAAAATCTGTTAACCTAAATTGAGGATCATTCTACAAGCTATCTGACCAGCATCCGTTAAAAGTATCAAGGTCATGAAAGACAAGGAAAGATCGAGGAGCCGTCACAGATTGAGGGAGACTTAAAAGACAGAAATGTTATGTGGAATCCTGAATTCGATCCTGGGACAGAAAAAGGATGTTAGCAGAATGACTCGTGAAATCCAAATAGGATTTGAATTAGGGTTTTGTTAGGGTATTGGTAGCAATTTCTTAGGTGTGATACCTGTACCATGTAGAATGCTAACACGGGGGGAAGCTGGGTGAAAGATGTGTGGAAATTCTATGTACGGTCCTTGCAATTTATCTAATAACTACTATAATAAATAAAAATTTATTAATTTTTATTAACAAAATTAAATTATTATCTTAGCAATTTGTAAGGTGTAGCTCAATAGCACACAATACTTGTCCTTTTGTGTCTGGCTTATCTCACTCAACATGTCTTCAAGGCTCATCCATGTCATAGCATGTGTCAGAATTACATGCTTTTCCAAGGCTGATAATATTCATTATATGTATATACCACATTTTGTTTCTGTGTCTTTTTTACATGCCTATTTATTTACGTTTTTTAGGAGCATTGACTTCACAACATGCCCCGCACCAACACTGGAATCAATCACATCTCCAGAGAGCCTTGGTTCTTTTACTAGAAACCAACTAAATGTGCTCATCATAACTGAGGTATCACTGCTTCTAGACCCTTTCAGTGGAAAGAGAAGAAAATTTATGTATATACTAACTCATTTATACATACATACAAATATTTATTTCAAAGCATAAAATTATTTCAAAATAATGTTTTAAAAAGAAAAAATACTGACAAGAAGTGAGGGCAAGTATGCAAAACAAGAGAAATGTCAACAGGAGTATAAATTCTTGCAAATGCCTTAGAAATTGTTCAGTATTAACTAACAAAGATGAAAACCTGCATATCCTACAGCTTAGCAATTACACTTCTGGGTATATACAATAGAAATTCATACCTATGTGCACCACAGACAAGCTCAGCAATGTTCATTGCAGCATTATTTGTAAATGCCAATGAATGGAAATTATCCAAATATCTATCAACAACAGAATAAAAGAAAAGAAAGTGGAATTTGTGTATACTGGAAATGAAATAACTACACACAGTAATGTAATTTTGGGTGAAAGAAATTGTAGTAGGCCATGCTTGCATTGCTATAAAGCTACTTGAGCCTGAGCCTATGGCTCCTGCCTGTAATCCCAGCACTCTGGGTGACTGAGGTGGTAGTATCGCTTGAGCCCAGGAGTCCAAGGCCAGCCTGGGCCACATAGTAAGACTTTGTCTCTAAAAAAAAAAAAAAAAAAAAAAAAAAAAAAGGTGCATGCCTGTAATCCCAGCTACTTGGAAAGCTTAGGCAGGAGAATTGCATGAACCTTGGAGGCGGAGGTTGCAGTGAGCTGGGATTGCACCATTGCATTCCAGCGTGGGCAACAAGAGCAAAACTCCATCTTAAAAAAAAAAATTACCCAGGCATGGTGGTGCATTTGTAGTCCCAGCTACTTGGGAGGCTGTGGTGTATGAATCGTGTGAACCTGGGAGGTCGAGGCAGCAGTGAGCCAGGACTGCACCACTGCACTCCAGCCTGGGTGACAGAGCAAGACCTTGTCTCAGAAAGTAATTTAAAAAATAATAAAAGAAAAGAAAAACAATTCCGGAGATTGAGTGATTTATAAAGAAAAGAGGTTTTTGGCTCACAGTTCTGCAATCTGTGTAGGGAGCATGGTGCCAACATTTACTTGGCTTCTGGTAAGGCCTCAGGAAGTTTACAGTCATGGCGGAGGGCAAAAGGGGAGCCCCAGTGTCACATGATAAGAGCAGGAACAAGGGGAGGGTGGAGGGTGGAGGTGCAATACATATTTAACCAGATCTTGAGAGAACTCAGTATCACAAGGACAGCACCAACTCATAAGGAATCCATCCCCATGATCCAAACACCTCCCAAAGTCCCCACCTTCCACACTGGGTATGACATTTCAACATGAGATTTGGGCGGGGACATCTAAGCTATACCAGAAATCAAACACAAAGCCAGGTGAATCGGCTCATGCCTGTAATCCCAGTACTGTGGAAGTCCTAGGCAGGAGGATCACTTGAGCTCAGGAGTTCAAGACCAGCCTAGGCAACATAGAAACACCCTGTCTCTAATTTAAAAAAAAAAAAAAAAAAAACACACCTCTAAAAAGAACTCACCTCATCACTACTGTCAACATTGGATTTATCCATTTATTATCCATTCATTCAACAAATAATTTATAACTCTCTCTCCATGCCCCTTCCATTTCCTCCTCACAAGGTAATGTCAAGAGTGGGGTGTTTATCTTTCCTTGCCTTTATGCCATAAAAACATATTCCAACAGTCAGGCTCTGTGATACAGTTACAATGGTATATTGGGGCTACTGGTTCTACCCAGGGTCTGTTTTCTTTCTTTCACAGTCACAGAATTTTTACCTGTTTATGTGGCTACTGAGTTAAAGACTATATTTCTCAGCTTTCCCTGAATATAGATGTGGTCATATGACCAAGTTCTACTACTGGAATTTAAACAAGTAATGTGTACATATGTACAACTTCTGGTCATGTTGTTTTTCTTTTTTTTTTTGAGACGGACTCTTACTCTGTCACTCAGTCTGCAGTGCAGTGTATGATCTCGGCTCACTGCAACCTCCTCCTGCCAGGTTCAAGTGATTCTCCTGCTTCAGTTTCCTGAGTAGCTTGGATTACAGGTGCCCACCACCCCATGTCCAACTCATTTTTTATATTTTTAGTAGAGATGGGGTTTCGCCATGTTGGCCAGGCTGGCCTCAAACTCCTGACCTCAGGTGATCCACCCACCTTGGCCTCCCAAAGTGCTGGAATCACAGGCGTGAGCCACTGAGCCCCACCCATGTTCATAAAAGGAAGGAAAATGCCTTCCCCGCCTTTTCCCTTTCCCAACGGCTGAAATGTACACATGATAGTAAGAGTTGGGGCAACCATGTTGGGTTTTGAAGATGACAGAGCAAGAAGATCTTGAGTCCCAACACCATGGGCCCACTTATTTACCTGAACTTTTAAATTTTTTTTTTTTTTTGAGATGGAGTTTTGTCTTATTGCCCAGGCTGAAGTACGATGGCACCATCTCAGCTCACTGCAACCTCCTCTTCCCCAGCCCAAGTGATTCTCCTTCCTCAGCCTCCCAAGTAGCTGGGATTATAGGCGTGCGCCACCACGCCAGCTGTTTTTTGTATTTTTAGTAGAGACAGGGTTTCTCCATGTTGACCAGCATGTTCTCAAACTCCTGATCTCAGGTGATCCACTTTCCAAAGTGCTGGAATTACAGGTGTGAACCACCGCACCTGGCCCTAAACTTTTAAATTTAATTTTGTTTTACGATTTTTTTTTTTTTTTTTTTTTTTT